>NW_006408804.1:148972-169233 GCF_000296735.1 Chrysochloris asiatica
CTATGAGTCGGAACTGACTCCACGGCACACAACAACAACAACAGGCTTTGGTTAGCAAATAGTTGAAAACATGAACTTGTTACTCAACTATTTGAAATTCTTCCCTAACTCCAATCGTTTGCAGAGTGCTTGTGTGTTTATTATTACACAGAAAGCTTTATGGTTTGGCCGTATTGATCACTACTTTTCATTCCCCTGTTCCACTCACCCATTACATCTTGTTTTAGTCCTCCATGCTTTGGAATGTGCTGTTCTTTGCCTGTTAGGACTTTGCCAAACTGGCTAGCTAGCTGCCAACCTCTCGTCAAAACATGGCTCAGTCTCACTTACTTCAGTAAGTCGTCCTGGATTCTTAAATTTTATTTAAATCATCTCCTTTGTGCTCCCCACTCTGTGTCTGTAGCAGTACTTCTTACATGGCTAGACTGAGAACTTCTTGAGGCAAAAGTTGGGTCCAAACATCTTTGTAACTCCAACATCATTCCTCTCACACATTAATTTTTTGAGTAGATGATTGAATGAAGGTAGATGATCACGACTCCATTGATATAACCTAATGATGCCATCAGCTGGAAGATGAATAGCTATCATTGATAATGGTTGGAATCAATAAGGAAAACTGGCCATCAACCTTCTATATGGTCAGTTTGGCTTGTTTGTTGTTAGGTGCTGTGGAGTCATTTCTGACCCATAGCAACCTCATGTATAATACAAAAAAAACACCATCTGGTCTTGCATCATCCTCACAATTGCTGTCATGCTTGAGTCCATTGCTGCTGCCATTGGGCCAATCGACCTTCTTGGGGGTCTCCCTCTCCACTTTACCAAGCATGATGTCCTTCTCCAAGAACTGATACCTCCCGATGATGTATGCCTGAAGTATGAGAGATTAAGTCTGACCATCTTGGCTTCTGAGGAGTTTTCCGGTTGTACTTCTTCCAACACAGATTTGTTTGTTTTTCTAGCAGTCCATAGTACCTTTACAATTCTCCTCCAACACCATAACTCAAATACATCAGTTATTCTATGAACTTCCTTATTCATTGTCCAACTTTCACATACATATGAGGCTATTGAAAATATCATGACTTGGGTCAGGCACACTTTAGTCCTTGGGCAAATTGCTGAATCTTTGTGGACTTTGTCATTTTTCAAATTATCATTATCAGCTTAATGCTTACTTCAATCCTCTATCCTGGAAAAGATAAGGACTTTCATTTTCATCAGTATTGGAGCTCTTTCTACCACTTTTAAGGCTGCATCAACATCTGGAAGGAAGGCTTATAGAAGACAAAAATGGAAATCTTTTATATTCTTCCTCCTTCTGCCTTGCAACAGCCCCAATTGTCAGGTAATTCTGCATCTGTTACATGTCTATCACTGAGGCTGGGCACCCAAGACCTGAAGGTATCCTCCTTAAGAGCCCCCTGCAGCATCTCTCTGAGGCCTGGCCCCTTCCTCAGAGCAGAGCCCTCAAGGTCAGCTCACCCTCCTGTGTCTCCTAGGTTCTGCCTCTCTCTCTCAATTCTTATCCTCTTCAATGGGTTAAAACGATTGGAAACTAAAACTTGGAAACCTATAGACTCTTCTGATTCACAACTTTCTCCTTCTGTCCTCTGAGGCAATGAAATCAGAATGAGAAGGGAATAGAGAACATATGGAGGGGAAAAACCCTAACATAATGTTTTATACTATTATCCTGTCACAATAACATGCACAGAGCATCTTCCCAACACTTAGGAAGGCATTTGTGGCTTTATCCCTCTTCCAGTCTCCCTGGGACTGGGGCCAGAAGCTCAGGTTAGCGCTACCCCTGTTTCACATCCTTTAGTGCTCCAAACTCACCTTTCTTTGGGAAAGTACACTAATTTCACTAAAGCAATCAAGCAAAGAAAAGTCTGCTTTCAGGAGTGACTGAAGTAGAATTATCTGACAGATGTGGGCTTCAAAGTTCATCCAGACATTATTTCTAAACTTTACACAAAATGCCTTGTCTCTAGAGTACAAATACCATCTGGTGTTGAAAAACAGTACAATTCTTTTCAACACTGTTTCCTCAAAATGTCCCCAGAACTATGAGCTCTGTTATATTAAATTTGTTGTTGTTAGTTGCAATCAAGTCCACTGCAACTCATGGTGATCCCACGTGTAACATAATGATACATTGCCAAGTTCTGTGCCGTCTTCATGGGCTTTGTATGTTTGAGTCCATTGTTGGCAACTATTGTGCCAATCATTTTCACTGAAGGTTTCTTTCATTTGCATGGGTTGTCTACTGTACCAAACATGTCATCTTTATATGTTGTTGTTGTTGTTAAGTACCGTGGCATAGGTTCCGACTCATAGTGACCCTGCACAGGGTTTCCGCAGCTGTAAATCTTTATGAGAGCAGAATGCCTCATCTTTCTCCCGCAGACCTGCTGGTAGTTTCGAACTGCTGACCTTGTAGTTGGCAGCCCAACTTGTAACCACTACACTACCAGAGCTCCTTGACACCTTTATATACTATGTACTGTACTAAAATGGAGTCCTGGTGTGGTTTGAACCACAAGTTCGGTGGTTCAAGCTTACCAGGCATTCCTCGGAAACCCTACATAGGGTCACTATGGGTCGGAACCAACTCTACCACTTAACAAGAAGAAGAATACTATAGTATCGAAAGTTGGAAAATAAATAAAGAAGACCATAGAAGAATTGATAATTTTGAGTTATGGTGTTGGAGAAGATTAAAAGTATCATGGACATCTAGAAGAACAAACAAATCTGTGTTGGAAGAAGTATAACCATAATGCTCCTTGGAATCCAGGATGGTGAGACTTCATCTCTCATACCTCGGACATATTGTCGGGAGGGACAGTTTCTGGAGAAAGACATCATGCTAGGTAAAGTGGAGGATCAGCAAGAAAGAGGAAGACCTACCCCTCCTCCCAACAAGATAGATTGGCACAGTGGCAGAAGCAATGGGCTCAAGCTTAACAACAACTGTGAGGATGGTGCAGGACCAGGCAATGTTTCGTTCTGTTGTGCATAAGGTCACTATGAGTCAGAATCAACTCAATGCCACCTAGCAATAACATATACTATAATATCGGAATCCTGGTGTGGTGCTGTAAGACCACAAGGTCGGTGATTCAAATCCACCAACCACTCCTCAGAAACCATATACAGAGTCTCTATGAGTCAGAGCAGGCTCCATTTACTTAACAACAACAACATATTACAATACAATATTCAAATGTGGTTCTATTTAACTCACTTAAGTAAATGTGGATCTTTCCTCATTAATACGTGATTGTGCCATAGTATAAGCACTAGACCTCAATGTTGGTTTGAACCACAAGGTTGGCAATTCAAATTCACCAGTCACTCCTCAGAAACCCTATACAGAAAGATTTCTTTCAAAACTTGCCTACTTTGGAATCATAGATTCTTTTCATTTCTGACTCTAAAAGAGGACAACCAGATTGAGACTATTATTAACTGTGGTGTAAACAGAACACTTCTGTGGTAGCATAGTGGGCTATGAATTGGCCTCCTTATCACAAGGTCAGCAGTTCAAATCCACCAGTTATTCTATGGGATAAAGATGAAGCTTTCTGCTTCTGTAAAGATTTACATCCTCAGAAACCCCATACAGGGCTATTTTGAGTCAGAATTGACTCCACGGCATATAATTACCAAACAGAGCACCGCTTGCCTTTGGGGTTATTAACATAGCCTATTGGATATATCATGCTTTTCCCTCAGGTAATAAAATCTCAGCAAGACTGGATCTCCTCACAGAAGCTCTCTAGACAAAGCCTCCATTCACAATCTGCTCAGCTGCACCCCTGATATCAGAGTCAGCATCCAGATATCACCAAGATCTACTCCCAGGCTTGTACATGGACAGGACAGACACAGTAACTGGTCTCTACTGAATCAATAGAGTCATTTCTCCACATACCTTGTGCTTGATGAGTGCTAGACAACTTTAGGTTTTATCACTTCATACAATGCTGGCTCCAGCATTTTTGCAGCAGATATTTAACATTAAGCAAGGTGGGCTACTCTGAAACAGAGTAGGATTTTTTAAACTGCCTCTACCTGCCTTCACTGACGTGAGCTCAGGAAATAGGAATTGATTTTATCCTTAATTAGAGAGAAAGCTTGTTGCTGAAACACCCCAAGCTTCATTTCAAAGTGAAAAAAAAAAAGTTGTATTACTCACTTCTTTTGATTGGTTAGATGTTCCACTCTTGTATTTTAGCAGTAGGATAAAGACTGGAATGCTAACTGCAAGTTCAAATGTACCAGCTGCTCTTGAAAACCTTATTCAGGGTCATTATGAGAACCAGAGTCATTGAGAGCCCAAGTATGGCCTTGATAATATCCGACCTGAAGTTAGAGACCATCTCAACAACAAAAGAATTAAGACACAACATCAAGACTATCATACATAAAGAAAGCAAAAGGTCATTAAAAAGATAAAAAAGGAAGAACAAAAATGGTTGTTATATGAGACTCTGAAACTTGCTCTTGAGCATAGAAAACTAAAGGGATTGGAATAAAAAAGGCAGTAAAAGAGTAGAACAGAAATTTTCAAAGGGCATCTGAAGAAGACAAAGTCAACTGTTATAATACATTTGCAAAAAATATGGAGCTAGAAAACCAAAGGGAAGAATATGTTTAGCATTTATCAAGCTGAAAGAACTAAAGAAGATAATGTAAGTTTTGGGGTGCAATATAGAAGGATTCTATGGGCAAAATACTGAATAATGCAGAAGGCATCAAAAGAAGATGGAAGAAATACATAGTCACTGTACCAGAAAGAAATGGTTAATGTTCAGTCACTTCAAGAGGTATGATATGATAAAAAAAAAAAAAAAACTAATGGTACTGACGGAAGAAGTTGAAAGTGCACTGAAGGCACTGATAAAAAACATTGCTCCAAGAAATGATGGAATACCAGTTGAAATCTTTCAATAAACTGATGCAGTACTAGAGACCCTTCTATGACAAGAAATTTGGAAGGCAACTACCTACCCAACAAAGAGAGCTGACCCAATGGAATGCAGAAATCATTTAACAATATGATTAATATTACATGCAAGTAACATTTTTCTGAAGATAATTTTTAAAATGGTTGAAGCAGTACCTCTACAAGTAGCTTCCAGAAATTCAAGACACATTCAGAAGATGACGTGGAAGTAAGGATATCACTGATGTTGATGAGTCTTGGCTGAAATCAGAGAATTCTAGAAAGATGTTTGCTTGTGCTTTATTGTCTATGAAAAGGCTTTTGACTGTGTGGATCATGACAAGCTATCTACAAAGAATGAGTATTGTAAAACACTTCATTCAGCCCATGAGGAACCTGTAATAGACCAAGAAGCAGTCATTCAAATAGAACAAGGGAGTACTGAATGGTTTAAAATCAGGAATGGTGTGTGCCAGGATTGTATCCCTTCACTATATTTATTCAATCGTATGCTGGGAAATAATCTGAGAAACTGGATTATACGAAAAAGCACGTGGTATCAGGATTGGAGGAAGACTCGTTAACAACTTGTGATAATCAGATGATACAACCTTGATTGCTAAAAATGAAGAGGACTTAAAATACTTACAAATGAAGATTGAAGCCTTCACAACTAGACCAATAAATAACATTCTGATAAATGGAGAAAAGTTTGAAATTGTCAAAGACTTCATTTTTCTTGGATCCATAATCAATGCCCATGGAAGCAACAGTCAAGAAGTTAAACAACATATTGCATTAGGCAAACTGTTACAAAAGGCCTTAAGTGTTAAAAAGCAAAGATGTCAGTGGTTCAAACCCATCAGACACCCTGTGGGAGAAAGTTGTGGCACTGTGCTTCCATAAAGATTACGGTCTTGGAAAACCTATGGGTTAATTTTATTCTTTCCTATAGGATCACTGAGATGGAATTGACTATATAGCAACTGAGTTCTAGGCCAGATTCTTTATAGGAGTCCCTGGGTGGTACAAACAGTTAAGGCTCTTGGCTGCTAAACAAAAGGATGCCATTCAGAGATGTCTTGGGAGAAAGGCCTGCAGATCCACTTCTGAAAGATTAGTCATTGTGATTGCTATGCACATGGGGCCACCATGAGTCAGAGTTGAGCTGATAACAACTGGTATGGCAAGTTCTTTACATACATTAATCTTCACAGAAAACCAGTAAGAAAGGCCCAGTAATACATATTTTACAGATGAAGAGACTCGGGTTCTGGGCAGTTGAGTCTTTTACAAGGTTGTTGTTGTTAAGTGCTGATAAATCAGTTCTGACTCATAAATGACACTATATAGGGTTCCTGAGGAGCATCTGGTGAGCTGAACCACCAACCTTGAAAAGTTCAAACCGACCTTACAGTCCAGCGCATTAACCCGCAGTGCCACACTAGGACGCCATTTATTTATACAAGGCAACAGCTAGTAAACAAATGAGTCTAAATTTGCCCAATACTAGAGTTCCAAGACTGAATATTTTCAAACTAGAGCCCTGATTTGTATGTTGTTGTATGTATGACTTGAGTGCTTACTGTGTATCAGGCATGACCAGGTCTAAATCCCAGACCCAGACTTTTCCCAGCTAAACCCTGTGCAGAAGGCGGAACACAGATAGGGAGTGTGGGGTGAGAAAAATCTTCATCCTGCCCTGAAGTTACAGGGGAAGGGGTCAGAGCTGGAGCATCAGATATAACTTGATCTTAAACATAAATTAAAAAATATATGAATGACTTTTTGAGTGGCTTGTCTTATACAAAATGAAACTCCTCACTGAACCTTAGAGTGATTTATTTTAAAGCTGCTAATAAGAATAATGAGAAGCATCTGTTTCTATAACAAAGGGCCATATTCATCAAGTTTATGACTTGGGCACTGCTGTGAGCCTTTATGAAGATAAGAGTTGGCCCCTCTGTGCAGGCACCTGGCACAGTTACCCCTCTAGCATTGAGGGCCTGAGACTTTCTCTGACTCTGAAAACTGAAAGTGATAATTCCCAAGTATGTTATTTGTGAAACTCTAAACATTTACACATAATTCAAGAAATGTAGGTTGACAAAGAAAACCAAACTCCAATGAGTTAAGTGACTAACCAAGGTTATGTCACTAATGAATGCAATCATCTACCACTAGCCTGTCAGTTTGTTGTACTGCTGTGGGTTGTGTGTTGCTATGGTGCTGGAAGCTATGTCACCCATATTTTAAATGCCAGTAGGATCACCCATGGTAGGCAGATTTCAGCGGACCTTCCAGACTAAGACAGATTAGGAAGGCGAGGCAGACCAATTCTGAATGGTTAGTCACTGAAAACCTTATGAATAACAATGGACTATTGTTATAGTGTCAAAAGATGAGTCCCTCAGGTTGGAAGGCACACAAAAATATGACTGGGGAAGAGCTGCCTCCTCGAAGTAGAGTTGATTAATGACATAAAAGGAGCAAAGCATTTTGGATTTCATTTACTGAATGGGGTACAACTCAACATGAGTTAATAATAAACAGAATATGGAATGTATGAAGTATGAATCTAGGCAAGTTATAAAAAATGAATGGAAAGCATAAAGATCAATACCCTAGGAATTAGTGAGTTAAAGTGGACTAGTATTGGCCATTTCAATCTAATAATCACATGGTTTGTTGTGCTGGGAATGTCAAAATGAAGAGGAATGGTGTTGCATTCATTGTCAACCAGAACATCTTGAGAGAAGTATCTTAAAATACAATGTTGTCTGTGATAGGATAATATCCATATGCATACAAGAAAGACCAATTACTACCGTTATTACTCAAATTTATATATCAACCATAAAGCTAGTGATGATGAACTTCTTTCATCTGAAATTGATCAAACATATCACAAGGCTGCATCAATAGTTACTGGTGATTGAAATGTAAAAGTTGGAAACAAAGAGAAAGGATCAGTAGTTGGAAAATATGGCCTTAGTGATAGAAACAATGCTGGAGGCCACATGATAGAATTTTGCAAAACCAATGATTTATTCATTGCGAATATCTTTTTTAAACAACGTAAAAAGCAACTGTACTCATTGGACTTTACCAGATGGAATACACAGGAATCAAATTGACTACATCTGTAGGGAGAGATGGTAGAGAAGCTCTGTATCATCAGTCAAAACAAGGTGAAGCAAACTGTAGAACTATCAATAGCTCATCTGCTAATTCAGGCTGAAGCTGAAGAAAATGAAAACAAATCCATGAAAGCCAAAATATTACACAGAGTACATCTCACCTGAATTTAGAGACCATCTCAAAAACAGAATTGATGCATTAGACACTAATGATTGAAGACCAGAACAGTTGTGGGATGACATCAAGAGCATCATACAGGAAGAAAGTGAAATGTTATTAGAAAGACAGAAAAGAAATAAACAACCAAACAGGATGTCAGAAGAGACTCTGAAACTTGCCCTCAAATACAGAAAAGCTAAAATGATTGAAAGAAATGAAGAAGCAAATGACCTGAAAAAGAAGATTTCAAAGGGCATCTCAAGAAGACAAAGTATTATAATGAAATGTGCCAAGAGTTATAAAACCAAAAGATAAGAACATGCTCAGCATTTTCCAAACAGAAAGAACTGAACAAGAAATTCAAGCCTTGGGTTGCAATATTAAAGGATTCTATGGGCAAAATACTGAATGATACAGAAAGCATCAAAAGAAGATGGAATGAATACACAGAGTCACTATATCAAAAAGAAATGTTCAACCATGTGAAGAGGCAGCATATGATCAAGAACTGATGGTAATGATTGAAGAAGTCCAAGCTGCACTGGAGGCACTGGTGAAAACAAGACTCTGGGAATTGATGGAATACAAATTGAAATATTTCAACAAACTGATGCAGTGCTGGAGGTGCTCACTCATCTATGTTAAGAAATTTAGAAGACAGCTACCTGGCCAACCAACTGGAATATTACCAATATTTGTATTTGTGCACATTCCAAAGAGAGGTGACTCAAGGGAATGCAGAAATCATCAAACAATACCATTAATATCACATGAAAGTAATATTTTGCTAAAGATAATCCAAAAACAACTACAGCAGTACATTGACAGGGAGCTGCCAAAAATTCAAGACAATTCAGAAGAGGATTTGGAAGTAGGTATATCATTACTGATGTCAGATGGATCTTGGCTAGAAGCAGCAAGTACCAGAAAAATGTTTACTTCTATTTTATTGACTATGCAAAGTTTTTTGACTGTGTGGGTCATAACTAATTATGGATATAGTGTGAAGAATGGGTATTCCAGAACATTTAGTTTTGTTAATGTACACAAAACAGGAAGCAGTTGTTTGACCAGAACAAGGGGAAACTGAAAAGGTTAAAATCAGGGAAGGTATTTTCCAGGGTTTTATCCTTTTACTATACTTAATCCTTATGCTAGGAGTCCCGGTGTGGCGCTGTGGGTTAATTCACCAGACTGCAAAGCCATTTGGACTGCAAGGTCAGCAGTTCAAACTCACCAGCTGCTCCTTGGAAACCCTATATAGGGTCACTATGGGTCGGAATTGACTCGACGACACTTAACAACAACAACAATCTTTATGCTAAGGAGCTCTGGTAGCATAGTAGTTACGAATCAGGCTACTAATCTCATGGTCAGCAGTTCAAAACTACCAGCTGTTCCATGGGAGAAATATAAGGCTTTTTGCTCCCGTAAAGATTTACAGCCTCAGAAACCCTATACAGGGTCCCTATGAGTCGGAACCAACTCCACAGCACATAACAACAACAATCTTTATGCTGAGCAAAAAATCTGAGAAACTGAATTATGTGAAGAAGAACATGGCATCAGGATTGGAGGAAAGCTCGTTAATAACCTGAGGTACACAGATGATACAGCCTTGCTTGCTGAAAGTGCAGAGGACTTGAAATACTTACTGATGAAGATCAAAGACCACAGCCTTTGTATGGATTACATCTCAATGTAAAGAAAATAAAAATTCTTACAACTGGCCCAATAAATAACATCATGAAAAATGAAAAAAAAATTGAAGTTGTCAAAGACTTTACTTTTTTTGGTCCTTAATCAATGCTCACAGAAGCAGCTGTCAAGAAATCAAGTGACATAATACATTAGGCAAATCGGCTGCACAAGACCTTTTAAATTATTCAAGAGAAAGAGGACTAATGTGTACCTGATACAAGTAATGATATTTTCAATTACTTCATATGCATGTGAAATTTGGACGATGAATAAGGAAAACCATAGAAAACTTGATGCATTTGAATTACGTATAGGAGATCAATAGTGAAAATGCCATGGACTCCGAGAAAAACAAACAAATCGGTGTTAGAAGTAGAGCCAGAATGCTCCTTAGAAGCTAGGATGGCGACACTTCATCTCTCATACTTTGAACATGTTATAAGGAGGGGCCAGTCCCTGAAGAAAGACATCATGAACAGCCATGTGGAGAATAAGCGAAACAGAGGAAGACCCCCAATGAAACAGACTGACACAGTGGCAACAACAGTGGGTTCAAAGGTAACAACAATTGTGAGGATAGTGTAGGACTGGGCATTATTTTGTTCTGTTGTGCATAGGATTGCAATGAGTCAGAACCAACTTGATAACAACTTGATAACCAACCAACAATAACAACAATAACACAATCTTCATTTGAAGTCTACATACAATGTCCAATTCAGACTGCCAATTTGCATCTTTGGTATCTTTCAGGATTCTTAAAAACAAACAAAAAACTTCCTAACTGACATTGAGTTAATTCTGACTTATAGCAACTTTATAGGACAGAGTAGAACCGTTCCTTAGGGTTTCTGAGACCATAAATCTTTAAGGAAACAGAAAGTCACATCTGCCTCCTGAAGAGTGACTAATGGGTTTGAACCACCAATCAGCGCTTAACCCTCAGTGTCATCAGGGCTTCTTCCACTGTAATAAAGGTGATTAATATTGTGTCTGCCAACCCCAAGGTTGATGGTTGAAACCCACTAGCTACTCCTCTGAAACCTTATACAGAGTTGCTATGAGTTGGAACGACCTTGACAGCACTCAACAACAATATTGTGTCTTCCAATAAGAATTTCAGCAAAATACCTTGCGATTCCTGAAGAAACAAATGTAAAAACAGAGTGGAAAGGCAAATATTCTCTCAGGCAACATATCTCTAAAACTGCAGCCATACTACATACAGATATTTCCACATTAAAGTAAAATTCTCTGATTTGACATTGGAAATGTGTCTTCCATGTGCAAAAATGCAATGATAAGTCTATTTGCTGAGACACATAAGAAATGAAACTTGAATGGTCCAGTAAATGGAAGATAGGTTTCCAACCAGTCTCTTCTAACTCTGTGTCCACAAGCATATTTGCTGCACTAGTAGAAAATAAAACGTTTTTATATTAAGATCAGTCAGGTTGAGATGTAATAGAGTCAGTTTTGGAATACTGACAGCTAATGGGAATGTAGCTATGTGACTGTTTGGATCAATATGGCTTTGGGGTCAAGTGTATATGATTGAGCCATTTAGTAATGTCATAGAAAAAGGATGGTATCAATTCTAATGGTTCTGTTGATTTGGCTATGCTTCAGGGCTGAGGATGGATGAGGACTGACACATGAGGAACTAAAAAAGGTGATCCTAAAGTTGAACTATCTGTCAACTAGAAGAGGACTGGTCTGGTACAGGTTGGGTCCCTGGGCCTGAAAATGCAGGGCACATTTTTGAGTCTAAGCCAAGACTGGATGTGGTTATTATTCCTCCTCCTCGTCTAGTCAAACTAGTATAAATGTGTCTAAGCAATGTCCTTGGTAGGAAAAACAGAGACTACTTTTGAAATAATACAGGCTCCAGTGCCCTGCACACACATGTTTACTATAATAAAACTCATTTTATAGGCCCTGCTATCTAATTACTTTCATCAGCAGCACTCCAGCCTCAATAGATACCCCAATGTCATGAATTGAAAAGGGGCTTATTACACAAGGGAAAATTATGTTGCTAACCAGTGAGGAGGCCTCTCTAATGCCAAATTGTAAATGTATGTTTGGTGTAAGTGATCAACGTGACTCTCTACCCTCCTAGTCCTTGCCCTGATAGGAAGCTGATTGCTAAGATATGACGTGATAAACCCTTGACCTCTGCAGCAATTTTGCACAGTGTGGAAGAATTAGTCTCGCCACATTCTTTGTACCAGGCTCTGCATTTCAGCATCCTGTGGAGGCAGTGCGCACAAACCTAACCAGGTCTAAGACAATCACCTGGGCATCTTAGGATAAATGAATATTTTTCAACTCTAACCTCTGTCTAATGAATCAAAATTGGTGGGCAGGCTACGAGAGGGTGAGAGGCATCTGTAGGTTCAACAAACCCTTCAGGTGTTTCCTATCTATAGTCAGATAGAAATTCTGACCTCCCCCCACCAAACAAATGTAGGTCATGGGGCAGACTTTTGCCCTAAGTAGTAATTGCTGTGGTACTCTAGGAATCTTTATTAAATCATTGTCAGCGTGCCTCAGATTTCTGCCTCCTTTTGAATTTTAATTATTTTTGAAGTACATTCTTGGTCCTATTAAGTTTGAGTTTCCAGAACAGCTACAATGTGTCAAGCTTTTTCAGCAACATAGTAGATAAATAGATTTCTTGTCTACAGGAGGTAACACAACTTGCATACAACAATCATCAGATAATAAATACTCTAGCGACTGGAAGAGCCAGAGATACACCAGGTTCTGTTGGTAACTGTCCTCGAAGGATAATACCAGTCCTACCCAGTTACCATTTAGTCAGTTCTAACTCATGGCTACCCTATATGTTTCAGACTAGAACTGTGCTCCATAGGGCTCTTAATGGCTGAATTTTCAGAATTAGATCACCAGGCCTTTCTTCTGAGGAGCTTCTGGATAGACTAGAACTCCCAACCTTTTGATTAGCAACCAAGCACATTAATAATTTGTACCACGCAGAGACTCTCCAAAGAAGCTAGGGAAAGTTGTGTTCTGGTCTTCTGCTACTTCTCTTCCTCAGGTAATAAAGTCCCCCACAGCTACAAGGCAGGTGCATTGAGTTCAGCTGCCCCAAGATACATACCCTCTCAGGAGTACAGTTAATATTAGGCAGCATGGGAACATTTCCCAAACTCTAAAGGAAGGATTGAGGAAAGGTTGGACTATCCAACAAGGCTGTATTGTTGTTGTTGTTGTTGTTAAGTGCTGTGAAGTCGGTTCTGACTTACTGAGACCCTGTGCAGGGTTTCCAAGGCTGTAAATCTTTACAGGAGCAGAAAGCCTCATTTTTCTCTGGCGGAACAGCTGGTAGTTTCAAATTGCTGACCTTGCGGTTTGCAGCCCTATTCGTAACCACTATGCTACCAGAGCTCCTTGTAGGTTTGTGTAGGAAGAACTTAACAGGAACATGAATTTTAAAAAAGTAGGGAGATAGTGATAATGAAGATGAGAGAAAAGGAAATAAGTCTGCCTGCAGCCTGGTATGTTGGGAACCAGTGAATTTTGGATTGATTATCCCAGCACTCTGCTTTCCATACATGGAGATGTCCATCACACTGCTGGGGTTTTCATACATGCTCTCATTCAAGCTGGTGTCCCACTGGTTAGGTCTTTGGCTGCTAACCAACAGGTTGGCAGTTTGAACCTGCTAGCCACTTTCTGCAAGAAAAGATGCAACAATTTGCTCCCATCAAGGCTAAGAAACCCTATAGGGCAATTTTGCATGAACATATAGGGTTGCTATGAGTCAGACTGTAATGACGCTAAATGGAGCAAAGGTTTGAACCTTCATTTGCTAATGGGGCACAATCAAAATTAGGAGATGCAGCTTTGTGCATCCATCAACACTCAAAACATGGAATGTATGAAATATGAATCTAGGAAAAATGGAAGCTGTCAAAAATGTAATGGAATGCATAGATCAATAACCTAGGTATTAGGGAGCTGAAATAGACAGGTATTGACCATTTTGAATCAGACAATCATATAGTTAACTACGCTGGGAATGTCAAATTAAAAAAGAATGGCATTACATTCATCAACAAAAAGAACATTAGAAGATCTATCTTGAAGGAAAATGCTGTCTGTAATAGGAAATGTCCACACGCATACATGAAAGAGCAGTTACTACTATTACTCAAATTTACACACTAACTACGGGTACCAGTAATGATAAAACTGAAGAACTCTACTGATATCTTCAGTCTAAAATTCATCAAACATGCAATCAAGATGTAGTGATAATTATTGGCGATTGAAATGCAAAGTTGGAAACAAAGAGGAAGGATCAGTAGTTGGCAAATATGATCTTGGTGGAAGAAACTATGCTGGAGATTACATGATAGAATTTTGCAAAAACAACGGCTTCTTCATTGCAAATACCTTCTTTAAACAACGTAAGAGATGACTATCTATACACATGGACTTCACCAGAAGGAATACACAGAAATCAATTTGACTATGTCTGTCGAAAGAGACAGTGAAAAAGCTCCATAACATCAGTCAAAACCAGGTCAGGGGTAGACTGGCAATAGACCATCAATTGTTCATATGCAAGTTCATCCTGAAGCTGAAGATACTTATATCTCAGGCTGAAGATGAAGAAAGGTAAAACAAGTCCAAGAGAGCCAAAATATGACCTTGAACTTATCCCACCTGAATTCAGAGATCATTTCAAGCACAGATCTGATGCATTAAACACTAATGATGGAAAACCAGAAGAAAGTGTGATGACGTCAAGAACGTCATACAGGAACACAACAAAAAGTCATTGAAAAGATAATTAAGAAAGAAAAGGCCAAACCGGATGACAGAAGAGACTCTGAAACTTTCTCTTCAGTGTAGAGATGCTAAAGCAAATGGAAGAGTGAGGAGGTAAAAGAGATGAACAGAAAATTTCAAAGAGCAGTTCAAGAAGACAAGATCAAATATTATAAGGAAATGTGTGAAAACCTTGAGTTAGAAAACCAAAAGGGAAGGATACACTCAGCATTTCTCAAGCTGCAAGAACTGAAGAAAAAAAAATTAAGCCACAACTTGAAATATTGAAGGACTCCATGTGGCGCTGTGGGTTAATGTGCCAGACTACAAAGCCATTTGAACTGCAAGGTTGGCAGTTCAAGTTCACCAGCTGCTCCTCGAAAACCCTATACAGGCTCACTATGGGTCAGAACTGACTTGACGGTGCTTAACAACAACAACATAGGCAAAATAGTGAATGATGCAGAAAGCCTCAAAAGAAGATAGAAGTTCGATGGACTCAAGCATAGCAACAGTAGTGAAGTTGGCCCAGGATCGGGCAGTGTTTTGTTCTGCTGTGCATAAGGTTGCTATGGGTTGGCACCGACTTGATGGCACCTAACAACAACAAATCTACATATGCATACCCATGTTCATTATGACATTCTTTATAATAGAAAAACTATGTAGACAGCCTAAATACCCATCAATGGCTAAACAAACTTTAGTACATACACACACTGGATTACTATCCAACAGTGATGTATAACAAAGTATCTGCAAAGCACCTCACAATATGGATGAACCTGGAGGACATTGTTGTGTTGTTGTTGTGAAGTGCTATAGAGTTGGTTCTGACCCATAGCAACCCTGTATAGGGTTTCCAAGGAGTAGCTGGTCAGTTTGAACTGCTGACCTTGCAATTCAAATGGCTTTGCAGTCTGGCGCATTAACCCACAGCACCACACCAGGACTAATGAAGGACATTATGCTGAGTGAAATTGATCAATCACAAAATAACAAATATTGTATGATACCACTGTTGTAAAAACTTAATAAAAGGTTTTCTTGATAAAAGAAAAAAAAATAAAAAAAAAGAAGATGAAAGGAATTCACTGTCACTGTACCTAAAAGAAATGGCTAATGTTGAACCATTTCAAGAGGTAACGTATGATCAAAGAGCCAATGATACTGAAGAAAGATGTCCAAGGTGCATTGAAGGCATTGGCAAAAAACAAGGCTCTGGGTATTGATGTAACACAGATGGAAATCTTTCAACAAACTGAGGCAGCCCTATGCCAACAAATATGACTAGCTACCTAGTCAACTGATTGGAATAGACCCGAAATTGTGCCCATTCCAGAAAGGTTACTCAATGGAATGTGGAAACCATAGGAAAATATCATTTATATTGCATAGAAGCAAAATTTTGCTAAAGGTAATTTAAAACCAGTTATAGCAGTACATTGGCAGGGAGCTACCAGAAGGGTAGGCTGGATTCAGATGGGTATCATTGCCGACTTAAGATGTATTTTGACTGAGAATACCCAAAAGATGTTTACCTGTGCTTTATTGACTTTGCAAAAGCATTGTGTAGATCATGACAAGCTATGGACCACACTGTGAAGAATAAGTATTCCTGAACACTTAATTGTGCTCATGAGGAACCTGTACTTAGACCAAAAAGCTGTCATTCAAATAGAATAAGGGGACACTGACTCATTTAAAATTAGGAAAGTTGTATACCAGGGCTGTATTCTTTCACCATACTTATTCAACCTGTATGCTAAGCAAATAATACGGGAAGCTGGATTATATGAAGAAAAACATGGCATCAGGTTTGGAGGAAGACTAATTCATAACCTGCAATAATCAGATAATAAAACCTTGCTTGTTAAGAGAATGTAAGATACTGATGAAGGAGCTCTGGTAGCATAGTGGTTACGAGTTGGGCTGCTAACCTTAAGGTCAGCAGTTCAAAACTACCACCATTCCACAGGAGAAAGATGAGGTTTTCTGCTCCCATAAAGATTTATAGCCTCAGAAATCCTATACAGGGTCGCTATGAGTGGGAACAAACTCCACGGCACACCACCACCATCACCACCAAGACACTGATAAAGATCAAAGACCACAGCCTTCAGTATGGGTTGCACATCAATGTAAATAAAAGATAAATCCTCACAACTAGACTAATGAATAACATCAAGATAAATGGAGAAAAGATTGAAGTTGTCAAAGACTTTATTTTGTTCAGATCAACCATCAACCCTCATGGAAGCAGCAGTCAAGAAATCAAACAACGTATTACATTAGGCAAATCTGCTGCACAAGACCTCTTTAAAGTATTCAAAAGCAAAGGTTTCAGTTTGATGACTCACGTGTGCCTGACCCAAGCCATTATATTTTCAATAGCCTCATATGCACATGAAGTAAGTACAATGAATAAGGAAGACTTTTTTCCTTAATCCAAAGATGTTTTGAGTTATGGTTTTGGTGCCATGGACTGCCAGAAGAACAAACAAATCTGTGTTAGAAGAAGTACAGCCAGAATGCTCCTTAGAAGCCAGGATGGCCAGACTTTGTTTCTCATACTTCAGACATATTATCAGGAGGGACCTGAGGCTTGGTAAAGTGGAGGGTTAGTGAAAAAGAGGAAGACTCCCAATGAGATGGATTAACACAGTGACAACAGCATGGGCTCAGGCATGAGATTGTGAGATTAGCACAGGATCTGGCAGTGTTTCATTCTGTTGTACATTAAGTATTTATTTGACATCACCTGACAACATGTGGAAAATATTGAATGATGCAGAAAGCATCACAAGAAGATGGAATGAATATACGAGTCACTATACCAAAAAAAAAAGGTTGACGTTCAACCATTTCAAGAGGTAGTATATGATCAAGAGCCAATGGTACTGAAGGAAGAAGTCCAAGCTGTGCTGAAGGCATTGGTGAAAAACAAGCTTCAAGGAATTGATGGTATACAAATTGAAATCTTTCAACAAACTGATGCAGCCATGGAGGCACTCTCTCATCTATGCCAAGAAATTTGGAAGACAGCTACCTAGCAAACTGATTGTAAGAGGTCAATATTTGTATCAATTATAAAAAGATGTGACCCAATGGAATGCAGAAATCATCGAACAACATCATTAACATTGCATGCAAATACAATTTTGCTGAAGATAACTCAAAATTGGTTGCAATAGTACATCAACTGGGAACTGCCAGAAATTCAAGCCAGATTCTGGGGAGGACATGGAACTAAAGATATCATTGGATCTTGGCTGAAAGGAAAGAATATCAGAAAGATGTTCACTTGTGTTTATTTACTATGAATGTATTGACTTTTGACTGTGTGGATCTTGACAAACTTTGGATAGCATTGCGAAGAATGGGTATTCCAAAACACTTAATTGTGTTCATGAAGAACCAGTACATAGACCAAGAAGTTATTGTTAGAACAGAACAAGGGTATACTGAATGTTTAAAATCAGAAAAGGTGTGGGTCAGAGTTGTATCCTTTCACTATACTTATTCAATCCGGATTCAGACAAATGATCTAAGACACAGGATTGTATGGAGAAAAATGTGCCATCAAGTTTAGAGGAAGATTCATTAACAATCTGTGTCATGCAGCCTTGCTTGCTGGAAGCTAAGAGGTCTTAAAATACTTACTGGTAAAGATCAAAGATCCTTCAGTATGGATTGCATCTCAATGTAAAGTAAACAAAAATCCTCACAACTGGACTAATAAATAACATCATGATAAATGGATTGAAGTTGTCAAAGACTTAATTTTGCTCAGATCTGCAATCCACATTTTGCTTGGGTACAATCAACACTCAGGAAGTAGCAGGCAAGAAGTTAAGTGACATATTGCATTAGGCAAATTTGCTGCCCAAGACCTCTTTAAAGTGTTGGAGAGCAAAGATGTCAGTTTGGAAATGTGGAGGGTTAGTGAAAAGTAGGACGAATGATATGGATTGATACAGTGGCAGTCACATGGGCTCAAATGTGACAAAAATTGTGAGGGCCCAGGCTGTGTTTCATTCTATTATTCATAGGGTCGCTATGAGTCAGAATAAACTTGAGGGCACCTAACAACAATAACAATAATGAGTTAGAATCTACTGAAACATACCCACCACTACCAACAACAATGCAAACTTAGATTTTCACTGCTTTGGTTTCGAAGTTACAGGTATCAGCTAAGGACAGGAAGCTCTAAATTGCAGAACATTTTAAGACCAGCTGAATCAAACTTTGTGACCCAGACCACACCTTAAACTGATTCTGGGCACAACCACGGCCTATATTTAAAATTGTCTATTGTGAAACAAGGTTTTAAACATCCTTAAAAATCAGTGCTGGTGGTGGGAATAGGGGAGCGAATGGAATTTTGTTCATAAAGTCAGCAACAGATTCCCTTTTAGAGGTCTGGAGAATTCTAAAAATGTACTGTAGAGTAGTGACTGATTTCTCTATTCTAATAAAGAAGCAAAGTATGTTTTACTTTAAAATAACCAGGAAAAAAATGTTATGTCTATCTTAAAACTGGAGCCTAAATTTAAGTTTTTAAACCAATGAACATTTAAAACCAAGATTGTTTTTTTTAATAAGAATGCAGTGGTGGTTGTTGCCAGACTGCTGTCTGGACAATTTTGATTCATGGAGGCCTTATGTACAACAAAATGAAATATTGTCTGGTTCTGTGTCTTCCTCACAACCATCAGCATGTTCATCACTGTGACTATTGTCTCAAGCCATTTCTCTGAGGTCTCTCTTGCCTTGCTGGTCCTCCACTTCAGCACACATGATGTTGTCCTTCAGTGATTGAGCCTCCTGATTATATTCCTAAACCAAGCACACTGTACTATTTTTTGTTGTAATCCATACATTTCCATTGTCTAATTTTTTTAAGTAGATGACCAGAGCATTCTTCTGAGTGAGTCTGTCTTTGTTACTGGTAGTACAACTCCATTCAAATTTTGTCGTCCTTAGTTGTTGTAGAGTTGATTCCAACTAATGGCCCCCTATGTGGGCAGAAGTGGAATTGCTCCACAGGGATTTCAAGGTTGTGACATTTTGGAAGCACTTCTAGGTGGGTTTGAACTGCCAACCTTTCATCTAGTAGTCAAGTGTTTAACCATTTGCACCACCCAGGGACTCCATTCAGACTTTTGTGTGCAAACCAATAACAAAAGTTGCCAATTAAGTAACTAATCTGATAAACAAAATTGTTCTAAAATTAAACCCCTCCTCCAAATTTGATACTGGGTAAAAAGAAGGAGAAATGGGGGTTTCTAATTTCTAAAAAGCCAAAGATCAAATTTTCCTGACACAGTATCCCGTGATTTTTTTTGTTGTTGTTGTTTTGGTTTTTTAATTAAATGTTTTTATTTTGGATTGAGTGAAAGTTTACAGGGCACGTCATCAGCTTCACATTCAACCATTCATATAGCTTGTTTCATTACATTGATTAATATCCCCTCCATATATCATCAGTTAA
>NW_006408804.1:176142-176893 GCF_000296735.1 Chrysochloris asiatica
TTCCTACCTGGGAGGTTTAACTCACGAGTTTTCCCCCCCTGATCCCAGAGCCCCCACTCACCCATACCGCCTGGCCGCCCTGGCAAACAGGAAGCCTCCCGTGATGTTTTAACAGAAAGCAAGTAGCTTCTGAAGGGTCTGCCAGCCAGTCAAGCACCCAGAACCAGATTGTTTTCTGTGAGGTACAGAGTCAGTCACATGCTGAATATGGCAGTGTAAACATAAGAGTTAGAGTTAAAAGCTGGAATCCTTCTAGCAAGCATATCAAATTCCCAACATAAAGAAAGTAAGTTTTTCAGAGGACTTAAAATTCAAAAGAAGATAGCTATAGGTATGCATACACAGGAATCAAACTGACTACATCTATAGGAAGAGATAATGGAGACGCTCTGTATCATCAACCAAAACAAGGCAAGGCATCAACCGTGGCCCAGACCATCAATTGCTCATATGCAAGTTCAAGCTGAAGCTGAAGAAAATTAAAGCAAGCCCATGAGAGTAAAATATGACCTTAAGTATATCCCAATTGAATTTAGAGACCATCTCAAGAATAGATTTGATGCATTAGACACTAATGACCAAAGACCAAAAGAGTTGAGGAATTACATTAAGAACATTATACACCATGAAAGCAAAAAGTCAATAAAAAGATAGGAAAGACAAGGGACTCATTTCCAGAATATACAGGAAACTGCAACACCTCTACAAGAAAAAGACAAATAACCCAATTAAAAAGTGGGCACAGGATATG
>NW_006408804.1:177635-178119 GCF_000296735.1 Chrysochloris asiatica
CTGATTGGAATACCTAAAATGGGGCTACAGCGTACCCAGTGAACACGGCTTCCTGCAGAGCCTCTGCAACACATAAAACTATAGGTAGAAACCGGAACCACATCCAGATCTCCAGAGAAGAGAAATCTCCACTTGAAAGGACGAGCAGACCAGCCTGGAGCGTTTAGAAGAATAAAAAATACCTCTTGAAAGAAAGACCTGTAGGAAAAATGGAGGCAGATGGACTGTTACTACAAGAACAAACAAATTGCTTCCCTAGGAATCATCAAGGTCCTTTCAGTGCAAACCCCCTTCAAAGACTAAAACTCAATTGAAATGCATACTCCCATTGGTGACCACACACATCACCCATGGGGGAAAATGGGGTAAAAGCAGTAATGAAGCAGCAAGCTAAGCCCTACAATGTTCAGTGGACTTCTGTGGACCCAGTTGGGGACCTGAATGGCAAGCAGTGTGAGGAGACCTGGGGACTCTTGGGCCCAGA
>NW_006408804.1:178953-187596 GCF_000296735.1 Chrysochloris asiatica
AAAAAAAAAAGACAGGAAAGAAAGAAAAGACCAAAATGGATATCAAAGTTGACTTTCAAACTGACTCTTGAACATAGAAACACTAAACTTACTGGAAGAAATGAGAAAGTAGGAACTAAATGGATTTTGTTTGTTAGTTGTACTGCAACCATTCTAATATAGTTCCTGTGAACTTGCACAAGAAAACGCTGTTTGTAGTAGGAATGTGTAGTTAGAAAATTCTTTTCCCTGTGCTAGGGAGGATGTATTCTTTGCACACTCCCACATTTGAGGAAAATTGGATTTATTTTTTGGCCATTGAAGAGCCTCATTTCATTGTAGAAGATAGTTCTTGTGTTTTAGTAAATTAAATGAGAACAACAGCTTCGAAAGGACTGAGACTCAGGCACTGCACTACTTCAGATAGTCCTTACTGCTCTCATCGGGAATTGTATTTTAATCCCACAATTCTTCATTTCTAGGCAGACATAAAAGCCACTTGTGTGGTGTCTCATTTTGATTTAGAGTCACCCTTTTTAAAGATAATAAAAATAACTGGTTTCTCTGATAAATTTGTTATACTATTTAGTTGATTACCAGATTATATAACCGTTTGGTGTAGGGTGGGCAAGAACACAGATGGTACAATGATTGCCATAGCAACAGCACTTAGATTTGTTTTCTGCTTGTCAGCTTTTTTCAACATCATAATCTTTTAACCCAGAGGCAAGCATTCACTCATGCACATGCACACACACACTCTCCCCCCACCATTTTATTCCCCTTCCTTAGGATCCCCTAAGGGATCCTGGGGGCACAAGTGGTTAGGCACTCTGTTGCTAACTGAAAGGTGAGAGGTTCAACCCTACCAGCTACTCCATAGATGAATGATGAGACAGCCTGCTTCTGTAATGATTACAGCCTTGGAAAACCTGTGGAATAGTTTTACTCTGTCCTACAAGGTTGCTGGAGTCCCGCTGTGGTCCTGCAGAATAATGCGCTGGACCACAAAGTCAGTGGTTCAAACCCACCAGCTACTCCTCAGAAACCCTATACAGGCTCACTATGGGTTGGAACCAACTCGACAGCACTTAACAACAACAAACAAAGTCACTAAAAATCAAATCAACTTTAGGTCAACAAGGTTTTTTCTTGGCCTTCTTTTTTTCCATTTTTTTTCTCTGACTATCCTCTGTCTCAGCTGACTAAAAAGAATAAAGACTTGCATTTCCCATAACTTTCACTTGGTTTTTCAATTGCTACATTTTTCAAATGTTAAATATGAATCTGAATATGATACTTTCATCATAAAGCCACATTTCTTACTTGTCTCTTTTACTTCAATAGGAGGTACAATGGAAAAGCAATTGTGAAACTGAAAATTACAAAAATTAAGTTGTTTTTCTTAACCTTGGTGTTCTGGCAAGATCACATAAGCCCAGATAGCTAAGCAACTTCCCTAAGGACTCTTGGAAGCAAATTCTGCTACTAATTTCCAGCTACCCTCAACATCAAAAGTCTTTCTTGCCTCTCTCTGACAAGATCTGGTATTAGAATTGTTGGAGATGCCACCCACCATCCTGTCATCCTACCCCTACCTCCCAGACTCTTTGTTATTGTTGTAGTTGCTATGTTGTGCCGTGGAGTCGGTTCCGACTCATAGCGACCCTCCACAGGGTTTCTGAGGCTGTAAATCTTTACGGGAGCAGAACGCCTCAGCTTTCTCCTGTGGAACAGCTGGTAGTTTCAAACTGCTGACCTTGAGGTTCGCAGCCCGATTTGTAACCACTATGCTACCAGACTCATATTTAAACTTAATTAAAAACCTTTCATAGAAATGAAAAATTCCTAATAAAGAGAGTTTGGGGAAAATAAATAATTAGATTAGCCATTACTAACCTATAGAATGCAGACAAGCAAACTTAATAAACCAATTCAAGTTGTCTACTGCCAATAAAGGGAATGATAACCAATCATTTAAAGTTTTCCTTTTGGGATATCCCCCAACGGTTTGTACTATATGTAAACTGACCAAAATTGTAATGTAACAACCTCTCTTTGGAGGGGGGCTCCCTGTTCTTGATCAGTTGTTTTTCTGCCTATTGAAACCTTTTCATTCTAACTAAGTTATTGATTGTGTTTTTGCTTCTGAGAGATCCTTAGTACTGCTATAATAAAGTACCACAAACTGGGTGGTTTGAAATGATGAATTTATTCCCTCATAATTATGGAGGCTAGTAGTTTGAATTCCAGATGTTGGCAGGTCTATACCCTCTCTGACGGCTTTAGGACCTGCCTTGTCTCTTCCAGCTTCTGGTAGCTACAAACATTCCTTGGCTGTGGTAGCATAACTCAGAAGTCTGTTTCCGTCTTCATATGGCTGCCTTCCTTTTGTGTCTTTAGGGCACACGCAATTTCAATATTACCTCATGTTAACTGATAATATCTTCAGATACCTTATTTCCAAACAAGGTCACATTCATATGTACCAGGACTTGAACATATCTTTGTAGGGCACACAGTTCATTCCAGAACAGGTCCATTTATTAAAATTTGGAAACCTGTATCCCAGCTTGTCCCTCTGCAACTTTACTGAGCAGATTATCAGGTAAGCACACTTTGGGTTTCTGTACTTCCAGATTAGATCATCTATTGGAGTATTCTCAGAGTCCTAGTGTGGCACTTCAGGATAATCACTAGACTGCTAACAACAAGGCTGGCAGTTCAAACCCACCAGTCACTCCTCTGAAACGCTATACAGAATCCCTATGAGTTGGAGCCAACTCGATGGCATTAAAAAACAACATTAAAAGTACTCCCAAGTCCTGTTCTCCCCTGACTCTTAACTAGTTTAAACGTCCCCTTCAAGAGGTCTTCCTGAACTTACATTATAAAGTAGGTGATTTTACTTCCTGTTGAGGATTAAATTGTGTCTACTTGGCTGTACTATGATCCTCAGTGTTTGGCAGCTATGCAACAATCCCTAATCTGATGCAATAAACCAATAAAAGGATTAAAGGTGAATGTACCACCCTTAATCAAGTCACAGCATTGATCTGATATAAAGGCAGTTTCCCTGGGGTGTCACCTGCTACACTTTGGGGGTTTTTTTTTTAAGTTTTTATTGTGAATTGAGTGATAGTTTACATGGGAGAACATTGATTTTACACTTACAGTTTCATTGCAGTGATTACAATTTCCTCTGTGCATCATCATCATTCAACAGTATTTGCTTCTATTTCTTCTGTTTGTTTTTTGTTTTTTTCCTTTTTTGGATGTACACAAACACACTCAGGAATATATAATCATTTAAACAACCAAAGGGCACATTCTGCAAGCCTGCCTCCTGGCCACCAGCACACCACACAACCTTTCTCTTTCCATGAATCTAGGGTCCTCAGTTGCTCTAGCTCTCCATGTCCTCATCTCTACCTCCATCTCTGGTGTTGCTGCTTCTCTGGATAGGGTCCCACATTCTGCTCATACTCTTCTCTCTTGATGGCCCTAGGGTCTTCTGTTCCTGGACTGTAAGATTAACTACTAATCCCTTTTTGTTACAAAACTTCTACCTTTACAGTTGTGACAGTTGCAATTAGTAATGATAACTATTTAACTCACTATTGCATCATAAGAATCTTATCCCCATCTCCTTTCACTGGACCTGTGTAGACAAGATGAAAACTATTCAGTGGGGATTCTACCTTCCCCCACACACTCTGAAACTAAACTTCCTCTTGAAAACTTATATACCAATCACTTCGTGCCTTTATAGCCCCCCACAGCATAGTGGTTATAAATTCGGCTGTGAACCACAAGGTCAGTAGTTCAAAACTACCAGCTGTTCCGTGGGAGAAAAATGAGGCTTTCTGCTCCCATAAAGATTTACAGCATCAGAAACCCTGTACAGGGTCGCTAAGAGTTGGAACCAACTCCATGGCACATAACAACAACAACAACAACAACAACAACCCATTTACATAGCCAATGTCTGAGTTGTCTGTCCCTATCAACACTGTATACAGAGGGGATAGGATTAACCCTTTATGTGAAGACTCCTTCCCTCTCAGTTGGTATTTTGAGCTACTATGAGCATAAGTTTAGGTCTAGTTCATCAAATTATCTGCTATACTTTTTATCTTACAAGAAATAAAAGTGGAGCAGAGTGTGCTTGTCACCATGAAAGAAAAGCTGGGAGTAGAGTATGTTCTTTGGACCTGGGGTCTCTGCAATGAGCATCTCCTAGGCCCAGGTAAAGATTGATACCAAGACAAATGGAGATCTCCAAGGAATGCCTCACCTACAGATACTGAAAGGAGACAAGGACCTTTCCCCAGAGTAGACACAGAAAAAAAGCCTTCCCCTAAAGCAGGCACTCTGAATATTGAATTTTAGCCTTCTAAACTGTGAGTCATGGTATGGTGTTGTAAGATAAGCACTGGACTGCAAGGTCAGTTTGAATCACAAGGTCGGCAGTTCAAACTCACCAGCTGCTCCTTGGAAACCCTATACAGGGGTGCTGTGAATTGAAACCAACTCAACAACACTTAACTACAGCTACAAACTGTGAGAGATACTGAATGGTTTCAAATCAGGAAAGGTGTATGCTTTCACCTTACTTATTCAATCTGTATGCTGAGCAAGTAAACTGAGAACCTGGATTATATGAAGAAGAATGTGGCATCAGAACTGGACACATTAACAACCTGTGATATACGATGATACAACCCTGCTTGCTAAAAATAAAGAGGAATTAAAATACTTATTTATGAAGATCAAAGACTACAGCCTTCAGTATGGATTTCACCTCAATGTAAAGAAAACAAAAATCCTCACAACTGGTCCAATAAATAATATCATGATAAATGGAGAAAAGATTGAAGTTGTCAAACACTTCATTTTGCTTGGATCCACAATCAATACTCATGAAAGCAGCAGTCAAGAAATCAAACCATGTATTACTTTAGGCAACTCTGCTGCGCAAGACCTCCTAAAAGTGTTCAAGAGCAAAGATGTCAGTTTGAGGACTAAGGTCCACCAAACCCAAGTCATGGTATTTTCAATAGCCTCCCATGCATGTGAAAATTGGACAGTGATAAAGAAGACTGTAAAAGAATTAATGCATTTGAATTATGATGTTAGGGAAGAATATTTAAAGTACCATGGACTGCCAGAAAAACAAACAAACATGTTGGGAGAAGTAAAGTCAGAATGCTCCTTAGAAGCCAGGAAGGTAAGACTTCATCTCTCATACTTTGAATATGTTTTCAGAAGGGCCAGTCCTTGGAGATGGACATTATGCTTGGTAAAGTGGAAGGTCAGAGAGAAAGAGGTAGACCTCAAAGAGATGAAGTGACACAGTGGCAACAGCTAAGGGCTCAAACATAGCAATTGTGAAGTTAATGCAGGACCAGGCAGTGTGTTTTTCTGTTGTGCATAAAGTTGTTATGAATTGGAACCAACTTGATAGCACCTAACAACAATAACAGCAGCACAAACTTCAAGAGAATAAATTTCTGTTTGTTAAAGAATCACTAGATAACTAAGAGACTTCCCTATACACTTCTTCCATTGTAAATTTATATTCATTTGTTTGATTACTTTTTTATTGTCTGTCCCTCTCAATAGGCTCTAAGCTCTATGAGGGAACAGACAATTTCTTAAATGTTTAACATTGTAATCCTATGCAAAATTTGACTCATGGTTATTCAATAAATGTATACTGTTATTGTTGTTGTTAGGTGCTATCGAGTCAGTTCTGACTCATATCAACCCTATGTTCAACAGAACAAAACACTGCCCAGTCCTGCACCATCCTCACAATTGATGCTGTGTTTGAGTCCTTTGCTGCTGCGCTGTGCCAATCCATTTCATTGGGGGTTCTTCCTCTTTTTCATTGACCCTCCATATAACCAAGCATAATATCCTTTGGCAGAGACTGGTCCCTCCTGATAATATGTCCAAAGTATGAGAAATGAAATCTGGCCATCTTAGTTTCTAAGGAACATTCTGGCTGTATTTCTTCCATCACAGATTTGTTTGTTCTTCTGGCAATCCATGGTACTTTCAGTATTCTTCTCTAGCACCATAACTCAAACGCATCAATTCATCTATGGTCTTATTACACGCTGCTTTATAATGGGTAAATGAACAAATGCTTCCTTTTTGATAAACTCAGTTAGAATTTGTTTGCATATCATAAACGACAAAAAGCTGTTTATCTAATATGAAGTGTTGATATGCTTTCTGTTTTCCTTTGGCTGCTTGGAAGCTCAGAGCCAAGGTCAATGCCTAGTAGGGGTGGCTGTTTTTGTACTGAGCAAAGCATATTTGTTTCCCTTTTTTTCCTGGCATGGTTTTATTTTCTCTTCATATTGTAGTTAATGGTACAGTAGTTAAACATTCAACCCACCAGCCACTCTGGGAAAAATCTGCTTTACCCATTGCCATCAAATCATTTCAGACTTATAGTGACCCTAAGGGAAGACTAGAACTGCCTCCATTAGCAGACTGATGAAAGCAGCCGGCCATGGAACAGCAGGTAGGTTGAACCTCCAACCTTTCAGTTAACAGGGAAGTGCTTAACCACTGAGCAGCCAGCAGGATTCCTTTCCATTAGGATCACAGTGATCTGTTCCCATAAGGACCACAGCCTTGGAAACCCTAAGGGGCAGTTCTCCTCTGTCTTTTAGGTTTGCTATGAGTCACAATCAACTTGACAGCAACGGTTTTTTTCTTTCTTTCTTTTAATTGTGGTTGCAGGATTTCTATTTTTAAAAACTATCTCAAATATTTCTTGAAAAGAAGCAATGTATGTTGTTATTGTTATGTGCTGCTAACTTGGTCACAGTTCATAGTGCTTCTATAGGACAAAGTAGTGTCACTATGGGTTGTAATCAAAGTGGCTGTAATCGTTATGGGAACAGATCATCAGATATTTTTTCCTGAGGATCGATGGTGGATTCTAACCCTGACCTTTCAGTTAGCAGCGGAGTACTTACCCACTGAACCACCAGGGCTCTTTTCGAAGCATATAGCAATAATAAATAAATGTAAAACTCTTCCTAATAAAGCATTTTTTCCCAGGAAATTCACAGAGAGAATGATGGATATTATGAAAGGTCAACTCTATTAAATATTGACATGAACAGTGTCCAAAGAAATTTTAATTCTAGAGAAATGAAAGGGCTGTTTTATTTTCCGCTATGTTACAGGATACTGAGTGCAAATAAGTAAGCACTGCACAGAAAACTAATCGCATTAGTTTTCATCAATAAAATGATAAAACATTGTTTTAAAGATAAAATATACTTAAATTGCCAAAGCATTACTTTACAGCTTTTTTTTCCCTTTCAGACCCATTTGAATGTGTGCTTCTCTGTGGCCTATAGAATTCTCTGCTGTTTTTTTTTATTATTATTATTATAGAGAAGCAAAACCTGTATAAAAGTCATGATGCATGGGTCTTACCACCTTGTGTAAATAGTGTTGCCAGATGATCCTGTTTTGCAGATTCAGGACATGAAATCCTTCAACTGACACTGAGATTTGTTTACCATTAATGGTGGGGTGGGGGAGAGGGAGCTTTAGGAAGGACTCCTGAGATACTGTTAAGTATCTGTAGCCAGATGAGAAGGCTGTGAGAAGGGAGCAAATCAATGACATCAGTGTCACCTGGGAAGGAGGTGAGACAAGTGAGGATTTATTAATAGAAAGGACAACTGGGAAAATGTCACACTTAGAAAAGAAATGATTTAGTGACAAGAGAAGCTGAAAATCCACTGCTGATGAAAAGAAGGAGGTACTTTTCCTAGCAATGAGGAAGGTAGACAGTATTTATTTTCTGTGCCTAAAGGGACAGGTTTGAAAACAAGAAAGATCAGTGTGGTTTTCTCCCCAACTCCCGGGTATCTGGGTGGAGAGGGGAAGAGTGGTTAATGTGGATAATGTAGACTCCAAGCTAGCTTGAGAAGGAGGTCCCGATGGCTTCTTCTGTCTTCCTGATTCTCTGGGGTGGGGATGTGGTCAAGTACAGAAGAACGATCCAACCTCTGCCTGCTGGTATTTTTCCTCTATGCAAAGGAGCTCTGGTAGCCTAGTGGTTACGAGTTGGACTGTGAACCTCAAGGTCAGCAGTTCGAAACAACCAGCTGTTTCATAGGAGAAAGATGAGGCTTTCTGCTCCCTTAAAGATTTACAGCCTCGGAAACCCTGTAGAGGGTCACTAAGAGTCAGAACCGACTCCACGGCACACTATCACCACTACCATCACCAAAGTGAGTGGCAGAGCACCCTTCACCCACAGAGTCTCATCCTGAAGCTTGGAAAACACTCAGTCACCAAGTCCTCATTTTCTCCACCCTCACATTTTACTTAATCCCATTAATCTGGGCTCACTGCTGGGTTAGCAATGAACTTTTAGAAGTTTGAGGGAATCAGAGAATCACATCCATGGTGGTGGAGATGGTGGTTATGTGCCATGGAGTCAATTCCAACTCATAGAGACCTGTATATGGTTTCCAAGGCTGTAAATCTTTGTTGTTGTTGTCAGGTGCCATCGAGTCGGAACCGACTCATAGCGACCCTATGCACAGCAGAACGAAACAATGTTCGATCCTGGGCCAACCTCACTACCGCTGCCACACCCGAGTCCATCAATGATGCCAC
>NW_006408804.1:188951-198420 GCF_000296735.1 Chrysochloris asiatica
AATTTTTATTCCATCAATTCCTGGTGCCTTGTTCTTGCCACTTCTTTCAATGCACTTTGGACTTCCTCTCTGAGTATCATTGGCTCTTGTTCATATGATATCTCTTGAAATGATTGAACATTAACCATTTCCTTTTGGTACAAAAGGATTTGGTAAATCTTTACCGGATCAGAAAACCTCATTTTTCTCCTGCGGAACCGCTGGTAGTTTCAACCGCTGGTAGTTTCCAACTACTCACTTGAGATGAGCAGCCCGAGTCGTAACTACTATGCTCCTGGAGTTCCTTATTCACATCCGTGTTGTTATTGTTGTTGTTGTTGTTGTTGTTGTTGTTGTTGTTGTTAAATGCCGTGGAGTCAGTTCCAACTTATAGCAACCCTGTATAAGATTTACGACCATGAGCTTGAATGGCTGACCTTGCGTTCTAACCGACCTTGCATTCCAGCGCATTAATCCACAGCACTACAAATCACATCTACATACCCTGGAGATTAAGAACCAATGGAGAAAAAACAACACTGGCATGTAAGGTATTGTTTTTGCAGTTGTTACTGTTACTGCCATTTTTCTTTCTTAACAGCACCCAGTTCCTAAGTATAGACTGTCTTACCTCCCATTGTGATTAGTTTTGATGGGACAATTAATAAAATGCGTGCCATTTTCCAGTCAATTGAGGCCAATCCACAGTTGATGGACATTTGAGTTGTAGCCTGTCGTTTGCTGTTACGAACAAAGCATCCATATATCCATTATTATGCATGTCTCCTGAGGATCACGGACAAGAGAGTGGATTTGTTGGGTCACAGGGTATGTAAAATCGCCAGAGTGGTTTCCAAAGCCGTGCTTCTAATTTGCACTCCTGTATCAGTGAAAGAGAGTTCTCCTTGCGCCATGATGATATTAGCACACAATATTTTCCAAAATTTGAAGATTTTCCATATGTTTGCTATAAATGATATATAATTATAGTTTTAATTTGTGTTTATCTGATAATTAAGGAGGTTGAACATTAAAAGTTAAAAGCATTTTAATAAGAACTTCACTGTGCTGTAACACATACTTTACAATTATCCATTTAAAATATATAACTTATTGTTTTTAATATATTAAGACAGCTGTGCAATCATTATTGTTGTTAGGTGTCCTCTACTTTACCAAGTATGCGTAATGGTTACGAATCGGGCTGTGAACCACAAGGTCAGCAGTTTGAAACTACCAGCTGTTCCATTCTGCTCCCGTAAAGATGTACAGCCTCGGAAACCCTGTACAGGGTCACTATGAGTCGGAACTGACTCCACAGCACTTAACAACAACAACAACAATATCCTTCTTCAGAGCTTGGTCCCTCCTGAAAGCATGGCCAAAGCAAGAGAGACAAAGTCTCACCACCTCAATTCCAAGGAGCATCCCCGCTGTACTTCTTCCAAGATAAATTGGTTTGTTGTTTTGGTAGTCCATGGTACTTTCAATATTCTCTACCAGCACCATAATCCAAATGAACCAATTCTTCTATGGTCTTCCTTACTAGCTGTCCAACTTTTACATGCATATGAAGTGATTGAAAATAATATGACTTGGGTCAGACACACCTTAGTCTTTAAAGTGACAACTTTGCTCTTTAACACTTTAAAGAGTTCATTTGCAGCAGATTTGCCTAATGCACGACATCTTTTGATTTCTTGACTGCCACAACTGTGAGTGTTAATGGTGGATCAAAGCAAAATGAAGTCTCTTACAGTTTCAATATTTTCTCCATTTATCATGATGTTATTTATTGATCTAGTTGTGAAGACTTTTGTTTTCTTTATCTTGAGGTGCAATACATACTGACAGTTGTATTCTTTGATCTTCATCGGTATTTTAAGTTTCTTCACATTCAGCAAGCAAATTTGTGTCGTCTGCATATTGCAGGTTGTTAGTGACTCTTCCTCCAATACTGATAATACATTCTCTATCATATAATTTAGCTTCTCATGTTATATGCTCAGCATACAGATTGAATAAGTATGGTGAAAGGATAAAAACCTGGCACACACCTTTCCTGATTTAAAACCAGTCAGAATCCCCTTGTTCTGTTCTAACAACTGCCTCTTGGTCTATTTACAAGTTTCTCATGAGCACAATTAAGAGTTCTGGAAATCCCATTCTTGGCAATGTTATCAACAGTTTGTAATGATCCATATAGTCAAATATGTTTACATAGTCAATAAAGCACAAGTAAACATCTTTTTGGGGTTCTCTGCTTTCAGCCAATATATAACTGAAATCAACAATGATATATCCCTGGATCCACATTCTCTTCTGAATCCAGCTTGAATTTCAGTCAGCTCAATTTGATGTATTGCTGCAACCATTTAAAAATTATTTTCTGCAAAATTTTACTGGCATATGATATTAATGATATTGTTCAATGAGTTCCACATTCTATTGGGTTACATTTCTTTGGAATGGGCACAATATGGATCTCTTCCAATTAGTTGGTCTGGTAGCTGTCTTCCAAATTTTATAACATGAAGAAATGAGTGCCATGTACACTGCATCTGTTTGTTGAAAGATTTCAATTTGTAGCTCATCATTTGCTGGTGCCTTGTTTTTCGCCAATGCCTTCAATGCAGATTGGACATTTTCTGCAATACCATGGGTTCTTGATCACATGCCACCTCTTGTATTGCTTGAATATCAACCAATTTCTTTTGGTACAGATACTTTGTGTATCCCTTCCATCTTCTTTTGATGCTTCCTGTGTCATTCAATATTTTACCCATTGTTGTTGTTGTTAGGTTCCATTGTGTCAGTACCAACTCAGCAACCCTATGCACAACAGAACAAACCACTGCCTGCTCTTGCATCAACAGAACAATCATTGCTACACTTGAGTCCATTGTTGCTGCCTCTGTGCCAATTCATTTCATTGGGAGTCTTTCTCTTTTCTGTTGACCTTCTACTTTACCAAGCATGATATTCTTCTCCATGGACTGGTCCCCCCTCCTGATAGTATGTTCGAAGTATGAGAGACAAAGTCTAGCCATCCTGGCTTCCAAGGACATCTGACTCCTTCTTCTAACACAGATTTGTTTGTTCTTTTGGCAGTCCATGGTACATGTAATATTCTCCTCCAACACCATAACTCAAATGCATTAACTACAGTTCTATGGTCTTATGAGGTTATTGAAAAGACCATGGCTTGGGTCAGATGTGCCTTAGTTCTCAAACTGACATCTTTGCTCTGGAACACTTTAAAGAGGTCTTGTACAGCACATTTACTTAAAGTAATACTCTCTTTGATTTCTTGACTGCTGCTTCCGAGAGTGTTAATGGTTGATACAAGCAAAATTAAATCTTTGGTAACCTCAACCTTTTCTCCATTTATCTCAAAGATAGAAAGAATCCTTCAATATTGCAACTTAAGGCTTAAATTTTTTTTTCAATCCTTTCTGCTTGAAATGATGAGCATATTCTTCCCTTTGGTTTTCAAACTCCAGGTCTTTGCATTTTTGCATATTACATTTTGTTGTAATACTTGGTTTTGTCTTTGCATATTACATTTCATTGTAATACTTGGTTTTGTCTTCTCAGCTGCTCTTTGAAAATTTCTGCTTATCTCTTTTACTTCCCCATTTCTTCCAGTTGCATTATCTTTTCTACGCTCAAGAAATAGAGTTGAGTGTCTAGAAATAAACCCTCAGAACTGATTTTCAACAAGAGTATCAGGACAATTCAATGGAGAGACAATATATTTTCAACAAATGGTGCTAGGACAACAGGATTCAAACCAATGAAGTTGTATCACTACGTCATATCATATACAAAAAGCAATTTTGAATGGGTCCATCTAAATGCAAAAGCTAAAATTATAAAATTCTTAAAGGAAAACACAGACATAAGTCTTCATGATCTTGGGTTAGACAATGCTTTCTTAGGTATTTTACCAAATTTAATGTCTGGCAATGCTGGGTTTTCATCCCATTGTGGAGCTGGAGTTAACTAGTTGCTTGTTTCCACTGGAAACATTTACATTCTCTAATTTGTCACAGTGCTATGAACTTGCTATTGTCTTGGACTTCAGAGATTTTTACCTTTTTTTTTCTATCTGTAAGCAACTGTGTTTGTGATTTATATGATTGAGAGCATGGTTTTGTACCAGGTAGACTTGGTTCTCAATTCTGCCACTTACCAGCTATATAAACTCAGGCAAGTTAACCTGGAGTTGTCTGTCCTCATCGCTAATATGGAAATAATAGTATCTACTTGTGATGTTTTTGTTATATGCCATCGAATTGGTTCTGACTCATAGTGACGCTGTATAGGGTTGCCGAGGCTTTGAATCTTCAGTGGAGCAGACAGCCTCATCTTTCTTACCGTGGAGCAGCTGGCAGATTGGAACTACAGACATCGAATCCAGTGCTTGTCATATGGAGCCACCAAGATTCATATAATGGTAAGTATTAAATGAGATTATGCCTACCTTTGAATTTAAAATTCAAAATTCTTAAACTGACTTTTATGATCTGCCCAAATCTGATCCTTACCAAATTGCATTTAACTGGCCCAGGAGATCTTCTAGGAAGCCACTGTCTGGCTTGGACCATGCTCTCTGGATTGTACTGGTAAATTTAGGACTCATCCATGATTACTATTCATTCTATAAAATTGTCTTTATTATCTTCAATATTGCTTAAAAGACTGATGGAGAGGTGTCAGTTTTTTGAGTTAGCTTATCGTCTCACAATGCTTTTGGCACCCATTGAGCATCCATGGTAATTTTACCATCGTCTTCCACCAGTTTCTGAACTTCAGCCATAGTCTCTTCATTCATTGAGGCTGAGGGTCTTCCATCTCTTGACTTATCCTTGATTTCCCTCTGACCTTCCTTAAAACACTTGTTGTTGTTGTTGTTATGTGCCATGGAGTCTATTCCGACTCATAGCGACCCTGTACAGGGTTTCCGAGACTGTAAATCTTTTCGGGAGCAGAAAGCCTCATCTTTCTCCCGCGGAGCAGCTGGTAGTTTCAAACTGCTGACCTTGCGGTTCGCAGCCCGATTCGTAACCACTACGCTACCAGAGCTCCTTTTAAAACACTTAGTCCATCTAAAAATTGTTGCTTTATGTTAGGCAGCATTCCTGTAAATATGTTGCAAAGCTTCAATAATTTGTGAAGGTGTCCACTTGAGTTTTATTAAAAATTTGTTATACCCTGACTTCAAATTTTTTTTCCCCATGGCACAAAATATATCTTTTTTATGAAGTTACCCTGACAACTGTATTACTGAGAGAACTTGTCAGAAGCCATCTACTGATCAGAGAAACATGTTTAATCATGCCGTGTTCAGAATAAACCTGAGCATATATAAATTGAAATCCTAGTTGTTCTGAGTCAATTCTGAGTCATAGCAATCTTGTCAGTTGAGGGTTTCTGTAAATCTTTACGACAGTAGCAAACTTCTTTCACGCATAGAGTAGCTGTTGGATTCGAACTGCAGACCTTATGGTTAGAAGCCCAAAGTAGCCCACTTTGCCACCAAGACTCTGAAAACTTAGTCACAATATTTTTTACTTACCCTCACATATTCAGCAGTAAAGTCTAAGATTGTCTTAATTAATTTTAGCATTTATAATTTTTATCATTCCATTGAGAAACATGGTGTCTTTGTATGGCTCTGTAGAATAAAGCATTGGATTGCTAACCCCAAGATCAGTAGCTCGAACCTACCAGCAGATCCTCAGAAACTCTATATGGGGTTGCTATGAGTTGGAACTGATACCACAGGACATAACAACAGCAATAACATTGAGAAACATAATGAAAAGGATGAAGCTGAAAAGACCTATGAAGTAATGAGTCTAACTCTTCTTAAATGTGCATTTTTAAGCCTTCTACCACCATGGTTATTTAATAATGTCAGTTTAAGGTTTACATGCTATTTTATTAGTAGGATTTTTATTTGTGTTGTTACAAACATTTTTGACGACTCTGAACTGGAATTCTGAGCAATAGCTCTTTGCTGAAATAAAGCTTACATAAGAATCTCTAGTAGTGTAGTGGGTACGAATCAGGCTGCAAACCTATCGAAACTATCAGCTGTTCCACAGGAGAAAGATGAGGCTTTCTGCTCCCATAAAGATTTACAGCCTCGGAAACCCTGTACAGACAGGGTTGCTATGAGTCAGAACTGACTCCATGGCATATAACAACAACAACAACAACATACATACATTTCTTCCAAATAAATTAATTCTTCAATTTTAAACAACTCCTTTTATGGAGAAAAAAATTTAAAGACAATTTGAATATGAAAAAGAGAGGGCATAAAAATAGTGAAGTACGCAAAGTGTATCTGTCACTTAAAGTGATTGAGCAACAGCACATTTGTAAGAAAACAAAAACATTGATAACTGAAAGAAATAATGCATTAATAAATGAAAAAGGTAATCTGATTATTGCAAAATATTTTAAAATATACTTCTTGTTGTTAAATGCCATCAAGTCAGTTCTGACTCATCGTGACCCTATATAGAGTTTCTGAGGAGCTGTTGGTGGGTTTGAACCACCAATCTTGTGGTTGGCAGTGCAGTGTTTATCCTACAGTGCCACACTAGGACTCCATGCACTTATCTTTCCAAAATCTGGTTTAATAGTTCAGAATCAGAATAAAGATAAGAAATTCATTCCTTCATGGATATCAAGATCACTTCTTAGACTAAAAATTAAATCTCTAGGATTCAGTGTATAAAACACTAGGTCCAAATTCTAACTCTAATGTTGGCTCACTCACTTTTCATTAAAATTAAACTCTGAAGGAAAAAATAAATCAAATACTGTTATTCAGAAATTATTATTAGGAAATAGTGAACAGATACTTTTGAAATGTTTTAGGGGCATAAAAACAAAAATATATATATATATGAATATTTGTGTATAGGAAGAAAGGCCTGGCTATCAACTTCTAAAAATCAGCCAATAAAAACCTATGGATCACAATATCTGATCTACAACCAGTCATAGGGATGGTGCTGAACCAGGTACATTTCATTCCAATGTACATGAGGTTGTCATAAATTCAGCATATGTGTGTTTATGTTTATGCATATGTTGTTGTTGTTAAATGCTGTTGAGTCGGTTCCACTCATAGTGACTCTGTATAGTGTCATAATGACTCTGTATATGCTTCCAAGGAGCAGCTGGTGAGCTTGAACTGCTGACCTTGCATTTCAACTGACCTTGCAGTCCAACATATTAACCACAGTGCCACACCAGGACTCCATGTATCTGTATATGCCTGTCTATATGCATAGAGTCAATTTTATAGTCAGTAAATAGCATTTCTGCTATTTTAAATCAGATCCCATCCAATGTAGAAGTATAATAGAGAGTTGGGCTGTGAACAAGATAATATCTGGATATGTAAATGAATCAGCAATGTGAAGGACATGTAGGAGGCTGGTAGTGGCATCATGGAGAATTCTTAGACCGGGTCCATGAGGATTGGACCCGGTCTAAGAATAGCGATGTGTTCAATTTCCTAACATGCTCAGCGAGATGCCCTCTCAACACAGCCATCCCATCTATGCAGGACTCCCAACGTGCCCTCGGATCCACGGTATCCTTGCCAGGCACAGAGAAGCTATCCATGACCTGGAGGGCATAGCAAAGGGGAAAGCCAAGCTTTGCAAGAGACCGTGCTCTCATCGTGAGCTGCTTCGAGGCCAGCCAGAGACAGGCAGGCTTGTGATGCAGACCAAGGAGTCCTGTCCCCGGTGCTTGGAGATGCCAAGGGAGTTGAGTCATAAAAGGTGCTGGTCGTCTATGAAGCCTCAGACTGCATGTGGCACTCTCAGGGATGTCCAGGGGAACTACTTGTGCATAACTGAGAACAGAATCTGACTTTAGGCTATTAACAAGTTAATGTTTGTACTCTTGGGCTCTGTGTACATTTAAGAATTGATTAAATCCTTTAAGGAAGTCATTTATATCTGAGATCACAGAAGCTACTCAGAGGCCAAAACACCCCCAAAGAAGAAATTCCAATCATGGCTATTGTTCCTCATCAAGCCTCAAAAGGTCAAATTCCTTACACCAGGATCTGCAGTGTGTTCCAGATATCTTTAACCCATTCTTTCCGCAAAGCTTATGGGGAAGCATATAAAACTCCAGTTAGTTTCAATTTCATCTAAGGTGTCTATCAGAATTGAAATCCTAGTTGTTTAGTGTCGTCCATTTGGTTCTGAGTCTTAGCAACCCTGTCTGTTGAGGTTGTCTGCAGCAGTAAGCCTCCTCTTTCTCTCATGAAGACTGTGTTGGATTTCAACTGCAGACCTTGTGGTTAGGAACCCAAAGTAGCCCACTTTGCCACCAGGACTCAGAAACTTTAGTCACAATGTTGTTGACTTACCCTCACATGTTTGGCAGTAAAGTCCAAGATTGCAGTTTCTCCAAAGTCTGCAATGTGGGATTCAAAATCTCTTAGACTCATCAAAGTCTTAGAAAAATATATTGCTTAGGAAGTGGGGCCACCACTTGTGTGTTAATTACAACAAGCTTGGCTACCCATGCACAGACGGAAGTATCAGTTCAGCTGATATCAGGAAAAATAACTTTTTTTTAAAAAATCCTAAATTCTCTTTTTTTAACTTTTGAGGAAAAAGTTCACTTCATTGTGAAGCTAAGTCCCATGTATTTAGTTATTCTTTTAAAGATTTTACCAATATTTCAAATATTTCTCTCTTGGAAGAACAAAGATCCAGTACTGGAAATGTGGGGAGAAAAATAACATTACTGTAGCTATTTCTGTATGGGATTATAAGTGAGTCAGTACCAACCTGATGGCACTTAGCAACAACAAAAAACAGCTATATATTCTACAGAGAACAAATGTTACTTTTATACAATGAGAAAATATTGAACATATGTGACTTCATTTGTAGTCTTTTATACATATAGTCAATGTTTCCATAATTAAGCTACAAAGCAGTATTGAACCCAGCTTGGGTATTTTAACTTTCTAGGACCCCAGGCACTGTTTCTCTGAAGGTCCAATCCTCACCCTAGCAAATACATATGCATCAATTGCATCCATAAATCATAATAAACACATTTTTTAAAGTAATATCTCTGTTTTTCCTTCCTGGCTGCCTGCGTGTCTGCCGCCATCATGAATGACAAAGAAACTATCCAGATCAGGAAGTTCATGGCTAACCAACTACTTCAGCGGAAGCAAATGATCATTGATATCCTTCACCTTGAGAAGGCAGAGGTACCTAAGACAGAAATTCAAGTACAACTTGCCAAAATGTGGAGATGACACCAGATATCAGCTTTGTGTTTGGATTTAGAAACCGTTTTGGTGGTGGCAAAACTATTGACTTTGGCATGCTTTATGTATGATTTCTTGTATTATACAAAGAAAAATGAATCCAAACACAAACTTGGAAGACACGGCCTGTATAAGAAATAAAAAACTTCAAGAAAA
>NW_006408804.1:199211-248643 GCF_000296735.1 Chrysochloris asiatica
AGAAATGATTTGGCTAAAATCAGTACTTCTGTGTTTTTACACAAATAGCATTTACTATTTGTTTTTTTCAAACTGCACAACCTCCTCATGAATCAGTTTCCCATATGCATTGTTATACATGTCAAATGCATTTGTTTGTTATTTATGTAGGCCAGTTCTTTGGGAAAAATATAGTGTAAAATCATTCACTTTGATTTATCAACTATCATCATGTATACATGGAAATTCTTGCCAAGTAATAAAATATAATTTATGATTCTTATTTAAATATAATGAAATATTTCATTAATATTAAATTGATGACATGATTACACTTAATAAGTGTTTAACCAACCATTTATTAGTTTCTCTTTAGAAGGTTTTTTTCGTTCTATTTTTGGAGCCAGTTTATTCATTTTAAATTCTCAAACATTCTGAGCTCTGTGAGAAGCTCATTGGTCCCAAACAAATGTTTATATGATCTATATAAACCTGAGCCAAAGGCTGGTAGCCCATAATTTTAGCTGCTAAGAAACCTGATTCTGATTGCAATCTAAACATGATTTTGGAACATGCCCATGACCAATGTCATAATCTTCTCTTTGTCTATGTGGGCAGATAAATGAATAATGTACCTTTATTAATTGCTGTGTATAAAACCTGTGTAGAAACAAAACATTTATTCTTTTTATTAAACAACAACTTATCACTGGTAATATTATGCATTTTGAATTATTAGTACATAGTTGTTCTTGTTGTTAAGTGCTGTCAAATCAGTTCTGACTCATAACAAACCTGTATAGGGTTTCCAGGGACCAAATGGTGGATTTGAACAGCTGACCTTGTTGTTCAAACCAACCTTGTGGTCAAGTGCTATTTACTAACACTTATTTACTATATCAGAGACTTGGTGTGTCATTGTGTGTTAATGTGCTGGACTGAAAAGTCAATTTGAACCACAAGGTCGGCGGTTCAAGTTCACCATCCACTCTTTGGAAACCATGTACAGGGTCAGTATCAGTTGGAACTGACTCAATGGCACTTAACAGCAACAACATCAACATTTACTATCTCAGGAATGCAAAGCTAATCCAATATTTATCATAAACATGATTTTTTAAAAGATGAACTATATGATCATTTAATGGGTATAAAGAAAACATTTGGCAAGATTCAACATCCAGTTATGATTAAAAACAAAAATATCTTAGAAACCTAGGAAACTAATCAGTGCAATAATGGATTAAAAATGAAGTACAGAAAAAAAAAAAAATGAAGTACAGGCATACAGACAAGAAGAGAAAAAAGTGCACTTATCTTTAGTCACAGATAACATGAACTTCTACATTTAAAAAAAACAATAAGAAATCTACAAAAACACTACCAGAACTAATAAACAATTTTAGAAAGATCATGGGCTATAAGGTCAAAATAGAAGTTCATTACATTCTTACATATTAACTATTAAAATTAGAAATTAAAATGAAAAAATAATATCATTTACAATAAAATCAGAAAACATGAAATACTAAGAGAAAAAGCTAGCAAAACAGTTGTAAGACTTGTATCCTATACAGCATTATTGAAAGAAATTCAAGGCCTAAATAAATGGAGAGAAACCTCATATTTATGGATCAGAAAACTCAATATTGCTAGGACATCAGTTCTTCCCCAATAGGTCTATAGGTTCAAATAATCACAATCAAAACTTCAGTGGGCACTTATTTTTTCTCTAGAAACTGACAAGGTGATTGTAAAATTTATATGAAAATTCAAAAGACCCTGAAGAACCAAAACAATCTGAAAAATAAATAAATAAAAGACCTTTAACTTACTGCCTGATTTCAAGTCTTATTGTAAAGCAACAGTAAATATGGCAGTGTGGTGTGGCATAAGAATAAGTTTATATATCAGTGGAATAAAATGGAAAGTCCAGAAAGATACTTACACATAAATGGGCAATTCATTGGATCTTGGCTGAAAGCCAGGAATACCAGAAAGATGTTCACTTGTGTTTAATTGCCTAAAAATGATGGATAACATTGAGAAGAATGGCAATGCCATAACACTTAATTGTGTTCATCTGGAAATTGTACATAGACCAAGAGGTAACCATTCAAACAGAACAAGGGGATACTGAGTGGTTTTAAATCCAGAAAGGTGTGCATCAGGTTGTAATTTTTCACCATACTTATTCTATCTGTGTGCTAAGCAAATAATCTGAGAAGCTGGACTGTATAAAGAAGAATGCAGCATCAGGATTGGAAGAAGACTCATCAACAACCTGCAATATACAAACGATAAACCTTGTTTGCTAAAGTAGGAGATCAGTGAAAAAGAGGAAAACCAACAAGAAGATGAATTGATGACACAGTGACTACAACAATGACTCAACATAGCAATGATTACGAGGATGGCTCAGGACCAGACAGTGTTTTGTTCTGTTCTGCATAGAGGTCTCTATGAGTCAGAACCAATTCCATGACACTTAACAACCATTCATTGGAGATAAGACACTTTTTTGTTTTTAACAGACAATGCCTCACACCTGGCAGCAAATGGTAACAAGAAAAAAGAAAAGAAAGAACTCCCCCCACTTTTACTTTGCTGTGGGACTGCAGGATAATGCACTGAACTGCAAGGTCCACAGTTCAAACTCACCAGCCAACCCTTGGAAACCCTGCACAGGGTCACTATGTGCTGGAATCAACGCAACAGCACTTAAAACAACATCAATAAATAAATAAAACTTAACTCTAAACGGATTCAATACCTAAGTGTAAAAGTTGAAATTATGAAATTCTGAGAAATGATACTCTGATACATACATGAATGATCGATTCTCAAAAACCTTATGTTGAATAAAACAAGCCAGACACAAGAGAATACTTGTCTGATTTCATTTATCGAAAAATTTGGAGAAAATATACTGATACTACAGTGACAGAAAAGCAGGAGCCAGGTTTAGGGTAAAGAATTCCTTAGAATTAGACACAACGACGTGTTTGTGTTCTATATCTTCATTGCGGTAATAGTTTGAGGGGTATATTAATTTTTCAAAACATCATCATTCCACTTTAAATAGCTACATTTTGTTACATGTAAATTATACCTCAATAAAGTTGATTTAACAAACCCCCCTCAAAAAAACAAAACAAAAACAAGCCAGACTTAGACATATGATTTCAGTGCACAGAGAAGTAAAAGATCTTAAAAACAAGCATGGGAGTTGAATATTGAATTAGACTGAGAGTTAACTACTTACAAGCAACAAAAGAAGATAGAAGACAATAAAATATCTTCAGAATACTCAGGAAATGACTGCTAACCTATGCTAGAATCATTACTAAATTACTATATGAGAATAGTGGCAAAATACATACATTTTCAAATGAGCAAAATCTGTCTTTACCACCAACAAATCTTACTGATGTACTTCTCAAAGATAAACTGTATAAAGCAGGAAATTGAATTCAGAGGAACACTTTAAGAGTTAATAAAGAGTGGTGTTCAAACAAATATGGTTAAGCCTAAAATAAAGAGTGCTTGAAACAATACTATTTATAGCAACAAATTAGGAAGTTTTTATACAAACATGTAATCTCAATCCTGGACAAAAATAACTTGTATGATGGGAGAGGTTTGAAATTAAGTTATTCTAAGGTTTATTCTTGTATCTTTTAGGTGATAGGCTGTCATCATGATTAACTTTGGCTTTGTTAGTTACATAGCAATGTTGTGTGTGTGTGGGGGGGTTGTTTTGTTTTTTTAAGTATGGATGGTGTGGCACTGTGGGTTAATGTGCCAGACTGCAAAGTCGTTTGAACTATAAGGTCTATAGTTCAAGCTCACCAGTCACTCCTTGGAAATCCTATACAGGGTTGCTATGGGTCGGAACCGACTCAGAGGCACTTACCAACGACAACAACAAGTATTAAAGAACAGAAATAGAATTAATAACTTCTTTTGTAACAAAGAAATCTATTAACTCTTGATTTAACCAAAACAAAACAAATCAGGAGAGTAAATACAGAAGGGAAAGTACAAAAGAAGATGGTAAAAACACATTCTAACATGTAGATAATCACAATAAATGTAAAAGGACTAAACTCGCTAGCTAAAGATAGGCATTTTCAAAACAGATAGAAGATACTGTTCAACAAAAATTCATCTATGAGAATTTCTTCAAACAAAGGATGGAAGGGCATCAAAAATAAAAAGATGGGAAAAGATATAACATAAGAAAGCAGCTGTACTTACTTAAACCAATATCTGAAGAAAAAATTTTGAGTAAAAGAAATAATTAATTACAGGATTGCCACATAATTTATTGTCCAAGGGACACATTTGAGAGGAAAGGGAACACTATTAATAATTTTCCAGGATGTAAGCAGAAACCAAGAATCTTTTTGGTAAAGCCATAGTTACTAGAAATAAATAGGATCATTATATTACATGAAAAAATACAATTTATAAGAAAAATTATAGAAATTAAAAATGAGTATTAACCTATTTCTTACCTTAATTAAAAATAAAGAAAAAGTTGGCAAATTTGTAAGAAACTAGCAGAGTTGGAGCCCTGGTATGGTGCTGCCATATAAGCACTGCACTGCTAACTGCTATAGGGTCAGTGATTCAAACCCACCAGTCACTTCTGGGAAACCAAGGTCGCTGTGAATCAGAATCAGCTCCATGGCACTCAACAGCAACAAACCCACCAATTTAGTATGCAAAATTTTAAAGCAACTCTCAGCAACTAGTGGATTAAGGAAAAATTTGTGTGATTATCAAATGTTTAGGTATTGGGCTGCTAACCCTAGGTTGCAGTTCAAACTCACCAGATACTCAGTGGAGAAAGATGAGGCTGTCTGCTCCTATCAAGATTTACAGTCTCAGAAATGCTATAGGGTCCGTATGAGTTAGAATCAACTGGATAGCAATGGATTATCAAAGATTTCAATAAACAAGACAATGAAAAGCTTTGTCTTGAGATTTTGCGATTGATTAAAGATGGCTGTAGTTCTTTCACATTCTATCCATTGAGAGAGGGGGACTTTTTCTTTCCCCTTGGCTGTTTAAACCAGTAGAGTACTGTGGAAGTGACACTATGCTTATTTAGGGACTTGTTAAGTGCTGCCGAGTTTGTTCTGACTCATAGTGATCCTGTCTAGGATTTCTGAGGAGTGGCCAAATTTGAAACATCAACTTTACTGTTCAAACTGACCTTACAATCTATACATTACCCTGCAGTACCACACCAGGACTAATCTATAAGAAATGAAAACTTTTTTATTTTCATGTCTTGTTGACCTTAGATACCCTGTAAGAACTATAACTACCCTTGTGACCATTGTTGTTGTTGTTGTTAAGTGCCATCGAGTCAGTTCCGACCCATAGCAACCCTGAATAGGGTTTCTGAGGTTTTTAAGTCTTTATGGGAGCAGAAAGCCTCATCTTTCTCCCGCAAAGCAGCTGGTAGTTTCAAACTGCTGACCTTGCGAGTCGCAGCCCGATTCGTAACCACTATGCTACCAGAGCTCCTTCTTGTGACCATTAGGTTGTGGGAAACCCTGAATTAGTCACATGGATAGGTCATGTAAAGAGAAAGAGAGATGTCCAGATAGCCTTTACCTTTCCAACCCCAGTCATTTGAGTCATGTTAGTTAAGCCCAACATATCAACGACCAGTTCCTGCTGTGTCCTGAATGAATTATTATCAGTCAAGGCCCAGCAAATTGTGTGTGTGTGTGTGTGAATTGAGTGAAAGTTTACAGGGCAGATCATCTATCAGTTTTACATTCAACAAATCGTATCATCGTTTCATTAAAATGATTATAGTCTCCTCCATGTACCATCAGTTAACAGTATTTCTCTCTATTCATTTTAGCTTTTTTTAAAAACAAAAACACTCAGGCATATATAATAATTTACACCACCAAAGAGCACATTCTGCAAGCCTGCCTCCTGGCTGCCAGCTCTCAGTCCCTCTCTTTCCATGAATTTAGAGTCCTCAGCTGCTCCCTCTCTCCATGTCCCCATTTCTGCCTCCATCTCTGGTGTCACTGCTTCTCTGGATAGGGTCCCATGTTCTGCTTGTGCTCTTCTCCCTTGATTGTCCTAGGGTCCTCTGTTTCTGGACTGTAAGAATAACCACTCCCTTGTTTTTGTTACAAAACTTCTACCTTTACCATTGTGACAGTTGCAATTGATCATGATAACCATTACTCACTATTGAATCATAAGAATCTTATCCCCATCTCTGGTAACCAGACCCATCTAGACAAGAAGAAAACTATTCAGCAGGGCCTCTTTCTTTTCCCACACACTATTAAACTAAACTCCCCCTTGAAACCTTGTAAGCCAATTACTTCGTGCCTTTATCGCCCCCTCATTTTACATAGTCAGTGTCTAAGTTGCCCATCCTATCTACCCTATATACAGAGGGGATAGCTTTGATATTTGATGTGAAGACTCCTTCCCTCTCTGTTGGTATTTTGAGCTACTACAGCCATGAGTAAAGGTCAAGTTTATCAAATTGTATCAATTTACCCTCATTTCCTTTATCAAAAAAAAAATTTTTTTTTAATCTTTCTCTAATTGAGTTTTGATTATCATGCCATCAAGTCTAGGTCAAATGAGTATTATCTGCAAGTCTGGGTGTTCTTGTGCATCTCCCCTCATTTCATATCAGCTGGATGCTTCACTCTCAACTCTAGCCCTCTGCTGCTCTGTCCTTGTCCATGGGCTCAGGTGTCACCAGGTCTCACAACACTTTGGACCAACCATCCCTTCCTCCTCTCTCTTTCACCTCCAGGTCAAGGGGAGTCTATGGAACATGGTTGGATTCAGCCCATTTCTTCATTGCTTCTTTTCCCCCTCTTCCACTCACCAGTAGACCAGTGTGGTCACCAGCAAGCTTACATGCCTGCTCATGTGTTTCCTTTGAGTTTCAGTCTTAGAGGGGGGTTTGACCTGAAGGGACCTGATGGTTTGCCTTGATGGCTCCCCAGCAAACAACTTGCTTATTTGTGTTATAGCCAATCATGCTACCATTTTTGTTTCAGGTTTTTCCTGCTGATCTTTCTTTGAAGATGTATCTCTGTTGCTCTAGTTATTTCAGGGCAAATTGTTGTCTTAATCCACTACATTTTGAGATAGTGTGTTACACAAAAATAGTTAACTTAAACATATAGAATCATGCACCTAGTAGTTGAAGAATTCAAGAAAAAGTGTTGCTGCTGTAGTTAAGTGCTGCCAATTTGGTTCCAACTTATAGACCTTGCACAGATTTTCTGAAGAGGAGCTGGTGGGTTTGAACTGCCAACCTCGTGGTTAGCAATCCAGTACTTATCCTATTGTGCCATATCAGAAGTCCTCAAGAGGAAGTGCATAAATAAAACATAAAAGAACTGGAAAAGAAGGAATTAAACAGTGTTATCTGCAAATAGTGAGTTTTTACAGAGAAAACCAAAGAGATCCTAAAGACAAATAGAAATAGTAATAGAATTAGTATGTTTCAATGTATTAAATCATTGATGTATTGTATTCCCATATATCAATGACAAACATAATTCAATGTGATTTCTAAAGGTGTCATTTAAAATAAAACCAAAAATATATAAAGTAACAAAAATTAATTTGTCAATGGTTATGCATATATTATGGAGGAAATCATAAATCATTACTGAGAACAGATAATGTACCATGTATGTGGATATGAAGACTCAAAACATAGGATATGTTTTCTCCTTAGTTCAACACCATTCCAATAAAAATTCCATGAAATGTTGTTTTTGTTGTTACTTGATTTGTTTTGTGGACCTTAACAAGTTGATCCTACAAGGCATATGGAAGAGCAAAGGGCAAAGCATAGTGAAGTCACTTTGGAAGAAAAACTACAATCTGTCCCAGGACTCCTGGTGTGGCACTGTGGGTTAATGGTGGATTGCAAAGTCAATTTGAACCTCAAGGTTGGTGGTTCAAGTTCACCAGCTGCTCCTCAGAAACCCTATACAGGATCGCTAGGGGTCAGAACCAACTCAACAGCACTTTAAGACCACTACCAACAGCAATCTGTCATGGGAGAATTCTATTCTTTGATTTACACCAGATTAAAACCGTAGTTTGCCATCCTCAAGGGACTCAAATTACATTTCTTTAAAAATTTTTTTTGCGTTTGGGGAGCAAAAAGAAGCCTGAAGGGATAAGATCAGACTGCAGGGTAGATGGTATAAGGTTTTGCAATGAAATTCTCATAGGACAGTGCTTGCTACCTTTAATGAGCCAGTGTGGAGCCATGATGGAAAAGAATACCTTGGCACAACTTTCCTGAACTTTTTTTTCATCAGTGCAGTTTTTTGTGTTTTTTTTTTAATCAATGCAGTTTTCAAATTTTTAAAAAACTTCTTAATCATGCTTCAAGAAAAATTATCAAGATTACCCCTTAGGCATCCCCCCCCAAAACTGTTTCCTTAACCTTCTGAGCTGACATCTTGACCTTGAATTGAAGTGGCCTAGGAGATGTCCTCTCAAAAATCATCGATTTGATTGGATCATTTCTGAAGGCACCTTAATGAGACTGTTGTTGTTAAGTGTCGTTGAGTGAATTCTGACTTATAGGAATCTTGTATAGGGCTTTTGAGAAGCAACAGGTGGGTTTGAACTGTCAACCTTGAGTTAAGCAACCAGTGCTTAACCTATAGTACCACACCAGGACTCCCTAATGAGACTGTTGTTGTTATTGTTAAGTGTTGTTGAGTCAGCTCCAACTCACAGCAACCTGTATAGGGTTTCTAAGGAACAGCTGGTGCGATTGAACTGCCAAACTTGTGGTTTACAGTCCAATGCTGATCCTATAGTGCCACATCAGGAGTTCTCTGCCTTAGAGTGGTGAGAATCAAATACATTAATTTAGATAAAAACAATTTGAAAGTTGTAAATTATCAGGTACATGTGATACATTGTCGTTCTTATTACCCACACAGTTGTTCACCTCTAGATAAAGTCCCTGAATTTCCTCCCGCCAGTATTGTTGGGCAGTAGACATTCCCAGTACACTTCCCTCCAAAAACAAAGATATTCTGTTTTAATTTTTCTTTCTCTCCTTTCATTTCGTGTCTGATAAAAATTTGTTTCCCACTATTCTCAACCTCCTTTTTCTTTTTATCATGTGGTGAAATGGTTCTAGGACTATTTTCCTACCTCCCAGCAGCCTTCTGCTGCTGATGTGCGGCTGTCCCACTTGCAGTCTTCCAAGCTAGGAAAACACAGTATCACAGTAATATTTGTATAAATTGCTATAGGATGAGTCAGGAAGTCTTAGGTTCAGGAGAAAAAAGTACATGACTGTCTATTGAGACAGAGAGAACTTGTCTGCAGCCTTTCCCTGATTGCATTTGTTGTTGTTGTTGTTGTTAAGTGCTGTCGAGTCGGTTCCAACCCATAGCAACCCTGTATAGGGTTTCCAAGGAGCTGCTGGTGAGCTTGAACCACGGACCTTGCAGTTCAAACAGCTTTGCAGTGTGGCGCATTAACCCACAATGCCACACCAGGACTCCTGATTGCATGTTGTTATTGTCAAGTGCCATCGAGTCGGAACCGACTCATAGCGACCCCATGCACAGCAGAAAGAAACAATGTCCGATCCTGGGCCAACCTCACTACTGCTGCCACACTTGACGCCATCAATGATGCCACTTGGCAGATCCATCTCGTTGCATAGACATATTTAAATACATTTTACTTGGAATAAACCGTGTGTGTATGAACTGGTGCCCTCTTAGTAATCTTTTTTGAGTTACATACGTATTCTTACAAATTATTTTATGGTGTCCTTCTTTATAAAGTATCAAATAACAAGACAAACTGCAAATGTAACAAGCACCACAATTTGAAAGTAGTGATGAATTTAAACAATATTTGATTATAGTTGCAACAACCATACTGTCATATGAAAACATCTACAATTTCTACTGATGACAAAGTCACAGATACTATTTATACTATTATGTTTTATTGCCTATGTTCATAGTTAAAGAAAATTCTAAATTTTCATTAGAGATTAGTGACAGTACTAACAGTTTTTAAATCAGGGTCAAGACTAAGGTAAGGTAAAGTGAAGCAATTATGTTAGGCACAAAATTTAACTCATCAAAAATCTTAGTAATCAAGTAATACTTTGTGTGACATTTTTTAAACTAAAAATTAAGGCAAAATATTTATGTTAAAAAGCAATATCAAATTCTCAAATAAAGAGATTAACAGTAGGGATGCCTTGAAGTCTAACTATGGTGGTGGTGGTACTTGTGAGTCATCAAGTCAGTTCTGACTCATAGTGACCCTATATAGGGTCTCTGAGGCTGTAAATTATTATGGGAGTAGAAAGCCTCATCTTTCTCCCTAGGAACCGCAAGTAGTTTTGAACTGCTGACCGTGAGATTAGCAGCCTGACTCGTAACCAATACGTTACCAGTGCTCCTTGGAGTCTAATTATAGACCCAAAGCATTCTGCCCATGGACTGTCCTTCATAGGTTAAGAATCTCTGCACTACAGGTCATTGTTCTCATTCATTCACGATTCCATTTGTTTCACATAGTTTGATAAAGCCATCAAAGCCTTCAAAACTGTACATCTTTATTAGTCTCTACTCATGACAACAAATTTTAAGTGGATTTTTGTATGTGTGCTACATAAATCAAAATCAAGTAAGTCTGCCTAGATTCTTAGTCCATGATGACAAACATTTAAAAAAAAAATAGAAAAAAGCGATATTCACTTCTTAAGGTTTTTGCATTTATAATCTTATGAAGGTAAATTGGTTTTCTTTGTTTATTTGTTTCCCATACACTGTGAGGTGTTTGTACAGTGTATTTGAGTAAGTAAATTAGTGCAAGCATCCCTAAAACAGAACCCTGGTATGGCTCTGTAAGATAAGCACTGGATTACTAACCACAAGGTCGGCAGTTCAAACTCACCAGTTGCTCTTCAGAAACCCTATACAGGGTCACTATTAGTGGTAACCTGCTCCCCAGCACTTAACAACAACAACTCCCTGTAAGAAGCAAAGAGAGATGTTCAGGAGAGTGTGCTAACAGGCTAAGAACACTTCTCTCTCTTACACCACCTATTAGAAATGCTGTTGACAAATACAAACATTAAATCTTTATTACAGAATTTGCTCTTTTGAGGGTTATTTAAAAAACACATAGCATATAATTCTATATTCAGCTGTTTCCTCTTTAGAACAACAGAAAGCAGATTATTCTATAACATGCTATGATTCCTCATGAAATTTTTGGAGGATTTTGACTTACTTTACTTTCAGTTTGCTCTTTCACAGGTCCCCACTAGTACTGAGGCTCCACCTAGGGTCCTTTTCTATAATTACATTCATATTTATTAAAAGTAATCACCTCATTTATGAGGGCAATATGTACAACAATTTTGCAAATAAAAGAAGGTAATGGAGTCTTTTTTTTCCTCTCTAAACTTGTGCCTAACACACAAAAGTCAGATTTCATCACTCACTAGAAGTGAATGCTAAAGCAGCGGATACCCTGGATTGTCTGTGGGGATAAGGATGTGGTTAAAATCTTTTCTCTGGCCTTGGAACATTGCTCTGCAGGAATGCAGCCAGGTAACTTGTGTAACAGGGGGGTCCCAGCTCCGACATGGGTAGTTAAGTGGAGAAACAATGACTTCCTTGTGAACCCCATGGAACTGCCGATGGGATAAGGTTAGAGAGAGATCAAAGTGTAAACTAAAAGAATTTGCTTTCAAATTTATAAATAAGCACTTAAAATCTCAATTGTCTCTTCTACCTATTATATTTCTGTTTATTATTTTGCTTTGCAGATTTCTACCCCTAGTACAATGCATGATTTGTTTTCTAATTCACTGTCTCTTACAGAATGATTTGAAGGAGCACCCCTGAGTGTTTTGACTGACACCTGCCATCTGTCTGCTTAGTCACCATGTGGCCATTCTTCCTCTTAGTGCTGAATTTTATTTTATGGAAGAATTGGCAGCAACACTGTGTTAGGTAATTGCTGAATTCCCAGTTTCCTTTATTATTATTATTATTATTGTGAATTAAGTGATAGTTTACATGGGAGAATATCATCTTTACATTCATCCTATCGTATTTCGTTTCATTGCAGTGATTACAATCTCCTCCATGCATCTGCAAACAACCATAGAGTACACCCACAAGCCTGCCTCGGATCATCAGCTCACAGACCCTCTCCATCCCTGAGTCCAGAGTCCCCAGCTGCTTCATTGTCTGTGCCTCCATCTCTGGTGACACTGCTTCTCTGGATAGGGTCCTGCACTCAACTCTTCTCACATGATGGTCCCAGGGACCTCCGCTCCTGGACTCCAAAGTCAACCACTCCCCTCCTTTTGTTACAAAACATCTACCTTTATACATCTGCAACATTCACAGTCAGTCCTGATAGCAATTAATCACTACTGAACCACAACAGTCTTATCCCCATCTCCTTTCACCAGTCCCATCCAGACAGGTTGGAAACCACTCGGTCGAGATTCTACCTTCTGCTGCACCCTCTAGAACTAGGCTCCCTCTTCAAAGCTTGTAAGTCAGTCACTTCGTGCCTTTGTAGCTCCCTTCCCACCGACCCCACTCTGTAAGTTGCCCATCATTGTCAACCCTGTGTACCAAGGGGGGGGGAAATGATTCTCACTGAAAAGATTCATTCTCTCTTTTGAGCTACTACATCTTTCCTTTATTCATGCCATTAATATTTGAAATATTCATTTGGCTTTTTTTTTTGGACTTATCATATGTTTTGGACTGCAAAGCCATTTTGAACTGCAAAGTCAGTGGTTCAAGCTCACCAGCTGCTCCTCAGAAACTCTATGCAGAGTCACTGTGGGTCAGAACTGACTCTACGGCACTTAACAACAAAAACAACAGCAATCATATAGTCTGAAAGATGTTTAGTGTGGGGAGAGTTGTAAAAATAAGGAGGAGATGGGGGTTCTTTTTTGGAATGTTATTTTAAAAATGTAGTCATGATGACCATTGCCACTCAACACAAAAGAAATTGGAGATTCCCCAATTAATTCATGTACAGAGTGAATACAAATAATCCAAGACCTCAATTTCAGCAAAACTACCTTGACTTTCTACATGTACATTGATTGCCTTACTCTGTAGAGTTTGTGTGAATTCTCCCTGAAGGAAGATAAAGCTACAAAGAGAAAATTCTCTTTACATATAGTTGTTGGAACCATGCATACAAAGCAAGCATTGAGTTTAAGAGACAATTTAGACAAACAAACCTACTTTAGGATCAGGATGCAAACCAGAAACATAGCTATTTGGCTAAATATCTATCACATATGGTAACAACAAAAATTTCAATTTGAATGTTTTCATATATGCCAAGAATATAGATAAAATACAAAAGTACGGTGATAGAAAAACAAAATGAACATACTTGTGCTTATGCTTAAAGTTAAGAATGAAACTCTAACGTACTTTTGAAGCACCATATCTACATGCGCCTCTACCATTCTCACCCCTCTCATCTCACCCAACTCCTACCTTCTTAGATAACCATTATCCTAAATTAGGGATTTAGTATTCCTTTATTGTTCTTTGTAGTTAAAAAGATGTATGCATCCTAAAACAATGTATTTCCTGGGTTTTGCATGTATTTAAATTTTATATAAATGGAACTTCAATCTCTGCATACTTCTATCACTTTCTCTTTCATTAGCACACTGTTTGAGAGATTCATTCATATGGATGCATGAAGCTCTCCCTCATTCGTTTTCACTGCTCTATATTAAGCATTCTATTGCATGAAGGTACAATTTATTTATCCAGTCTCCTGTCATTAGTCCTTTAGGTTTTATCAGTTTATATTTATATATATATATATATATATATATATATATATTAAAATATTCATAATCTCACTGTTTTGTGCTTTTGAAAAATATGTATATATGAATATTTTAGTATTTGTGTCCTATTGCACACATGAGAATTTCTCATGTAGGATACATACCTAACAGTGAAACGGATTAGTTGATCTTCAGCTTTACTTGCTCTTGGTTGTGTTTGAGTTGGCTCTAACTCAGGGTGACATTATGTATGACATAATAAAGTATCTGATCCTGTGCTCTGGTTAGGATTGTTGGTATGTTTGATCACATTGTTAATATGTATTATGTCAATCCATCTCACTGAGGGTTTCTCTGGTTTTCATTGACCCTCTAGTTTACCAAATAGGATGTTCTTTTCTAAAGATCTATCTTTTTCTGATAACGTTTCCAAAGTAAGTGAATCTAAATCTTGCCATCCTTACCTAATCTAAGCTATAATTTTTTCAGTCACCTCATCTGCACTCAAAAGTTAGGTAATGAAAAAGGAAAACAGAGAATTTATGCATTAGGACTATGGTAATTGTTAAGGTTAGGTTGTGTATCAGTTTGCCCCATGATGAAATCTGATATAATGAAATCACTTCCATGATGAGAGTTTATATGAGCAGCCAATCAATTGAAAGGAAGTTTCCTCGAGGGTGTCATCTGCATTCAAAGTATATGGAATTATGGCAATAATCTCTGGCTTTTTACTAGATCTGGATTCTGAATCTGACTCAGCATTATCTGACCTTCACATCTGACTTTCAGTTCTTTGGACTTGAACATCATCAGCATGCCATATTGCCTGCTAATCTTGGGTTCCTCAGCCCCTGCAGTTACGTGAGTCAGGACAAGCCTCCAGCCTGACATCAGACTCACAGACTTGAAACTTAGTAGCCTCTACAACTTCATGAGCCATTTTCTTGAGATAACTTTCTGTCTCTGTCTTTCTCTGAATGCATGTATATAAGAGAGACAGCAGCGAATGCTGAATATACCATAGACTACCAAAAAAATGGAGTCCTGGTGTGGTGCTGTGAGCTAATGTACTGGACTGTAAAGTCGTTTGAACTGCAAGGCCGGTGGTTCAAGCTCACCAGCTGCTCTTTGGAAACCTATACAGGTTTGCTATGGGACAGAACCGACTCGACAGCACTTAACAGCAACCAGAATATTCCCTAGAAGAAAGGCTGTTGAGATTTCAAATTTACTAGATAATGACTAATTGTTTTCTAAGGGAGTTGGACAAATTTATTCTCTCATTAGTAGCTCAGAGTTATCCCTCAGTATCAGTGGGGGATTGAGTCCAGGACCTGACAGATACCAAAATTCAGGAATCCTCTATGTACAATGGCATAGAATTGGAACACAATTGGTGCCCATCCTCCCCTATATGTTAAATTATTTCTAGAGTACTTAAATATTCAATACAATGTAAATAGTACTTTATATACTGTCAGTTTCTGAGGAATTGCTTTGACCACTTAATTACTTTCCATCATTCGTCTCACCTTGAATATTTTTGATCCACTTTTAGCCAGCTGTGTAAGGACTCATGTTGGCTCTCATTCTTACTAAAACCTTGATCTCTCAAGTTTTACATTTTTGCCAAACGTGTTTAATGGTATGTCAGTGTTTTCCTAATTTCTCGTGAAGCTAGATATTTGTAAGTGTTTACTAATCATTGATTTTTTTTCTCTTCTGTGAAATATGTGTTCTGTTTTTTTTTGTTTGTTTGTTTTTTTGGACCATTTTTCTTTTGGTTTGTTTGTCTTTTTACTGAAGATAAAGAATATCTTTACTACAGATACAGAATACCAGTCTTTTGTTTGAACCAATGTATGTTGGAAATACATTCTCTTTGTTTGTGGCTTTTCACATTGTTTATCAAAAATAGAAGTTCTTAAATTTAGTAGAATAGTATTTATTTATCTTTCCTCTATAGAATCTGTCCTTTTTTTTTGTCTCAACAAATCTTGTATTCAAAGATTGTGAAGACACTTTCCTATATTTTTTTTCTGAAATCTTAAATAAATACTTAGTTCCTGAGAAATTTATTTTTGATTAAGATGTGGGTTCATCTAGAAAATGAATTGATCAGGCATTATTTATTAAATTTTCAATTCCTTATCCACTATTCTGAAACTTCAGCTGACTTCTGTCAAGCTTTCATGTATATATGGCTCTGTTTCTGAGGTTTCAGTGATATATTTGCCTATTTTTGCACAACTAATTGAAAAACTGGCAGTTAAGAGCTACCCAAAGGTACCTCAGAAGAAAAGCCTAGTAATCTGCTTCCAAAGATCCCAGCCCTGAAAAGCCTCAGAAGCACAAGTCTACTCTGCACACATGACGTCACCATAAATTGGGATTATCTCAGAGTAGCTGGTGACTGGTAACTTCATCAATAACACATTGTCAAACTAGGAAGGCTTTACATAACCTTGGAAATCTGGTGGGAAAAGCTTATTTATTCACGTCCATATACATGTTTCTTCTTTAAGAGTGTATTAACTCTTTTTTCTCCTTGGCTATTTTGGTATTTTGTATAAAATGTAGAACTAGCATACCAGATTTCACAAACAATATGATAAAATTTTTATGTAGGTATATGTTCTTTCATTATCCTTCTTCCTTTTTGTAGCATATACTGAGTATCGAGCGATTAAGAAAGGAAATAATCCAGTAACTTCAATCCCATAAATTTAATAAGTGAGGTCTCATTTTGTTTAAAAAAAGACAAAAAAACAACAACAGTCTACAGAAAGTCTGACAAGATCAATGAATGGAGATCTTAAACAGCCTATAAGGAGTCGTGTGTGGCACTGCAGGCTAGTGAGCTGGACTGCAAAGTCAGTTTGAACCTCAAGGTTAGTGGTTCAAGCTTGCCAGCTGCTCCTCAGAAACCTCATGCAGGGATGCTATGGGTTGGAACTACCTCGACGACACTTAACAACAATATAGTCTTTATGAATATATGTTCTAGAGACCCCGAACAATACAATCAGGATGGCTAAAGGTGACCCCAAGAAACGCAAGAAATCTGCAAATGCCTTCTTTCTTCAGACATGCAGAGAAGAGAAATCCCCAGAGGTCCCTGTCAATTTTGCCGAATTTTCCAAGAAGTTCTCTGAGAGGTGGAAGACTATGTCTAGGAAAGTGAAATGTAAATTTGAAGAGATGGCAAAGGCAGACAAAGTACGTTATGATCGGGAAATAAAGGATGATGGACCAGCTAAGGGAGGCAAGAAGAAGGACACCAATACCCCCAAATGACCACCGACTGGATTCTTCCTGTTGTGTTTCCAATTTCACCCCAAGATCAAATCCACAAACCTTGGCATCTTGATTGGTGATGTGGCCAAAAACCTGGGTGAGATGTCAAATAACTTGAGTGACAGTGAGAAGCCACATACATCAACTAGGCAGCGAAACTGAAGAAGTACAAGAAGGATGTTGCAAACAATAAGTCTAAAGGTAGTTTGATGGTGCAAAGGGACTCGCTAAAGTTGCCCAGAAAAAGGTGGAGGAGGAAGATGAAGAGGAGGAGGAAGAGGAAAATGAGAAGGATGAATAAAATTGTTCCCTTGTGAATACCTTAGAGTAGGGGAGCGCCGTGATTGACGTGTCTCTTTGAGGCCTGTCTGTTACCCTCATTACGAAATTGGGTCATGATCATACTGTTGTCTCTCAGAGTGCTCTAGACCTTGCCAGTGGTTTACACGAAGTGGGCCTGGGTGTCCAGAGCACCCTGAGCTTGTATCAGACTTGTACATAGTCCCAAGCATTTTTCAAATGAAAAGACACTCTTGTAGTCTCCTTGCTCAGCGCACTTTGCTGTTGGTGTGACAAGGCATTTAAAGCTATTTCTGGCATTTTCTTTTTATTTGCTTGTTAAATTTGTAAGATGGTGTTAACTAAACGGTTATTGGCTAGAAATCCCGAATTATCAACTGTACATATTTATAGTTTGCAAAAAGAACACAACTAGGACAAACTCTTGGTCCATGCTTGGTTGTGCGTTGTGGGGAGAGCCATTTGGAGGGGCCGCAGCCCAGGGCTTGCATGCACTGTGAAGTTGCCCTGTTGACATGCAGTGGCCATCCATGTAGCTTAGGGTTGTCTCATTTTTGTATAGACCATAGCGTCTGCTGTCATTCTTAGCTGTGGAAAAAGGGGAGTCAGCTGGCATGAGAAGTTTTTGATTTCTTGTTTTTGTTTTGTGTTTTTTTAAGTGCAGTAGGTTTTCCAAATGTTTGTTTTGGGACGAATGTCGAACTCGTCATTGTCAGTGAAGTGAAGAGCCACTGCATCATTGGAAGTTCAAGAGCCTTCTGTACCTAAACAACGCAATGTTTTGTTGTTTCTTTTGTGTGTTTACAATGCTGAAATATTTTTGAAGTTAAATAAAACAGTATTAGATTAAAAAATATGTATATATTCCTGATTTATTCAATCCATATTATTCTTTTCTTTCTTTGAACTTTCATTCCATAATAGCTCAGAGACAGACCTGTGAATTTTGGAATTTAAATGTTTATAATTTGTTTCCATAATAAATTACAAATAATTGGAAGATTGAATCACATTTTATTCCAACTATAGACAATATGGGTTGATATGGGTTGCATCTCAATGTAAAGAAAACAAAAATCCTTACCACTGGACCAATAAAAACATTCTTATCAATGGAGAAAAGATTGAAGTTGTCAAGGACTTCATTTTTCTTGGATCAACTATCAACACTCGTGGAAGCATCAGTCAAGAAATCAAAAGCTCTGGTAGCATAGTGGTTACAAGTTTGAACCACCAACCTTGCAGTAGCAGGTCATTGCTTACCCTACAGCGCTACACCAAGACCCTTGATAGTAAGTAAAAGTCATATTTACCACAATCTCTGTAAGATGTTGTGAACACAACGTGGAACTAAACATGGAATAAAGAAGGAACATGCAAATGTTAAGAAGCAAGTTATGCAAGTTTGTGCCTGGAAAGAGGTGAAAGTCAAGAAAACTACTTCATGAGACAAGTGAGATGTTCCCTAGAGTAACCCATAACTAATTGGGAGAAAGTTAGAGCAGATAAGAGTAGAGTTTTGGTTTCTCAGATTTGTAATTTATCAGTGAATCTCAATTAGCAGTAATACCATCCTCCCAAAGGGTGCTTATGAATATGTGTAGGCATTTTTCTTATCACAATGTTTGGGTGGCTGTATAGGCATTTAGTGGATTTGCCTCAAGAGTGATAAGCTAATGTAATGTTTGGAATAACAGGAATTCTTTTCTTGCCCAAAATGCTAATAGTTGCCCCTGATGAAAAACTGCACCACGAAGATACAAAAGAATGACAGACTCTGAGATGATGCTCTAAGCCTTTAACTTTTTCAGAAAATTTAAAGATATTTGATAAATCCCCAAACATCAAATATATTTATTAAGCATTGATTTCCTTATAAAATATCATGACAGTAATAGTAAAAGATAAAGAATTTACAAATTCAAGGAAATTAAAAACTAGCATTGAATTTTCTAAAATCTGAAAACTGAATTAAGATATGGTACAATTTTATATTCTTAAATTTTCTTCCTCCAAGTAGAAAGGTCATGGTGGTTCGGGTTGTTATTGAATTAATATTTTTAAGAGATAGAATATTTTCTTTCTTCCAAATCCCAAGAGAATAGAGATTATCATGGAAAATCAGAGAACAAACTATTTAAACTCATTATCTGTGTTCTCTGGGACAATTACACATACATCATTCCAAGAAAAGAGTTCCCTTTCCTTTCTGAAGAAAAAATAAATACACAAAACAACCTAACAAAGCAAAATAGAACAATGATCTGTTTTGTAAAAATGTAAATTCATTTTCTGCCTTGTTCTCCTGCCAGGAAAATTTCTATTTCATTAATCTAAATGGGGATTTTCAGAATAAAAAAAAAAAGAGAGAAATCTTATCCAGAAAAAGAGGACAATGCTAACCCAAAGCGGCAGGAGATGTGTCAGGAGAACCTTACGGGTCAGCTATCAAAGGAGAGAGGCCACCTTCAACAGCACAAACTGCTGGGTCAACATAATTTTCTCTCCATTATAATTATAAATGGAAAGCATATTCTAGCCTTTCCTATATAATGTATTATTTTATCAACCATGTTGAATATCAAAAGGACCCAGTACCATGAAACTCTTACATATTTTTTTTAAATCTTTATAAATGAAAATATAATATACATTTTCCTTTTAGTTGAATAACTCATTGTAAATTAAAAGTCTTTCTATTGTCAGAAGAATTTGGAAAACAGGAAGAAAGGTATTCTGGGAAAAATCCAAGCTTTGAAACTCAGGATAACTCAGGATCAAATCATGACTTTATTACTTGTGTTGTTGTTGTTAAGTGCCATCAAGCTGTAGTTTGGCAAATGTCTTAGCTTTGCCTATTTCATTTGTAACCCCCGAGCTGCTGAGATTAGGCATAAGGTATAGGAAATAGCTACCATAGTACCTGCCCCATTATGGTTTTTAATAAATGGTAAAGATGATAAATACCTATGGGTTTTTAATGCACAGTTAAGTTCTTAGCCGTGTATTTTTGTCCTTCACTAGAAAATGCTTCCACGTTGGAAATTAAAGATCAGTGGGAAAAGAATTTATAGGAGTCACTGTGAAAATAAGGTCACAATCTGCTCTCTAGTTATAACCCCTCTGGCACACAAAATGCATTAACTTTCTTCTCCCAAAGTCTCACCCAATTATAGCATTAGGTTCACATGTTCACATTCCAGGATCTTGTATAAATAAAGTCCAGATGTCAATACTTGGATGAGGCTGCTTGGGTGTGACTCCTTGGATGAGGCTTCTTTTGAGCAAGAGACCAAACTAAGAAAATAAGTTTTGTGTCTCCAATACAGCCAACATACAATAGTAATACAGAGATAATATAAGCAGAATTGTAGTTGTTAAGTGCCGTTGAGTCAGTTGATTCGTAGGGACCCTGTATAGGGTTTCCAAGGAGCAGCTGGTGAGCTTGAATCACTAACCTTATGGTTAGCAGACCCAGTGCTTGTTCTACAGCACCACACCAGGATTCCATAAACACAATAAACACTTCTTTCAGAAAAGAGGAAAAATTGAGTCTTCACTCTATTTGTTGTTGTTGTTAAGTGCCATGGAGTCGGTTCTGACTCATAGCGACCCTGCACAGGGTTTCCGAGGCTGTAAATCTTTATGGGAGCAGAAAGTCTCATCTTTCTCCGGCGAAACCGCAGGTAGTTTCGAACTGCTGACCTTGCAGTTCACAGCCCGATTCGTAACCACTACGCTACCAGAGCTCCTTAGCAATTCTGAAATCCAGTTCAATAAATATTGCCAGGTGCTGCTGCTCTAGAAGAAGAGACTGTTTCTTGCTCAGAGACCAGTTCTGTACCCAGGAAATAGTTTCTTAGTTAATTAATTGTTCTTTATGGCTTCATCCTCTGGTTTTTCATTCTTTGGAGTGGTTTTCTTTTCCACAGAAAGCAACCCATATTCGTTAAGTAGATTTCCTAGCCTGCGTCCTCCTCATAAAAAGTCAGTTCAAGTCAGAAAAAATCCCTTAAAAACTTTGTGGGCTTTCTATGTATCAGATTATGGTAAAAACTATTAGTCCAAAAATATTCCCACCATCCTTTTCAATACAGTCCTCTACTTTAGATTGCATATTAAACCGTGTGAGGTAATGCTTGTTAAGAGACCTAGAAATCATGTTATCTAGCTGAGAGGGTATACTATGCACTCATGTACATTGCTCACAAAAGCTCTTAGAATACCACCTTTGATTTCCCTTTGAGTTCAGGTCTTATTTTATTTTGAGACTCTTTTGCAACTTGGGGAGACTTTGGACAATAAACAGTTTTATTTTTTATTGCAGCAATTATTGGTGGTGGCAGTGATGTGCTGTGGAGTAGGTTCTGACTCATAGCAATCCTATATAGGGTTTCTGAGGTTGTATATCTTTATGGGAGCAGAAACCCTCATCTTTCTCCCCTGGAATTGCTGGTGGTTTTGAACCGCTGACCGTGAGATTAGCAGCTTGACTCATAACCACTACGCTATGAGAGCTCCTGACAGCCAACATTAGGCCCTAATAATTTTTCTAAATTCTATTTTTAAACTGAAGCTCATCACTTTCTCTCATGACGTCATTGGACAAGCAAAGAGTCAGTGTCACCTGGACAAGCAAAGTGTCAGCGTGGGAGGTAACATTCTAGAGGTAAAGATGCAGGGTGTTATGGATTGAATTGTGTCCCACCAAAATATGTGTTGTGATGTTGTTGTTAAGGGCCGCCAAGTCGGTTCCAACACACAGTGACCCTGTATAGGCTTTTTGAGGAGCAGCTGGTGAGCTTGAACCACCAACCTTGTAGTTCAAATCAACTTTGTAGTCCAGCGCATTAACACAGCACCACACCAGAACTCACATGCATTGTGATTTGTTGTTGTTGTTGTTGTTAGGTTTGTTGTTGTTTTTAAGTGCCATCGAGTCAATTCCAACCCATAGTGACCCTGTATAGGGTTTCCAAGGAGCAGCTGGTGAGCTTGAACCACCGACCTTGCAGTTCAAAAGACTTTGCAGTCTGATGCATTAGTCCATAGCACCAACACCAGGATTATTAAACTCTAAATCTGTGATTATAATCTTGTTTGGGAATAGGTTGTCTTTGTTATGTTAATGAGGCAATAGTGATAGTGCAGGGTATATATTGAATCAATATCTTTTGAGATATAAAAGAGATTAAACAAGAAGTTGAAGATACAGGGAAGGGAGGATGCCAAGTCACATGAGCTCTTCCAGAACAGACAGAGACAGAAAGCTTTATCCTAGATATATTTCTAACCCCTTAAAACTATGATTTCTAGCCTCTCAAACTATGAGGAAACAAATTTCTGTTTCTTAAAGCCATCCACTTGTAGTATTTCTGTTATAACAGCACTATATAATTAAGATACAAGGATAGGAATTATGTAAACAATCTGTAGCAAGTGGAAATGCATGAGCTTGGTTTTTTTGTTTTAAGTTTTTATTGTGAATTGAGTGATAGTTTACATGGGGGAACATCAGTTTTACATTCATCATTTTATTGCAATGATGACAATCTCCTCTGTGTGTCATCATTCAACAGTATTTGCTTCTATTCCCTCTGTTTTGTTTTGCCTTTTTAGCGGGAGGATGTATACAGAAACACTCAGGAATATATAATCATTGAAACAACCAAAGGACACATTCTGCAAGCCTGTCTCCTGGCTGCCAGCACACAGCCTTTCTCCTTCCATGAGTCTAGAGCCCTCAGCTGCTCTCTCTCTCTATTCCCTCATCTCTGTCTCCATCTCTGGTGTCTCTGCTTCTCTGGATAGGGTCCCACATTCTGCTCATGCTCTTTTCCCTTGATGGTTCCATGAGCTTCATTTTAAAGGATACATAAGAACTTTGTAGGTAGACAAGTGAGAGTAAAATTCACTGTTAGTAAAGGAAGCATTGTATTATAAGTTATGCTGTAATAAACATATAACCTATTAAAGTATGTGGGGGTTTTGTTGTTGTAGTTTGTTTTGGTTTTGCCCCTTCTTCACATTGCCAACTTTCAACTCTTCATATTTCAAGTTTCAAATAAAGAAGTAAGAGATTTTTTTTTAATGTTTTATTGTGTATTATGTGATGGTTTACATGGGAGAACATTAGTTTTACATGCATCCTATCGTATATCATTTCAATGCCATGGTTACAATCTCCTCAATGCATCATCAACCAACCAAAGGGTATATCCTACAAGCCTGTCCCCGCCACCTCCCCCACTGGTCATCAGCACACAGCCCGTCTCCCTAGAAGTAAGAGTTTCTTAAATGTCAAACTCAAATTCCAATTAATTTGTTCACCTCAGTAAAAATCAATCTTAAAAGTTATGAAGAGAATAGTAAAAACCCAACTCATATATTTGACCCAAATTGCCTTTCACCATTCTCTAAATATGATGAAATTTCGACAGTTATCTCACAACTAACAAAGAATAAAATGAATCATTATTATTTTTCCATTGAAAGACAATTCACACTGCAGGTGGTGGTGATGTGCAGTCCACGAAAACAATAAACACCCTGCGAATTCCTTGGGAAATAAAAAGTAGATTCTATTAGGTATGACAGATTTTACAGCCATAGCTAGGTAGAAGGTGAACCAATGACTAAATGAAATTTAGGGTGATGGTCAATTTTATGCAGAAATGATTGAGTCGGTGATAGTAGACTAAGAAAACTGGTGTGGTGATACAGGTTAATACTCTGGACTGCAAGGTTGGTTGGAACTGCAAAGTCAGTGGTTCAACCTTACCAGCCGCTCCTTGGAAACTCTACACAGGGTCACTATGAGTCAGAACTGACTTGACGGCACTTAACAACTGCAACAATGAGCCCTGGTAGCATAGTATGTTATCTTCAAATACACAAGCTGCTCTGCGGGAGAAAGATGAGGCTTTCTGCTTCCATAAAGATTTACAGCCATGGAAATCCTATACATAACTGACTCAATGGCACAGAGCAGTAGCAGCAGCAGCAGTAGATGTTACATACCCAACCCTGTGATTAGGTGACAGGACACAATCCTCTATGTTTCAGTTTTCTGAAACTGAAAGAAACATCTATGCATAGATATTTTACATTTAGCAGCAAGAGCCAAAACATTTTGCTTCTGGATCTAATTTACATTGCTTCAAGGTGTCTGTTTTTCAACATTTCACCTCTGCCCACTAGCTGATGAAAATGGATACTCAGAGAAATTGGAACTCAACTTTGTGTCTTGGTTCCCATATGACCTATGTGATAAGACAGTTTTCAAAAGAAGAATGATATACATTTAAAAATCAGTGAATTACTAAACAATTACATCTGGAGTTTAAAAAATATTATTATTATCGCAAGGGTGTAGGGAAATTAATCTGTTTTCTTCTAAGTTTCTGAAATTGTGGTGCAATCTAATTTTAATTCTTTTGGGGTCCATAGAATTAAGAACATATTTAACATTTCAACAGGCTTCACATGTACCGTTCATAATATTGTTCAACAATCACCTTTATCTGTTCCCATATTATACCATCACCCTTAACAGAAGCTCAGTGTTCTCTAAGCATTAAGTTCTCTTTTCCCTCTTCATTTCACTCACCCCTGATAACTACTAATGAATTCTAGTCTCTATACACTTGTCAGGCCCTCCCATGTTATACAGGTGTGTAGAGATTTACTCCTTTGTGTCTCCCTATAGCCATAGGTTTCCTTTCAATTGACCTGTCAGATCTGTTCAAGATAGTGCTATGTATACCCTTCATGTGGTCTGTTTAGTGCTCTATCAAATCCTAAAAGTATATGTATATATATATACACTTTCATTGTGGTGTGGTGCTATAGGTTGGTGATTCTAACTCATCAGCCACTCCTCAGAAGCCCTATACAGGGTTACTATGCATTGGAACTGACTGGACAGTACTTAACAACAACACATAAATATACATGTATATAGAGTTTTCTACATTGTGAATTGTGTGAAGGTTTACAGAGCAGATCGTCACTTTTACATTCAACAAATCCTACACTTGGTTTCATCTCAATGATTGCAATCCCCTCCATATAACACCAGTTCCTTCCTGTGGTTATTTCCATTTCTCCCTCCTCCTCAACCTTTCTGAACTTTGTCCTTAGGTAAACATTGTCCTTTGATCTTGAGTGGTTGAATATTCTGCGGTGAGCATACCTTATGAGTGTTGTTGTCCCCTGTAGGGAGATCAATTTTAAAGTATTAGATCTGAATTGGGGATTGGAAATACAGTTCAACCTTACATTTTAGCATGAGTAGGAAACTGAAAGAATTAATTCAAAGCTATAAATTCTAGTACTTGGATTAGTACAGCAAAGAAGATATATTCCCTGTCTTTCTCTAACATATAACCTAGAAAAATAATCCCATAACTAATGATTTTGACATCTTTTAACTTTTCATTCAATAATTACTTCATAAACCCTTATTATATGCTAGAACTTTTTTTAGTCACTGAGAAAATGTCAGTTAATCAGAAAAAAAAATCTTGCTCTCATGAAACTTATAATACAATAATCATTTTTTAAGGTTTTTATTGTAGATTGAGTAAAAGTTTACAGGGCAGATCATGAGTTTTATATTCAACAAATCATACACCTTGTTTCATTACAATGTTTATAATCCCCTCCATGTACCATCAATTAACAGTATTTCTCTCTATTAATTTTAGCTTTTTTAAAAAAAAAAACACTCAGATATACATAATAACTTACACCACCAATGGGCACATTCTGCAAGTCTGCCTCCTGGCTGCCACCTCTTAGTCCCTCACTTCCCATGAATCTAGAGTCCTCAGCTGCTGCCTCTCTCCATGTCCCCATCTCTGCCTCCATCTCTGGTGTCTGCTTCTCTGGATAAGGTCTCACATTCCACTTGTGCTCTTCTCCCTTGATGGTCTTCGAGTCCTCTGTTTCTAGACTGTAAGATTAACTACTCCCCTGTTTTTGTTACAAAACTTCTACCTTTACAGTTGTGACAGTCACAATTAGTCATGATAACAGTTACTCACTACTGAATCATAAGAATCTTATCCCCATCTCTGTTGTCCAGACCCATCTAGACAAGATGAAAACTATTCAGTGTGACTCTTTTCCCCCCAACACACTATTAAACTAAGCTCCCCCTTGAAATCTTGTAAGCCAGTCACTTCGTGCCTTTATTGCCCCCTCATTTTAGGTAGCCAATGTCTAAGTTGCCCATCCCTATCTACCCTGTGTACAGAGGGGATAGCATTGATACTTGAAGTAATCATTTTTTAAAGTTTGTTTTTCTTTATAAATAAATATTTACATGCTGTTGTTGTGAAGTGCCATCAGGCCAGTTCTGACTCAAAACAAACCTGTATACGGTTTCTGAGGCTATAAATCTTTGTGTAGAGTCTTGTATAAGTCTTGAGTTAATGCACTGGACTGCAAAGTTGGTTTGAACTTCCAGCAGTTCAAGCTCACCAGCAGCTTCTTGAAAGCCCAGTACAGGATCGCTATGGGTCCGAACCAACTCAACGGCACTTAACAACAACAACGAATCTTTGTGTGGGCAGAAAACCTCATATTTCTCCTGTGGAACAGTTGGTGAGCTCCAACCATCAACCAGTGCTTAACCTACAGAGACACCATGCTCCAAATATATACATGGTTATGTACCCTGGCATAGCAACTCTGTATAGGGTTTCCAAGGCTGTAAATCTTTACAGGAACAGAAAGCCTCATCTTTCTCTCTCAGAACGGCTGGTAGTTTTGAACTGCTGACCTTGAGATTAGCAGCCCGACTCTTAATCACTACACTACCAGAGCTCCTTAAATATATACATGCACACATATAAACAATACAGTATAGTACAAAGGGCAGTGGTGGTGGCTAGTGCTTATACCCTGTATAGGTTTCTGAGGCTGTAAAACTCCACGGGAACAGAACGCCTCATCTTTCTCCCAAGGAACACAGGTAGTTTCAAACTGCTGACCTCTAGGTTAGCAGCCCAACTCGTAACCACTATGCTACCAGTACAAAGAGCATTTTCTAGTATTCAGGAAATTGAGATTTCAATCTTGATTTTGTCTCTGAATTACTTTACTACTTTTAAAGAGTCAATAGCTTCCCTGAATCTCAATTTTCTAGTCTTCAAAAGAAAAGGAATGAATGAAACCTGCATTGTTCAATATGGTAGCCACTAGCCACATGTGGCTATTTAAATTAAAATTTAAACTGAATAAAAAGTTTGCTTTGTGTGTGTGTGTGTGAACTGAGTGACAGTTGCCTAGAAGGGTGTTGGTTTTGCATTCAGCCAATCATATTTTGTTTCATTGCAATGATTGCAATCCTCCCCCTACCCATGCCACAATTGGTTAATAATATTTTCTTCTAGTCCATCTTTTTTTGTTGTTGTTGTACACAAAAACACACAGGAATATATAATCATTTAAACGACCAAAGGGCACATTTTGCAAGCCAGCTTCCTCCTCCAGCACACAGTCTTTCTCTTTCCATGAGTCTAGAGTCCTCAACTGCTCTGTCTCTCCATGCCATCACCTCTACCTCCATCTCTGGTGTTTCTGTTTCTCTGGTTAGGGGCCCACACTCTGCTCATACTTTTCCCTCTTGATAGACCTAGGATCCTCTGTTTCTGCAATGTAAGATTAACTACTCCTCACTTTTTGTTACACAAATTCTACCTTTACAGTTGTGACATTCCCAATTAGTCATGATAATAATTACTCACTGTTGAATCAAAAGAATCCTATCTTCATCTCCTTTCACCAGACCTATCTAAACAAAATGAAAACGACTCCATGGGTATCCTACCTTCCCCCCTAAATTGAATACATGTTTTAAATAATTAAAATTTATAACTTTAGTTGCACTAGCTAGTGCTGAATAGCCACATGTGTCCTGAGGTTACCATATTGGACATTTCCATCACTGCAGAAAGTTTGTTGAATAGAACTGGAGTAAATAATCTTTACACATTATTCTAACTCTAAAAGTTAAAGATAAAATAACATGGGCAGAAACCAGTTGTACTCTAACTATTCTCTTATTCGTTTGTTTTGTTTTTTTTGGAAGAAAGTATGCCTTCCCATTTATTTATCATTTATTTGTTTGCAGTTTGGGTAAAGTTTATAGAGCAAATTAGTTTTCCATTCAATAATTTATATGTATTGTTTCATGATGTTGATTGCAATCTCTCAATTTATACTCTACTTCTTAAGATATCCAGAAGAAATTATATTTTCATTGAGGAGGAAAAGAATCATTGTTTGGAAATAATCTAATCTAGTCATGTATTTATGAGCTCTGGCAACGGAGTGGTTAAGAATCGGGCTGCGAACTGTAAGGTCAGCAGTTCGAAACTACCAGCTATTCCCAGGGAGAAAGATGAGGCTTTCTGCTCCTGTAAAGATTTACAGCCTCGGAAACCCTGTACAGGGTAGCTATGAGTTGGAACCAACTCCATGGCACACAACAACAACAGTCATGTATTTGTTAATAAAAATTCAAGGTAAAGTTGTAATTCCCAGTGTCCAGAAATCACAAAGGAGTTACATAGAATATGGTTGAATGAAGGGAGGCCCAGGCAGGCCATCCTCACCTTATGAGTGTTTCCTGGCCATCATCTTAGTGAGGCTTATCCAGTGAAACACTTCAGAGACAGTTGCAGCCTAACTCCCAGTGAGAAAGCAACTAGTCTCTTTCATTAAAGGAAAAGCTATTTTGCAGGGCTGAGTCACTTGTGACATAATAATTTCAGTTAAAACCTTTAGATCTTTTATTTTCCTTTGATGTAAACTTGAAATCAGCTTCTATGCAAAGCTGACCTTTTCCTACTATGCTGGAGACTTAGTACAGGCCAGATGAAAGGCTGTCCTTTCGTCCTAAATCCCTAGGTTTGTAAGTATGGGTAAATGGGTGAATGAGTGAGTAGGTGGGTGTGGGTGTGTTTCTATTGGGGAAGGAAAATAAAGCATAATAAAGAGAATCTTTTGAAAAATAGTGGGAAAGCTAGCATTGACCTTGTTAACTCTCACCCCATCACCCTAACCATCTTTATCTCTGTAAATCTGAAAAGCGAAAGCATTAAATCTCTACCTAGGACATTTCAGATCCCTGACCTGGAGATCAAATAGGAAACAATTTTTTTTTTTTTAACAGTTTGTAAATTATTTAAATGAATCTAAAGAGAATTTGGATGCAGTCATATTTTTCTGATTGTGTTAAATTATTTTAAATGTTTTTAATAATAGATGATAGAGTAATTAGCAATTAACATTTATTGAGGGGTTAGCATATGCTGTGTTTTTATGTGGACTCTCTCTAATCCTCAGAACAGCCCTGAAAAGTAGGAAATACCATTATCTCCAGTTCTCAAAAAAGGTAACTGAAGTTAAGAGAAACTAAACAATTTGATCAAGGTCACACATGTAATAAGTGGAAAATCTGAAGTCTGTTCATTAAGCCACTTATTCATCTATATGTTATAGCTATGATAAATATTCTAAATAATACGGTAAAAGTAACAGCTACAACCCACAGTAATATTTCTAATAAAATTCCAACCTACAAAATATTGATAATTGTTTTCACTTAGTGGTAAGTACACAGAGATTCATTACATTATTTTCAATATTTTTGCATGTATTTGAAATTTCACATTTTAAAGAGATAAATACCCTAAGTGCCAAATATTTATCCTATAGGTTCCCCTCAATTTATCATCAGAATTTTTTGTTGAGCAACAGCTGTCTGTAGGTCAATTAGGGACTCTGGTACATGCTTTCTATTTATTTCACAGAGAACCTTGTGTTATCATTTGTTCTAAGTTAAAAAAATAATAATAATACATTTGTTGAAATGGATTTTGTAGATTAAATAACTCCAAGTAAATTGACCACCACTGTTCTATCAGTTTGTCACACTGTGGTCGTGTGTGTGTTATTGTGATGTTGGACGCTACCTTGTTGTTGTTTTGTGTCGTGGAGTCGGTTCCGACTCATAGCGACAGTATACCAGGTTTCCGAGGCTGTAAATCTTTACGGGAGCAGAACGCCTCATCTTTCTCCTGTGGAACAGCTGGTAGTTTCGAACTGCTGACCTTGAGATTAGCAGCCCTTTTTGTAACCACTAGTAAACTCTGGTAGTGTAGTGGTTACGAATCGGGCTGCGAACCTTAAGGTCAGCAGTTCGAAACTACCAGCCAATCCGCGGGAGAAAGATGAGGTTTTCTACTCCCGTAAAGATTTACACCCTCGGAAACCCTGTACAGGGTCGCAATGGGTCGGAACCGACTCAACGGCACTTAACAACAACAACACTAACTAGATCACTGATATTTTAAATATCAGCAAGGTCATCTAAGGCAGACAGATTTCCTCAGTGTTTCCAGAATAAGACAGACTAGGAAGGAGATGCAGCTCTCTTCTGAAGGGTTAGTCATTGAATACCTTAAAAATACCAGTGGAACATTGTCAGATACAGTTCTGTAAGATGAGACCCTCAGGTTGGAAGGCACTCAAAATATGACTGAGGAAAAGTTGCCTCCTCAAAGTAGAGTTAATGTGGATGGAGTTTATCTTTTAGGAACTTTATTTGCTGATGTGGCATAATTCAAAATGAGAAGAAACAGGAGCAAACATCCATTAATAACTGGAACGTGGAATGAAGATCAATATCCTAAGCATTACTAAGCTGAAATGGACTGGTATTAGCCTTTTTCAATCAGACAACCATAGGGGATATTTTGCGTAGTGGTTACGAGTTGGCTGCCAAACTCAAGGTCAGCAGTTCGAAACTACCAGCTGTTCTGCGGGAGAACGATGAAGCTTTCTGCTCCAGTAAAGATGTACAGCCTTGGAAACCCTGTACAAGGTCAATATGAGTCAGAATCGACTCCACAGCACACAACAACAACAACAACAACAACAAATTGAAGAGGAATGACATTGCCTTACTCCTCGAAAAGAGCATTTCAATATCTATCTTGAATTACAATGTTGTCTATAATAGGATAATAGTCATATGCCTACAAGGAAGACCTGCTGTGGCACTGTAGAATAAGCACTGGACCACAAGGTAGGTTTGAACAGCAAGGTCAGTGGTTCCAACTTACCAGCCACTCCTCAGATACCCTATATAGGATTGCTGAGTTGGAACTGACTCTACGGCACTTAATAACAACAACAACGAGAAGAAAGATAGTTATTGTCACTATTATTCAAATTTACACACCAACAACTAAAGTTGGTTATGATGAAATTGAAGAATTCTATCAACTTTTTCAAGGAGCCCTGGTAGTGTAGTGGATTATGAGCTGGGCAGTTCAAATCTACAAGCTAATCATGGGATAAAGATGAGACTTTCTGCTCCTATAAAAATTTATAGCCTCGGAAACCCTATACAGGATTTCCATGAGTCGGAAATGACTACACAGCACACAACCACCACCAACACCATCAACTTCTTTGGTCTGAATCTGATTGAATGTGCAATCAAGGTGTATTGATAATTACTGGTCATTGAAATGTGAAGGTTGGAAATAAAGAGAAAGGGTCAATAGTTGGAAAATATGGCCTAGGTGATAGAAGCTGTATGCAGATCATGCAAGAGCAAGGATTTATTGCAAATACTTTTTTTTTTTCCAACAACATATAAGGCAATTATGCACATGGATCACATCAGATGGAATACACAGGAATCAAATTGACCACATGTCTGGGAAGAGATAATTGAGAAACTCAAGATCATCAGTCAAAACAAGGCCGGGGCAGACTGTGGAACAAACTATAAATTTCTCATCAGCAAGTTTAGGCTGAAGCGGAAGAAAATTAGAACAAAGTCCACAAGAGCCAAAATATGACTTTGACTTTATCCCACCTGAATTTAGAGACCATCTCAAGAGCAGATTTCATGCACTAATGACTGAAGACTAGAAGAGTTGTGGGATGACATCAAGAACATCACATAAGAAGTAAGCAAAAGCTCATTAAAAAGACAGGGAAGAAAGAAAAGACCAAACTGGGTGTCAGAAAAGACTGACACTTGCTCTTGTGCATAGAGAAGCTAAAGCAATTGGAAACAATGATGAAGTAAAAGAGCTGAACAGAAAATTTCAAAGGGTAGCTCGAGGAGACATAGTATTATAATGAAAAGTGCCAAGACCTCGAGTTAGAGGTGAGCATTTCTCAAGCTGAAAGAACTGAAGAAAAAATTCAATCTTTGGGTTACAATGTTGAAGGATTCTATGGACAAAATACTGAATGATGCAGAAAGCATTACAAGAAGAGGGAAGGAATATAGTCACTGCACTAAAAATAATTGGTCTACGTCCAACCATACCATACTCAGGCAATGGTATTTTTAACTGCTTCCTACGCATTCAAAATTTGGCTGTATATGATCAAGAATTGATGATACTCAAGGAAGAAGCTCAAGTTCTGCTAATGGCATTGGAGAAAAACAAGGCACCCGGGATTGATGGAATACAAATTGAAATGTTTCAATTAAGTGATGCAGTGCTGGATACGCTCATTCATCTATGCCAAGAAATTTGAAAGACTGGTACCTGGCTGACCAGTTGCATAAGATCCATATTTATGTCCATTCTAAAAGAAGGTGAGCCCATGGAATGTGGAAACCATCAAACAATATCATTAATATCACATGTAAGTAAAATTATGCTGAAGATAATTACAAAAGGGTCGCGGCAGTACATTGACAGGGAGCTGCCAGAAATTCAAGATGGAGTCAGAAGATGTGGAATAAGGGATATCATTGCTAAGGTCAGCTGAATCTTGGCTAAAAGCGGAGATATTTGTTGTTGTTGTTGGCATTGTTAAGTGCCTTGGAGTCAGCACAGACTCATAGCATCTATAGCATTTGCAAGACTGTAAATCTTTGCAGGAGCAGAAAGCCTCATCTTTGTGCCATGAAGTGGCTGGTAGACTCGTACTACCAGCCTTGTGGTTCACAGTCGAGTGTTTATCATATAGAGTCACAGTACTGCCAGAAAGATGTTGACTTGTGCTTTATTTACTATGCAAAGGCATTCGACTATGTGAATAATAACAAACTATAGATAATATTGTGGAAAATGGGTATTCCAGAACACTTAATGTGCTGGAGAGGAAGCTATACATAGTCCAAGAGGTTACCATTGAAACAGAACAAGGGGTTTCTGAATGGTTTAAAATCAGGAAAGGTGTGTACTAGGGTTCTATCTTTTCACCATGCTTATTCAGTATGTTTAATGAGCAAATAATCCAAGAAGCTGGGTTATATGAAGGAAAACATGCCATCAGATTTGGAAGAACAGTCATTAACAACCTACAGTATGCAGAAGACACAACCTTGCTTGCTGGAAATGAAGAGGACTGAAAAGACTTACTGATAAAAATAAAAAACTACAGCCTTCAGTATGGATTGTACTTCAATGTAAAGAAAACACAGATCCTCACAAGTGAACTAATACATTGTGATAAACTGTAAAAAGATTGACATTATCAAAGACTTCATTTTACTTGGATCAACAATCAATACTCATGGAAGCAGCATCAAAGAATCAAAGAACATATTGTTTTAGGCAAATCTGCTGCAAAAGACCTCTTTAAAGTGTTAAAGAGCAGAGATGTCAGTTTGAGGACTAAGGTGCGCCTGACTCAGGCAATGCTTCCTATGCATTCAAAAGTTGGACAACTTATAAGGAAGACTGTACATTTGAATTATGTTGTAGGAGAATATCAGAAATACCATGGACTGTCAGAAGAACAAATAAATCTGTCTTGGAAGAAGTACAGCCAGAATGCTTCTTGGAAGCAAAGACGGTGAGACTTGGTCTTTCATTCTATGGCCATGTTGTCGAAAGGGATTGACCCCTGGAGAAGGACATCATGCTTGGTAAAATAGAAAGTTGATAAAAAAAGACAGAGACCTCCCCCCAGGAGATGGATGGACACAGTGGCAGCAACAATGGCAATTGTGGAACACAACAAGGATGGTACATGACCAGGCAGTGTTATGATCTGTTGTGCATAGAGTTGCTATGAGTCTGAATCCACTGGATACACCTAGCAGCAAGAAGTAAAATGAATCTTCTGTTTAAAAAAAAGATATTTAAAATGTCATTTATATTATGTAGTTTATGTAAACAAGGAAAACTGGGCCTGATGCCAGGATCTAGTGCTATCCCTGTATATGCTGCACTCTAAGCAATTGCCTTTTTATTCGATCCTTTTGCATAGGGCTGACCTGTGCCCAAGCTGTGCTCTCACTGTATAGTCTATGCATCTCTGGAGCGAGTTGCCTGCACGAGTTACAGCAGCGTACTCTGAACATTCCCTTTTCACTGTTGTTCCTTCCCACAGTGTTGTCTCCTTCTTCACAGTATATACCGTATGTAAGTCACGTGAAACTGATTCGACTGCCTAGCAAAATTACAACTGAAGTATTTTAAATTGTTGTTTTTCCTTAGGAGGTTCTTCTTTGATGGTTCAAAGGAAAGCTATATCCCAGTTGGATTTGAAGGATCCTAGGTCCTAAATCAGTGAGGTTCAAAATAAACAGTTATGTACATAATAGTCTGTCCACTCCAGCCTGATTGATTTCAAACCCACTGCAATCAGGGTAACTTTTCTCCTAGAAGCCGTCTGGAAAAAGTTTTGCATGCCAAATGAAACATATAAATGAATTATTATCTCATAAAACACCAAAGTTTACTTAGAAAAAAGGCATTCTTTGGACAGCTAATGTTTGTTGGCTGAAACGAGGTTATGACCTAGCAAGCTAATCCACTACTAATTACAATGTGCTTTCCTCTAGTTCTCATTTAGCCCAAATGTAAATATTCCAAACATAATTACCCTTGGAAAGCTATTGAATTGGTAATGGTTGCTACAATCTGGGAACATTCCCAGAGGAATAGCTTCTTCATTTTTTAAAAAATTTAATTTCTCTATTAATGTTGTTGTTGTTAAGTGCCGTCTAGTTGATTCTGACCCATAGCGACCCTGTTTAGGGTTTCCAAGGAGCAGCTGGTGAGTTTAAACAACCAACCTTGCAGTTCAAACGGCTTTGCAGTCCAGCGCATTAACCCACAGCGCCGTACTCATAAATTTTTTTCATGTTATACATGTCCTTTATAAAACCAAGCTGGATGCTTTTTCTTGCTTAAAACCAATTTAAATCTTTTATATCTTAATAATTTAGAAAGTTTAATAATTTAGAAAATTTATTTCCTCCAGTCACAAATTTCAATTTTTCTTGCCATGAATCATTTAAACGATCACAAATTAGGCAAAACAAAACAAAAATACAGATAGATATGAATTTTTATTAAAATTCAAGTGTGACTTATAATAATAATTGTATATTTATACTTCTTTTCCCATCTTATTTATTATCACTTACTTCATTTTTATTATATGAGCCTTGGAAATGTAGTGGTTACACATTGGGCTGCTAACTGCATGGACAGCAGTTCGAGTCTACTAGCTGCTTTGTGAGAGAAAGATGAGGCTTTCTGCTCCTGTAAAGATTTGTAGCCTCAGAAACCTAATACATGGTTACTATGAGTCAGAAACAACTCCATGGCATACACCCAACCATAAAATAAGAATGTTGTTGTTGTTGTTGTTAAGTGCCATCGAGTCGGGTCCGACCCATAGCGACCCTGTACAGGGTTTCCGAGGGTGTAAATCTTTACGGGAGTAGAAAGCCTCATCTTTCTCCCGCGGAGCGGCTGGTAGTTTCGAACTGCTGACCTTAAGGTTCGCAGCCCGATTCGTAACCACTACGCAGTGGTTACGAATCGGGCTGCAAAATAAGAATACATGTTAAAAATTCATTCGCTGATTAAAATATTTAATTTTTTTTCTTTTTAGTCAAGTTTATTAAAATGTATATAATATTGTTCTATTTGGACACCTAGAAATATATAAGGAAAGAAATACAAATTGATAATTGTTACCCTTTATTTTTCTCCAATAGGTAGAAATATGTGAATGGTTGTAAAAATATAAAAATAAATATATTAGGTTTGAACTTTTAAAAAGTATTTTATCTTTTTCTAATAATAAAAATTAATGTTCACGATAAACAAATGTAAACATATCACTAAAAATTAAATATTTGTTGTTATGGGCCGTGGAGTGGGTTCGGGCTCATAGCGACACTGTATAGAGTTTCCGAGGCTGCAAATGTTTACCGGTGCAGAAAACCTCATCTTTCTCCCGCGGAACAGCTGGTAGTTTCCAAGTTTTGACTGTGAGATTAGCAGCCCACTTCGTAACCACTACGCTATAAAAATTCCCCAATTCCATCATCCATACACAAATGAAGAATTAATGCTTTTGCAAATTTAATATACTTTCCTATTCAAGTTTCTTTTTGAAATTTTTTATATTTGTTTCTTTCACGTTTTTAAACTTAGCAACATTTAATCAGGGCTGGAGTGTGGCACAAATGGTTTGTGCTCAATTGTTAACCTAAAGGTTGGCAATGCAAACCCACACAACAATACCAAGGAAGAAAGTCCTGGTGATCTGCTACTGTTAACATCACAGCCAAGAAAACACTATGGGCAGTCCACTCTGTAATACAAGGAGCTCTGCTAGCGTAGTGATTACCAACCTGACTGATAACCTCAAGATCAGCAGTTCGAAATTACTAGGAGATAGATGAGGCTTTCTGCTCCCGTAAACATTTACAGCCTCGGAAACCCTATGAGTCGGAACCTACTCCACAGCATATAACCACCACCACCACCACTCTGTACTACATGGGACCTTCATGAGTCAGAATAGACTTGATAGCGCCAAACTTCAGCAACATTTGGGTCAATTAAATTCAAGGCTGTGAGATCAGTTCACAAGGTTACAGTGATTGCTTTTTTGGATTCCCAAAGGAGTAATCTTGATAAAAGTTCTCGAAGAACACATGATAATCACAGGGACTTATCAGGAAGAAGCTTTAATAAAATAGAAAACTGCATGGGTGAGAAAAAAAAAACTCAAAAAGTTGAGTGGAAGAATTTTTTTCCCATCAAGACAAAGCACCTGCTCATTCTTTTAGGATAGCAAAGGATGTCCTACAAGAATTTCCCTGGTACACCTTATTCATCCACCCTATAGCCCCCAATCTTGCCCCTTCAGACTTCTTTTCATTTTTCAAACTCAAAGAACATTGAAAAGGAACACAATTTGAGTTCCTGTTGTTGTTTTTAGGTGCCTTGGAGTCAGTTCCCATTCATAGCGACCATGTATATGAACAACAGAATGAAACAGGATGCTAAAGCTGCCATTTGGACATGGGGTAAATAGAAGAGTGCAGAATTCTTCAGAGAAGGGTTAGAGAAGTGGAAACACCTACTTTAAATGTGTACAGACCGAGATGAAGGATATGTCTAGAAACAATAACGTCACATTTGGCTATGTTTGTATAATAAATATGTCTATGGTTTTATAGCAATACTTTTTTACTTATTCTTGTATATAATTATCTCTCTTCATAAATATTATTTTCATTTTTTAAACATATTTTGCCTGTTTAGTATTCTAAATATATTTTTAAATCATTTTGAATTTTTTTTTTAAAAGTGTGTTGTTTAGAATATCATTAAGTCTATAGACCTTAAATATGAGATGATTTGACATCTTTAAATTATTCAATTTTCCTTGCCAGGGCTATGGTATATTTTTAGTTTAGTTTTTTAAATTTTTTATGTAGGTCACAGAGTGAGATTACTGTGTTATCTTTTATATTATCCACTTAGCTATTGCTAAATATATAATACCAATGTCAGTCAGACAATATTTGTAATGATTATTTAGCTAGATATTGCTAGGTATAATAATCTGTATTTATTGACCCTGGATTTACTAAATATCTGTCTAATTTAATCTTCAAAACAACCCGAGAAAGTAAACTTTTTCTTACTTCCACTTGACAAATTAAAAACCTGAGACTTACAGTGTTTTAGTAAATTTTCCCTGTTTGCAGTTTCTGAGTGACAAGGCCAGGTTTCTCTGAACTCTGACTTCAAAGTCTGTACTCTTAACCCCACCACTCTGCAACATTAGTTATTGAATTTTATATTTAACTTACAGTCAGATTGACTAAATTTTAGGATTTAAAGAAAAGGGTTTTTGAACTACAAATTCCAATCAGCATTCTTTATTCCCTGTTGTAAACTAGTCAACAATATCAAAGAATACTTCAGAAACAAGAACTCTCAAGAGACTGTCAGGAGAATGTGTCAAAAGAAGATCAGAAAGGCTGTATTAATATTATTGCACACATTATATCATTTAAAACAAACTCTGAATTAAAAATTGCTTTCTCTCGTTCTCAGAAATTTCTTGCAATTCCTCTTAAGTTTTAAAAAACATATTAAACAAATGTCATAATGATATAATATATTTAATATAGTCACAACAGGAAAAATAAGAGAAAAGATGGCTCATTTGCCTCTCCCAAAGCCACTGAAGATCGTACTGAGTTAGTTTCTTAACACAGATCAGCCAACTACATAATTTTAAAAATCATTAAAAAATGATTGATTATATCAAATGCTAGCTTATGAATAATGCTGCAGCATTTCTTCAGAATGAGGAAGGTCTTGAAAAATGGGACTAGATCGTTAAAATATTCTCAGAAAACTACATTATCTGAGATACTTAATTGAAGAAGAAAAATGAATGTCTTACCAAAATATGACCTAAGTATTATTTGTTTTTATAAGATCAAACAGTTTTCCAAACCAGGCAAACCGTTAGTTTTTTTCTGTATACAACAAATCAGGTCAACCCCAGGATATTCAGTGTTCTACTCTGTTCTATCCATCATGGCTACAAGAGGCACTCTTCTTGTGTTGCTATATTATGTTTGCATGCTTGTGCAAGCAGCAAAAGACACCGAAACAAACCATGTGCAAACCACACATTACTGGGACCACAAACATGGATTATTATTTTTTTTTTTGACGAGCTCTTTTTCCTTTACTCTGTTCAGATGGAAATATGTTTAACTGGCCTAACATTGATGGTTTTCCTGTAAATTTTGAAGAGATTTATTGATATCCAGTTTTACAAAGTATTTCCATATGTAACAAATACAAATACTATCACTCATAATACTCTGCATTGTGTATCAGAATAACACTGGGATCAGCAAGTACAACAGCAAAAAATACGGCAGATGAAATGATATGAAATGGTGGTAGTACTAGCACCTGTAGTAACATCCAAACCGTCTGACTTACAGGGGGATAATGAGATCAGAATGAGTCCAAGGCTGATTTCCATGAAGAGGCCAGCTCTATTTCCACTCTCTGCTATAGGTCTCCTTTCTACTTCTCTTCTGAGGTCAATTATCAGTTACAATGCCATAAAGAACTCACAGACCACCTTTAACAGTTAAGTGGCTTATTAAGGAACAGGGTACAACTTGGAATTACAATCAACAGGATACAACTCAGGATCTGGGTCAGGAAGCATATAGGCAAAATCTCCCTTTTCCAATGCAGTACAGCTCTCTTAGCATCTCTGGACCATGCAGGTCTCTTCTCAGCTCCCTCAGGACAGCCTTCTTCTCAGGCCTCTGAGGACAGACTCCTTTTGGTCCCCAGAGGGCAGTGTCATCACTGACTTTGACAGTAGACCCTTTCCAGGCCTCTCCCGTGTCTTCAGCATTGAAGCCCTTGGCCTTTGTTCCAGCTCCTTTAGGGGTATCCTTGTCTCCTCTCTTTTTTCTCCTTTCTTATTTTCCTGCTGCTTCTCTTCCTGTTTCATTCTGTCTGCTAAGCTTTTGTGGGCCTGTTTATATATACAACTCCTTGATCATTTCAAAGGAAGCTCCCCTGCCCAGTGGGGCCATAAACTAACCAATCTCTCAGTTGGCTGCAGAAACTTAATTTTCATAGTAGGCAATAGTCATCCATCTACAAAGACCACAGTCATTTCATTTGCACAGTCTATTGACCAATCCCTGCAGAGAGCATACCAATCATAGGGCAGGCTACAGTCCAGGGCCAGGCAAAAAGTGTCAAACAATCCTTGTTTACCGCTTTTCTAGCACACGAAACAAGCCTTCTAGGATAGAAAACTGGGGTAAAAGTGACTCCTCAGTATTTGGGGGAGGGGGGATTTCTCTTAAGGAGTTTTTCCAAAGACCACATAAAGAAGTTCTTTTCCCTACAGGTGGCAAAGCTAGAACTTTGTCCTTTAGCTTCCATGGGCGAATGCCTCTAGGAACTCTCTGGGAGTGGTAATTTGGGTAATGACTTGTCATAGAACTCTGTCTTTTCTTTCTGCATTTGACTGTGTAAATTGAAAATGCTTCTCATAGGAAAATTCCAGTAATGATGGCAAAGCAACTTCTATACTGAAAATTCAATAATCTTGGGAAGATGGAATCTTCTCTGGTCTATTGCAGCCACAGTTAAAATTATCTGAATCATCAAGGCAATGAAGGTGTAGATTCCAAATCCTAGGGATAGCATTCAGTGCTTAGAAAAACTACAATTTGAAAGACTGCTTTCTTTATAAGACACATCTGTGAGTTAATAATACACTGGACTGCAAGGTCAGTTTGAAACACAAAGTTGGCAGTTCAAGTTCACCAGTCGCTCCTCGGAAAACCCTATACAGACTCAACAGCACTTCACAACAGCAACAACATCCTAACTTGAATATCAACCAACCAATGTAGCATGCCAAGAAATTTGTTGCAAATATGTGAGCTATAGAGCTCTGTAGTGACAATGTATTGTATTCCAAAGCAACCTTGAATCCCTAAAGCCAATGTTTATCAAACTGTAAGGAGCTCTGGTAGCGTAGTGGTTACGACTCGGGCTGTGAACCGTAAGGCAAGCAGTTCGAAACTTCCAGCCGCTCCGTGGGAGAAAGATGAGGCTTTCTACTCCCGTAAAGATTTACACCCTCGGAATCCCTGTACAGGGTCGCTATGGGTCGGAACTGACTTGACAGCACTTAACAACAACAACAACAATGGTGCATATGAATTACTGAAATAGAAATTTGCTTTTGGTAGGTTGAGAGTGGTACCTGAGATTCTAAGTGATTTGCAGTGATGCTAACACCATTTGAATGTAGATTCTACTTTGAGAAGTAAGACCTTGGTCCAAAAGAGCGCAGCTGTGAAGTCAGCTTTGACTCCCTTAATGTTGCAATAACTTCTATTGTTACATTATATAGGAAAGAATTTGGGTTTGAGGCTTTGTAATCCCAGAGAACGTATACATTAAAAAAATTTTTCTTTATAACATGCAGTGGAAAAAACTCACAAAGAAACTAGTAAACAAATCTTGGAATCACTCTCAAGAATCAAAACATTCTCATTTGGCCTTTATTCAAACTTTTTCCCTGTGGTAGGCTGGTATACTGGACTTTTGATGTTCAACTTACACTGTGTCCTTGCCCAACAATTTCTGAAGAGATTCTTTGCTGGATTTTACATTAAAGAACATGATCTTTCAGGGCACTGGTAGAGAAGATATGAAAAGAAAGGCTCAGAGACAGAGGCCATGGTTAGGATATTGACAGGTTTTCTGGAGATTCTAATAGTTATGTCTGCTCTTTTTAAAAAAATTTTTTTAATTAACAGGTAATAGTTAAGGAAGGAAGCCCTGGTGTGGTACTATAGGATAAGCACTTGACTACAAGATCAGTTTGAACAGCAAGATTGAGGATTCAAACTCACCAGTCGCTCCTTGGAAACCCTATGCAGTGTCACTATGAGTAGGACCCAACTTGATGACACTTAGCAACAACAACAGCAAAGAGATAACACAAGGCAGATAATTATTTACTACAGCTGTTCTGTTGTTGTTGTGTACCGTGGAGTCGGTTCCGACTCATAGTGACCCTGCACAGGGTTTCCGAGGCTGTAAATCTTTACGGGAGCAAAAAGCCTCATCTTTCTCCCGCAGAACTGCTGGTAGTTTCGAAATGCCGACGTTGAGTTTAGCAGCCCGATTTGTAACCACTATGCTAGGTTACGAATCGGGCTGTGAACCATAAGGTTAGCAGTTCGAAACTGCCAGCTGTTCCACGGGAGAAAGATGAGGCTTTCTGCTCCCGTAAAGATTTACAGCCTCGGAAACCCTGTACAGGGTTGTTATGAGTCAGAACTGACTCCACGGCACATAACATAGCTCTTCTAGAAAAAAATTCTCCTTTTTGTGATGTATTGTAAATGTTAGCTTCTATGCCTGTGATTTTGGACCATTTTGAAATGAGTCACTAAGGAGTAAAGATTAATGTGGAGTTAAGGAGTACTGGTGTGGCCCTGTAGTATAAGTGACTGTAAAGTTGATGGTTCAAACTCACCAGTCACACCTTGGAAGTCTTATGCAGTATTGCTATGATTTGGAACCAACTCAACGGCACTTAACAACAACAACAACAACAAGTAAAGATTACAAAGGAACTAAGAATTAAGGATGTCCTCCCCTTACTCTTGTGTGTGCCTCAATTACCACCCTTAGTTTCCTATGGGGGCATGGTCTGATTCCAATATATAAGACTGCTTTCAACAAGTTCGCTCTCTTGCCCTGATCTTGCATTTGGATCATTACATCTGATGTCTAGTTCATGGGACTTTTGACCCATCACCTGACCTGATTCACTAGCTATCACAGCCTTGTACATCAACAGCCTGTAGTCTGACCTGTTGATTTGGGTTCCTCAGCTCCTGAGACTACATGGGTAGAGAAGATTCCTCCAGATTGATCTCTGAACTATGGATTTGGGACTTGCCAGACTCCCCAACCACATGAGCCAATTCTTTTGACAATTGTGAGTCTTGTGAGATAATGCAGCATGTTGCAGAACCCTGGGACTTGAGGGGAAGGAGGAGTGGTGAGTGATATCAAGGACTATGAAGTGGTATAATATGTCAGAAAAGCCAAACAGTTGGGATCTCTTTAACCCCCATTTCATAGGGACCTTGTGCTGATCTCTCTAAAAAAAATTATTCATGCTGCTAAAGACTACTACCAACCTGAGATTTTATTCTTCCTGAATTTAGAAAGATTAAAAGTCAATGTTATTTCTAATACCATATTTGTAGATCACTAAAATAATTTCAAGAGTCACCAGTGATAAGTGGCCCACATTTTTGGCAACATTTCTTTATAAGTGTTTTTGTCATGTTTTCTGTTGCATAGATCCTCCACATTACTTTGCCTAGTATAGGTAATATATACATTTAATGAGAAGGAACTTTAAATAATGTCTTTTATAATTTGTCTCCTTTTGTAATCATATTTCTGACATTATTTTCCTTTTTGATTTAATTATCAAGAATAACATTCCAAGGACTGGCATCAAAAGAGGTTATTTGAATTTATTAAGGCATAAAACCAAAATCCAAATCCACTGGTGTTGAGTTGATTTTTACTTATAGCAACCCTATAAGACAGAGTAGAACTGCCCTTTAGGGTTTCCAAGGCTGTAAACTTTATGGAACTAGACTGCCACATCTTTCTGCCATGGAGTGCACGCTGGGATCAAACCACTGACCTTTTGGTTAGCAGTCAAACACTGTAATTACTGTGCCACCAGGGTTCCTCATCAAAACTTACTGTTGTGCCATCAAATTGGTTCCGATTCACAGTGACCCTATATAGGGTTTCCAAGGAGCAGCTGATGAGTTTGAAATGCTTACCTTTCTGTTAGCAATCTAGTGCTTATCCTACAATGTCACACTAGAACTCCATTCCTCAAAGCACAAAAGGCTAAAACCAAGAAAAGGAGAAGGAAAAGAAAAAAAACATAAGATGTCAATTCCTCTTTAATAATTAAAGATTTAGTTATGTGAAAGTATTGGGGGAAATCACCTGAGAACTAAAGCATGCATCATTTGAATGGATTAAAGTTCAAATCACTGCAAAGCAGCTTATTTTTCATCCATCACCATGGTTACAAAAGGACAGCTGAAGTGCAGGCATCTGACATCACAAGCATGCCCAAACAGGCCTGGGTGGACAGCAGGCAGCCCAAAAAGAACAAGAAAAAAGCAGCAAAGGGAAGGAATTGGCAAAGAGAATGGTCATTGTTAAGATGATGAGTCACATATTCAGTCTTGGAGGATTAAATACAAGAAGATCTAAGGCCAACTGAAAAGCTTGAAGACTTCAGCAGTTGTTTACAGATCTTTTAATACCTTCTTATCCAGAAATAGAACTCAGAGGGAGACTGAGAAAGAAGGTATATCAGATTATCCAATATTCAAAGGGCAGTTTAGGTAGCTCTTTCTACTTTCTCATTAATTTGTGTTCAGGCCTTAATTTTAAATAACATTTAAGGTTTTGGTTTTTTTTTACTTACATGAAAATTAATCCCTCCTTAAATTTGTGGATTCTGGTATGGTGCTTTAGGGTCAGCACTGGACTGTGAACCACAAACCCACCAGCTGCTCCTCAGAACCCCTCTGTTAGGCCACTCTGAATCGGGACTGACTCGATGGCACTTAACAACAACAAAAAATTTACTGAAGACTCCAAAAACATTTCAAAAGAATCAAAAGAACTTGTACCTCCTGGATAAGGTTGCTGTTGTTAAGTATTGTTGAGTCAGTTCGGATTCAGAGTGACCCTGTATAGGGTTTCCGAGGAGCGACTGGTGGATTTAAACTGCTGACCATCTAGTCAGCAATCTAGTGCTTATCCTACAATTCCACACCAGAACTCCCCCTGGATAATAGATGATTTTGATGGAAAAAAATTTGCTATTTTAGGTATTGTGTTATTATTCATGCACAGACATTGTCTTGGTGTGGCAATGTAGGATAAGGACTGATATACTAACCGCAAGGTTGGTCATTCAAACCCATCAGCTGTTCCTTGGAAATCCTATACATGGTCTCTATAAGTTGAACCACCACTTATATGTCATTTTGTCGTACTGCGATTGTTTGTGTGTTGCTGTGGTTCTAGAAGCTATGCCAAGGGTATTTTAAATATCAACAAGGTCACCCATGATGGGCAGGTTGCAGCTTAACTTCCAGAAGAAGACAGCCTAGAAAGAAAGATGTACTGCTTCTGAATAGTCGCAGAAAACCTTATGAACAGCAGTGGAATACGTCAGCATCAGAATTTTGAATTTTGAAACATGATGAAAAACACCAGAATACTGTCAGATACAGTGCCAGAAAATGAGCCCCTCAGGTTGGAAAGCACTCAAAATATGACTGGGAAGAGTACCTCCTCAAAGTACAGTTGACCATGATGACGCAAATGGAATAAAGACTTTGGGACCTCCATTTGCTGATGGGACAAAACTCAAAATGAAGAGAAACAGTTGTAAACATCTATTAATAAATGGAACATGGAATGTATGAAGTATGAATGAATCTAGGAAAATTGGAAACTCAAAACTGAAATAGAACACATAAAGAACGCTGTCCTAGGCATTAGTGAGGTGAAATGGAATGGAATTGGCTATTTTGAATCTGACAATCATATGATTTACTATGCTGGGAATGATGAATTGAAGAGAAAGTGTGGCATTCATCATCAAAAAGTACAATGCTGTCTGTGATAGGATAATATCCATACACCTAAAGAAAGACCAGTTAATTTCACTACTATTCAAATTTACGTACCAACCTCTAAAGTCAGTGATGATGAAATTGAAGAACTCTATCAATTTCTTCAATCTGAAATTGGCAAAACATGCAATCAAGACATATTAATAATTACTGGTGACTGGGATGCAAAGGTTGGAAGCAAAAAGGAAGGATTAGTGGTTGAAAATAGTGCCTTGGTGACAGAAACGATGCTGGAGATTGCATGATAGAATTTTGTAAGATCAATGTCTTCTTCATTGCAAACACCTTTTTTAAACAACATAAAAGACAACTATACACATGGACCTCACCAGATGGAATACACAGAAATCAAATTGACTACACCTGTGGAAAGAGACAGTGGAAACAGAACATCAATTGCTCATATGCAAGTTCAGGCTGAAGCTGAAGAAAATTAAAACAAATCCACAAAAACCAAATATGACCTTGAAAATATTCCACCTGAATTTAGAGATCATCTGAAGAAAATATTTGGTGCACTAGACACTAAAGACCAAAGACCAGAAGAGTTGTGGGATGACACCAAGAACATCATACAGGAAGAAAGCAAAAAGGTATTAAGAAGAAAGAATGAAAAGATTAAAATCGATGTGAGAAGAGATTCTGAAACTTGCTCTACAATGTAGAGATGCTAAAGCAAATGGAAGAAATGAGGAGTGAAAAGAGCTGAATAGAAAATTTCAAAGGGCAAATAGAGAAGACAACATCAAATATTATAATGAAATGTGCAAAGACCTGCAGTTAGAAAACCAAAATGGAAGAACATGCTCAGCATTTCTCAAGCTGAGGGAACTAAAGAAAAAATTCAACTCTTGACTTGAAGTATTGAAGGATTGAATGATGCATAAAGCATTAAAAGAAGATGGAAGGGATACGTAGAGTCACTATACCAAACAAAGATGGTCAATGTTCAACCATTTCAAGAGGTAGCATATGATCAAAAGCCAATGATACTGAAGGAAGAAGTCCAAGGTGAATTGAGGGCATTAGCAAAGACCAAGGAAGGCACCAGGAATTGATGGAATAAAAATTGAAATCTTTTAACAAATTGATGCACCACTGAAGGCACTCACTCCTCTATGCCAAGAAATTTGGAGGACAACTACCTGGCCAACTGACGGGAAAAGATCCATATTTGCACCCATTCCAAAATGACGTGACTCTATGGAATGCAGAAATTATCAGACAATATCATTAATATGACATGCAAGCAAAATATGCTAAAGATAATTCAAAAAGAGCTGCAACCATACATTGACAGATAACTCACAGAGGTTCAAACTGGATTCAGAAGAGGAGGTGAAATGAGGGATATCGTTACTGATATCAGATGGATCTTGGCTGAAAGCAGAAAGATGTTTACCTGTGCTTTACTGACTGTGAAAAGGCTTTCGATTGTGTGGATCATAACAAGCTATGGACAACATTGAAGAGAATGAATATCCCAAAACAATTCATTGGACTCATGAGGAACCTGTACATAGACCAAGAGGCAGCTGTTTGAACAGAATCTGGGAGCACTGAATGGTTTAAAATTAGGAAAGGTGTGTGCTGGGTTTTATTTTTTTCACCATACTTATTCAGTCTTTATGCTGAGCAAATTATCTGGATTACATGAAAAAAATGTGGTATCAAGGTTGGAGGAACACTCATTATTAACAATGTACGACATGCAGATGATACAACCTTGCCTGCTGAAAGCAAAGAGATATTTAAAATGCTTATTGATGAAGATCAAAGACCACAGCTTTCAGTATGGTCTATTCCTCAAGGTAAAGATAACAAAAACCTTAACCATTGGACCAATATACAACATCCATGTAAACGGAGAAAAGATTGAAGTTGTCAAAGACTTAATTTTGCTTGGATCAACCATCAACACTCATGGAAGCAGCAATCAAGAAATCTAACAACCTATTGCATTAGACAAATCTGCTGCACAAAACCTCTTCAAAATGTCGATGAACAAAGATGCCAGTTTGAGGACTAAGCTGCCCTTGAATCAAGTCGTGATATTTTCAATTACCTCATAAGCATGTGAAAGTTGGACAGTAAATAAGGAAACCTGTAGAAGAATTGATGCATTTGAGTCATGGTGTTGAAGGAGAATATTAAAAGTACCATGGACTGCCAAAATAAACCTATATTGAAAGAAGTACAACCAGAGTGGTGGTGGTTGGTGGTTATGTGCCGTGGACAACCAGAATGGTCCTTGGATAACCAGACTTCATCTCTCATACTTTGGACATATTATCAGGAGGGACCAGTCCCTGTAGAAGGATTATCATGTTTGGTAAAGTGGAGGGTCAGAGAGGAAGACTCCCAGCGAGATGGATTGGTGCAGTGACAACAGCAATGGGCTCAAATGTAGCAAGATTGTGAGGTTGGTACAGGACTAGGCAGTGTTTCATTCTGTTATGCATAGGTTCACTATGAGTCAGTATCTACTCAATGGCACCTAACAACATTAACATGAGTTGGAACGAACTGGATGGCACTTGACAGCAACAACAATATGCATAGATACAATTTCTACTTTGGTTTATTTTAATTTACCATTAAATCAGTGTCATTTCCTATTAAATGGTAAAGTGCCTTTACCCTCAAGTTGCTGTGTAGTACATAAGACCTGGACTCAGAAAGATTGAGCTGGAAGTGTTGGTTATGGTTTATAATTAACTCTCTGGGAAAGTTTAGATATGTAGCATCTACTGCTTTCCGTGGTGTAAATACTACCAGCACAAGGTCAACATTTCAGGAAAGTTAATTGACTCTTGCAAGCCTATAGGAGTTGGCTCCAGTACAACATATCAATGTCAGCCTTGACACCAACTTTTGATGGTACTTTGAGCTCCACACTAGGCCTTGATTTCCATATCTGATGAAGGATTGAAGGAAGCTGAATTGACTTCTTTGGTTGTTAAAATTTTACAACATGCTGTCCTGAGGGATGGAGAGTAGAGTCTTGAGAACCACTGGCTAAATAAGGATATTTTGGAGATTCTGAGCTCTTAGAGTTCTAAGGGAACCTCATGTCCACTTCAATTTTGCAGAGCTAATTTTAACTATCATAGAATATTTGTGAGCTTCTGTGTGAGGTACCACTTGAAGAAAAGGTTCTATTATTAGGGAAAGAATAATCTTGAATAATCTATTTAAAGGCCCCCCACTCATTTATAAAAATTAATAATTCTATGTAACTAAATATATGAATGAAATACCAATATACTGATATACTGGTGCTGGTAGTGGTAGTGGTTATGTGCCGTGGAGTCGGTTCTGACTCATAGCGACCCTGTACAGGGTTTCTGAGGCTGTAACTCTTTATGGGAGCAGAAAGCCTCATCTTT
>NW_006408804.1:249018-270056 GCF_000296735.1 Chrysochloris asiatica
AGATCAGGCTTTCTACTCCCGTAAAGATTTACACCCTCGGAAACCCTGTACAGGGTCGCTATGGGTCGGAACCGACTCGACGGCACTTAACAACAACAAGCAGTCTAAACAGGCTGTAGTCCACTTGTGCCCCCTCCTTTTGATACAGTCATGCCCCCTACAGCAGACAAGCAGCTCTGCTTCCTATGTTTTATATGTTTTTTCATTTGAAGAAAGGATTTTGCTGTATTAATTTTTTTCATTGTATTTTCTTCACACAAACCCTGAAACCAAAGTTTAAAGAAGAATATTTTGTCAGTAACTATAGCCAAGAAAAAACAGAGCATGCCTGGAATTGGGTTTCTAGATTTCTAACCTGTGCTATTTCCTTTTCAGAAGCTGGTTACCTTGGAGCCACTACTTCCTGCTCCCTGTCTCTGGGTAAATATCCTACCCCGGCACTGCCACAAGTCATATGTGACTACTGAGCATTTGAAATGTGGCTGGTCTTAATTGAGATATATTGTAAGTATAAAATATACAGTAGGTTTTGAAGTCTTAGTAGGAAAAAGCAGTGTGAAATATCTCATTGATAATTTAAAAACTGATTAGATGTCAAAATGATAATACTTTTAATGTACTGTGATAAATAAAATATATTATCAAAATTAATTTCATCTGTCTCTTTTTTAAAAACTTATTTTAATGTGTTATGAAAAAATTTTAAATGGGTTATGTGACGCACATATTTCTTTTGGATACCTCTGATCTATCCTCAGGGTAAGTCTCATCTATTAAAAGTGGAGGGTTATTTCTGAGGGTTGTTTTAAAATCAGATAAAGTGGTCATTGTAAAATGTTCTGTAAAATGCTTCACAAATATAAGATCATACCCCAAGACATTTTTGAAGCCTATTTGGTCACTAACTGTGCCAATTGGCCCCTAGGAGGTGGCAAAATTTTTGTGGAGTTTTTTCTTTTGTAATTCTACTCTGCCCTACAGGGTCACTATGAGTTAGGGTAGACTTGATGGCCATAGTTTTGGTTTTGGTTATTTGTATACCTTTTTGGCAGGAGTAAGGTAATATAGCACAGGGTATAAACTAAACAGCAAATTCATTCAGTCTCCTCATTGATATTCTGTGTGTAAGCTGAGTCCACCAAGTTAGTCTCAACACTGGGCCACATAGATGTTAATCCTACTTACATGCTGTGAAAATCTCCTGAGGATTCTCCTGAGAAAGAACTTTTCCAAGAGGAAAGGAGCCGAGCACAATTACTTTGATCAAGAGTTGTCAGAGAAGGCAGTATCTTAGACTATACAGTATAGTGATTTTTACTAAATCCATACCAGGTCAGCAGGCCCTAAGTGACAAAGTAGAACTGCTGTAACCTTTATGGGAGCAGATCACCAGGTCTTTCTCTCTCTGAGCCACTGGGTGAGTCTGAACTGCCAACCTTTTTAACTGTTACACAACAAGGCTCCTTATTTGGGCTATGTTGTTGTTGTTAAGTGCTGTTGAGTCAGATCTGACCCATAGCGACCTTATGCCAGGTTTCCAAGGAGCGACTGGTGAGCTTGAACTGCCAACCTTGCAGTTCAAATGGCTTTGCAGTCTGGCACATTAACCTACAGAGCCACACCATTTGTGCTACAGAGCATGAAAAATGAAACCTCTAAATAGCATAAAATATCTGGGCAGAATAAGTTACACTGCCCTAACACCCACTAACAGAGTGTAATACACGGAGAGAAGGTTTTCCACCTCCACTTCTACCTCTCAAACTTGGCTCTAGACGATTGAATCGGTCAGCATCCTGTCAGGAAAACAGAAACCCCATTAGGTTTAAATGACGGGCTTTAATATTCAGGACTAATACACAATGCTAAAAGGCTGACAAAGCAAAAAGGAACATTGAGATCACTGAGATATTTGTAACAGCAGAAAGTAGGTACATCTTTCCACCTCTCACATTCCACCTTCTTAGTCAGCAGTTGAAACCCACTAGCTCCTTCTTGGAAACGCTACACAGGGTCATTATGAATAGGAACCAACTTGATGACCCTTAACAAGTGCTTCCTTTTAGCATAACCTAATAATGAGCCTTAAGTCCTAGAGTGGCACTGTCGGATAAGAACTGGCCTGCTAACCACACGGTCAGAGGTTCAAACCCACCAGTTGCTCCTCAGAAACCCTATTCAGGGTCACTATGAGTTGAAACTGACTCAGGGGCATTTAACAACAACAACAACAATGAACCAACTAGCACAAGAGTCTAAGAAATGTAGCCCCAACATCACAGAAGATAATACAGATGGGTGGACTAGGATCTAAGAAACTGGCTAGACATCTCCTGTTCAAGTTTGGCATTGACGAAAGCAGGGGTACTCAGTGAATCATTGAGAGATAAGATCAAGGCTCTACCAGTGAAATTAAGATACATTTGTGAGTAAGCATGAGAAAATTCTGGGAAGTCCCATGTATTTCTAAAGGGGCAGCATATTTACAAATACCATAAAATGAGAGGGGAAGTATCAAAAGACAGCAAAATTTAGTTGATCATATCTTTATCTACAGACTGGTGAAGACCACAAAACCTAGAATTACAAGGGTTTTTTTCTTGAAAGAAATTAAAAACAAATACGCCAAATTTCTTTTATGAGATTAGTTAAATAAAATTATTACCAATATTGTTGTGGATGTCTATGTTTTACCCAGTATTCTTTCTTCTAGAAACAGCATTCCAGTTTGTTTTTTAGAGAACCACTGCTCCCAGCTTTTGGTCTGTGAAATTCAGGTGACTTGATCATACTCTTCCTTCTACCCTCTCCCAAGCAAAAACGTGGCTACTATCACTAGTTCAATTCACAAATGGGTAATCACAATCAATATTAAGATTTCTGCTGGACCAATTAGAAAAGGAGATACTCTCTTTCTAATGGGGTTGCTAGGTGAGTGGAATCTAAATTTGGAGCTTTGTGGCCATACCTAAAGAGGAAAATCTGTCTGAAATAAAAATTATTTTTACTATTAAGTGCCGTCTAGTTGGTTCTGACTCACAGTGACCTTGCACAGTTTCCATGGCTGTACATTTTTGTGGGAGCAGAAAGGCTCATCTTTAACTCAGGGAGTTGCTGATGGACTTGAACCACTGAATGTGCAGTTCTCAGTCCAATGCTTATACTCTAGAGCCGCCACAGTTGCAAAAATAAAACTAGTACACAGGCAAGAATATATGAAAGTTTAAAAGTAGACACATTTTTTAATGACACTGAACACTGGGATCCAACCATACTTGGAGATAGATATATTTCTAAATGAAGAGCAAAGATGTCAGCTTGAGGACTAAGGTGCGCCTGACCCAAGTCATGGTATTTTCAATAGCCTCATATGGATGCGAAAGCTGGACAGTGAATAAGGAAAACCGTAGAAGAATTGATGCCTTTGAGTTGTGGTGTTGGAGGAGAATACTAAAAGTGCCATGGACTGCCAAAAGAACCAATAGATCTATTTTGGAAGAAGTGCAGCCAGAGTGCTCCTTGGAGGCCAAGATGGCTAAACTTCATCTCTCATACTTTGGACATGTTGTCAGGAGGGAACAGTCGCTAGAGAAGGATGTCATGCTAGGTAAGATGGAGGGTCAGAGAAAAAAAGGAAGACCCCCAACAAGATGGACCGGCCAGGTGGCATCAATGATGGCGTCAAGTGTGGCAGCGGTAGTGAGGTTGGCCCAGGATCGGACATTGTTTCGTTTTGTTGTACATGGGGTTGCTATGAGTCGATTCCGACTCGATGGCACCTGAAAACAACAACACACTTCTAGACTTTTCAGTTATATATGCCAATACACTTTCTTTTGTGACTAAGGCATTTTTAAAATTGAAGTAAAATTCATGTATCGTAAATTTTAATTTTAATGAATTTTGGCAAAGGAAATACCTTTTAAACTACCACTTCAGTCAATAAATAGCATACTTATGTCACACCAAAAATCCCTTTCATTCTCTTCCTGTCAATTCCTACCCCTATCCCTACAGTCAGTGATAGAGCTGAGTTTTTCTATCATAGATTAGTTTTGCCTATTCTCAAGCTACCTATTAATGGAAACAGAGAATATGTTTTTCTGTATCTGACTTCTTTTACTCAGCACCATCTTTGAAATTTATCCATGTTGATTTATGCATCAGCAATTCATCCTATTGTTGAGTAGCATTAGTTTATAAGGATATACTATGGTGAAATGTATGAGAGCTGGAACTGCCTTGATTTTCCAGGTCTTGTAAGTATACCCTCTTTGACAAGCTGCAGTCTTACTACTTTTCTATCACTTGGTATTAGTGGACAATATTTGAATTTTCCTTCTCTGACAAGTTTCTGCTTTACACAAGCTCTGATTTTTGCAGGTTTTATTGAATACTTAAAAAAAAATTCATTCTCATGATAATGGATTTTGGGTTTGTTTCCTGTTTTGCCTATATGAATAAAACTTCTATAAACATCGTTAAAAATTTTTTTAGATATATGTTTTTATTTCTCCCATGTAAATAGCTTAGGAGTGAAACATGTGGAGATTATAAATGTATGTTTAACTTCATAAGAAGCTGCCACCTACATTTTTACCTAGCTATCCAACAGAAAACTGAAATAGAATCCCAAACTATTTATTACTGTTCTTAACCTCATACTTGCACTTCTGTATCCACTGTCTTGGTGCCTTAGCCAGCCTCACCCTAGGCTCCTCTCTGCCATCACCCTCCCACGTACAGTCATTCAGTCTTGTAAATGCCATTCCCCAGGGTAGCTCATGCCCATTTACTTTCTCTTCTCACTATACATGCAGGCATTTTCAAACATTTTACTTACTTTAATGCATAATAAAAAAAAAATAAAGGTACATATCAAATGTGTATAAAAACAATTGAAACAAAAGGTTCATAAAACAATATTGATCCTTACACATAGAGTATACACACAGTATACTCTGATATTTCTTATTTTACTCTATATCTGTGGGAGAAAGATGAAGCTTTCTTCTCCCATAAAGATTTATAGCCTCGGAAAACTTGTACAGGGTTGCTAGGAGTCGCAATTGACTTGGTGGCAAACAACTCTAATCTGTTTTTTTTTTTTAATCTTATCATAAACCACATCTATACGTATATTAACTTTTCATTGTGAATTGAGTGAAGGTTTACAAACAAGATCATCAGTTTTACATTCAACAAGTCATACACTCTGCTTCATCTCACTGATTGCCATCCCCAACAACAGTTATCCCACTTCCTCCCTGTGTTTCCTATTGCTGTTCCACCTTCCCATCCCTAGTCAACTTTGTCCTTAGGTAAATGTTACCCTTTTGATTTGGAATGGTTGACCATTCCATAGTAAGCATACCTCACTAGTTCTATTGTAACCCCTATATACCTATTTACTGCTTGGTTGAAAATTGGGTCACTAGGGTAAGTTCCTTTCTACACTTGGAGGGTGATCGAAGGTCATGGTCTCGGGTTCTTCCAGTCTCTTTTTGATCAGTCAGCCTGGTAAATCACATATTGAGTTCCTGATTCATTAATAAGTCACAATGACAGTTTGATAAGGAGGTAATTCTCTAACTAGAATCCAACTCCTAAAATCAGACAAAGGCCTAAATTTCTACTTCTCTGTTACCTAACGAAACTTTGGCCAAGTACTTAGCTTCTTGGAGCACTTTGTAGTGAATAAACAATTGTTGTTGTTATTGTTAGTGCCATCGAGTCAGTTCTGACTCATATAACACTATATAGGGTTTCTGAGGAGCAGCTGGTGGGCTTGAACTTCCAACCTTATAGTTAGCAGTCCAGTATTGATGCTACAGTACAACACAAAGACTCCAAATAAACAGCAGTAGTACTATATTGTAGAATTGTAGTAATGATTAAAATGTGTCATGGTAAGTATTAAAATGAGTTTATGAAACTCTGAGCTCAGGACCAGGAAAAGGTGTTCAGTTAATGTTGTTGTTGTTAAGTGCTGTTGAGTTAGTTCTGACCCATAACAACCCTGTGCAGGGTTTTCAAAGAGTGGCTGGTGAGCTTGGATCGCCAACCTTGTGGTTCAAATGACTTTGCAGCCCAGCACATTAACCCACAGTGCCACACCAAGACTCTACAATGTTAGCTTTTATTATTATTGACTCAGGTCTTTCTCATTTCTTGCCTGTTTCTGGACTTTTTTTTAAAGTTTTTTTTATTGTGAATTGAGTGATAGTTTACATGGGGGAACATCAGTTTTATACTCATCGTTTCATTGCAATGATTACAATCTCCTCTGTGCATTTTTATTTAAGAGTATTTGCTTCAATTCCTCAGAAGCCCTATATAAGGTTGCTATGAGTCAGATCTCATTAGGCAGCACTTAACAAAAACAAAATAGGATTTCCAAGGCTGTAAGTCAGGAGGGACCAGTCACTGGGTAAGGATATCATGTTTGGTAAGGTCAGAGAAAAAGAGGAAGACCCCCAACGAGATGGATTGGCTAAGTGGCAGCATTGATGGACTCAAGTGTGGCAAAAATAGTGAGGTTGGCCCAGGATCGGGTAGTGTTTTGTTCTGCTGTGCATAATGTCACTATGCGTCAGTACCGACTCCATGGCACCTAACAACAACAACAACACAACCTTATTCTGACTATAATGTGGCAAACACACTGTAAAGATCTTGGAAATGTTAGATAATTCTTGAAGAATCCTGACCATTTAACTACTATCTTAGCTGAAACTGTACTAATGTGTGGTGAAACACAAAACATTTATTACATTTTAACTATAAAATTTGGAGTTTAGCAGACATGGTGTGGCACTGTAGAATAAGCACTGGACTGAAAGGTCGGTTTGAACTCAAGGTCAGTTATTCAAACTCACCAGCAGCTCCTTGGAAACCCTATCCAGGGTGTCTATGAGTTGGAACTGTCTCAACAGCACTTAACAAAGTTTGAATCCTAGAGTATCACTTACTATTTTAGCATCTCCTGGAAAATTCTGTAACCTCTCTGAATCTGTTTCCTCAAGTATAAACTATGAATAACAATGCTTTTCTAGGAAGTCAGGAATAAAGATGAAATGACATTGTGAAGGCTGAGGTCAGTTGTCCTTGAGTGCCAGTAAATCTTATTTGCCTTGTAAAGAGAATGTTTTCACTCATGCTGTATTTTCCATTCAAATACAGCAGGGTATTTTGTGTGTGTGCCTCTTTTTAGAAACTTCCTCTAGAAGAAGTGTTAACTCCAAAGGAGTCAATTAGCTATTTTAATGTAAAATATAAGCATAGATAACAAATAGATGAAAGTAAATTTTTAGTGCAGTTTTAGGGATTATTCAACGTAATTTATTTTAACTAACAGATGATTACTATTTTCCACAACTATACTGTGTGTACATAAAATTAAATTCCATTACAATACTTTAAGGAACAATCATCTGAAAACTGTGGTAAAATAAATATACTGACCGAATAAAATGAAAACAGTAAAATAGGGCAATGTTGGGAAACGGATGTCAAGAAATAATAAGAATTGTATTTCAAGGTCAGAAACCTGAATAGCACAATTACTTTCAAGAATTAGCTTCTCTGCGGAATGTAGAAAACACACTTTTCCAGAAATTAACAATGGTGAGAACATCTGAGTAAGTGTTGAAACCACTTTGACAATCTGAAGGTTTATGCGTCCCCAAGCCAATAGAGGATTCTCTTTTTACCTCACTAGAGGCAGCAATTCATGCAGGTCAATTTTCAGATGGGAAAATAGGTCACACAGAAGCGTTCAGTGCGTTTCTGAGAGGCACCACTGGACGTTTTCTTTTAAAAACATTGTGTGAAAATGTCTCAAATAATTCCATTCAACTCAAAATACTCACTACTCGTTTCAAAATCTAAAAATCACTCACAGGTCAAAATCAGGACACATTCATGATTCACGAAGGGCCATCTTTAGGCAAAACCCACCCTCAAATCTCCGGAAAATTAGCCATTTCAATGATAATACTAAATAACTATTTGTGTTACAACTGATTATCATTAAAGGCCACACTACAAAACCCTATGCAGGGTTGCTATGGGTTGGAATCGACTCGACAGCACTTAACAACAAAAAAACATATTCCCAAAAGGAATAAGATGCAAAAAATATAGTGCTTTGCTTTCAATTACGCAGTCGCCAAATTCTACAGTTAATCCCCTTTTTCTTCTATCAGCATCTTCCCCAGCCTTCCACACTAGGCCGGACTGCTCTGCGGTCGCGCTTCACTAGGCACAGCCAGACCTAGCCACTAGAGCTCCAAGGACTTCTCCGCAGACGAAATCTATCTCTCGGTCACAGCTCTTACTAGAACCGAGAACCAATGGCCGCCTTCTCCCAATCTTGTCGTCCCACCTTCAAGTATTACTGAAGCCAATAAAAAGGGCGATCTGGACACCTAGACCAATGAGAGTTAGGAGAGACGCATCATTGGCTACGCCGCTACGCAGTGCAGTCTGGGCCTCCGCCTCCGTTACCCTGGAGCCGAAGCCGCCGCGCCACTGCTAATCGAGAGCCGCTGTCCACACCCCAGTCCCAAATTTAAATTTCCCGCACCCAGGCAACTTTGGCACCCCCTGCCCCTCAGAATCCGCAGCCCCTTATGGAGTCAAGACTGCCCTCTTTGACTGGCAGACGCTGAAGTTTGTGCTAGGAGTTCGGCCGGATGAGGGACGGGAAGGAGGTGGGACGCCGCGTTGGCTCTGGTGAGGGCCGGGGCGGGTTGGGGGTGGGCTTTGGGGTGGGCGTGGAGACTAAGAGGAGTTGGGATAGGTAGGGGAGGCCGGGTGCTGGAACGTCTGGAGCTGACTAGGTGCACTAGAGGATCGGGAGCTAGAGTGCTTGGGTGTTAAATCGCGGGGGATGAAAGGATAAGGGATGGAGGATTGGGGAGGAATGGTGTTGATGAGAAGAGTTGTAGGAAAGGGTCGGGAGGAGGTCTGACAGGTGGGAATAGGGAAGTTAGGAGAAGGAGCCTGGGTGATGTTGGTCGTTTTCGGGGGCTTAGAAGAGGAGGAAGGAGCCCTGGTGGGGCAGAGGCGTAGGCGTTTGGCTACTAGCCACAAAGTAGGGTTCAAATCCACCAGCCTCTCTGGGAGAGAAAGATTTTTAGGTTGCCAGCTCCCCTAAATATTTACAGTTTCGGAAACTGCCCCTTCTCCAGACTGTCTTACACTTACTCCCTTCTCTTCTCTACCCACCACCTACCCACTGCCATCAAATGTCTAGAAGGGTCCCTATTTGATGGCAGCGGGTAGGGAAAAGAAGGGAGTGAGTGCAGTGTAGGCCAATCTAGAAAAGGGGTTAGAAATTATTGAACCGCTTGGAGGCCTGTGATGACTTGACGTGGAAAGGGAAGGTAGGGGCAAAGAAAGGGAAGAAGACCATGAGGCTTTGGGTGGCTCTGGGATAATGGTTGTTGTTGTGTGCCGTGGAGTCGGTTCCGATTCATAGCGACCCTGTACAGGGTTTCCGAGGTTGTAAATCTTTACAGGATTAGAAAGCTTCATCTTTCTCTCGCGGAACAGCTGGTAGTTTCGAACTGCTGACCTGGCGGTTCGCAGTCCTGGCGGTTCGCAGTCCGATACGTAACCACTACTCTACCAGAGTTCCTTCTGGGATAATAATGATGGGTTATTAAGGCTGTGATTAGAATGAAAAGGCTTATCTGTCCAAGTAGTGAATTTTTTTTACACATTCGTCAAGGATGGAGTGAGAGGAAAAAGATGGTTGGCAAAAAAATGTGCTTTCTTGTCATAGGTAGAGTTGAAGTGGATGCTTAGATACTTAGTGTTTTACCTTAGGAGGGCCAAGGCACAGTCTTTGGTGTCGGTTGTATGCTGTGGAGTCTTTCCGACTCATAGTGACCCTGTATAGGGTTTCCGAGGCTGTAAATCTTTACAGGAGCAGAAAGCCTCATCTTCCACAGAACCGGCTGGTAGTTTCCAACAGCTGACCTTGAAGTTAGCAACCCGCTATCAGAGCTCCGTAAGGGACAGTGTTTAGCAGTGGTGAATAATGCTGACCCAGTTCACTAAAATTCAATCCTTTGTGCTTTTGGACAAATGACTAACTTTATGTATGTAGCATTTTTATTTTACCTTTTGGGAATGAGAATGATAGATTCGCTGTTGCGATAAGTAATTTTAATAAACTTTCTACATATACTAGAAAAGCAACAACCAAATCCACTTCCATAAAGTCGATTCTGACTCATAACAACCTTATATAGGGTTTTGGGGACTGTAAATCTATACAAGAGCAGACTGCCTCATTTTTCTCCTGTGGAGCTACTGATAAGCTTAACCCATTGACCTTATGGTTTGAAGCCCAAAACCTGACCCATAATCAGGGATCCTTACATATACTAAAAGGTAACTAAAAATACTAAGTGGGTTGTTAAAGTGAATTAGGATGTGGTTTGTGTCATTTTCACTGGGTGGTGTTTAAGTGTTTTTGAATGGGAATAAAATTAACTGCAAACTTACTTTTCCAGCTCTTGGTTCTTGTGAGGTGTGGTTCAATCAATTGTGATTCATAGCGACCCTATCTATGTATGTATAGCAGAACAGAACACTGCATGATCCTGTGTCATCTTCATAATTACTGCAACAGCGAGCCCGTTGTTGTAGCCACTGTGTCGGTCAATCTGTTTGAGGGTCTTCCTCTTATTCTAACTAACCCTCTACTTTACCAAGTACAGTGTTCTTTTCAAGGGATTGGTTCCTCCTGATAACATGTCCAAAGTTTGTGAGAGGAAGTCTCACCATCCTTGCTTCTAAGAAGGATTCTCGCTATTTGTTTTCCAAGATGTAGACATGTTGGTTCTTTTGGTAGTCTGTGGTATGTTCAGTGTTGTTGTTACGCTCTGACACAAAGTGACTCTACACAGTAGAACAAACCACTGCTCAGTCCTGCACGTCCACTTTTCTAAGGAGCATTATAACTACTCTCTCAACATAGACTTGTGTGTTCTGGCAGTCCGTGGTACTTTTAATATTCTCCAACACCACAACTCAAATGCATCAATTCTTCTACATTGTTAAGTACCATTGAGTCGGTTCTGACTCATAGCAATCCTGTGTAGGGTTTCCAAGGAGTGTCTGGTGAGCTTGAACCACCAACCTTGCAGTTCAAACTGACCTTGTAGTCTAGCACATTAACCCTTCCTTATTCATTGTCTAGCTTTCACATGGATATGAGTTTATTGAAAATACTACAAATTGCATTAAGTTCACCTTCATTCTCAAACTGACATCTTTGCTCCTCAACTTTAAAAGAGGTCTTTTGCAGCAGATTTACCTAATTCAATATGTCATTTGATTTCTTGACTGCAACTTATATGAACACTGATTGTGGATCCAAGCAAATTGAAGTCTTTGACAAATTTAAACTTTTCTCCATTTATCATAATGTTAATTTATTGGTCCAGTTATGAGGATTTGTGATTGCTTTACATTGATTTGCAATCTATATGAAGACTGTGGTCTTATATCTTCATCAGTATTGTTAGTGTCTGATAACTTCTACAGGTCTAACAAGATGCACTTGAGGAGCAAACACCACACAAAGACGAAAAGTAGCAAGCAGCAACCAAGGATTATTAACCTATGTATAGTACACTTCAAGGAGCTCTGGTAGCGTAGTGGTTACGAATCGGGCTGTGAACCTCAAGGTCAGCAGTTCGAAACTACCAGCAGTTCCGCAAGAGAAAGATGAGGCATTCTGCTCACATAAAGACTTACAGCCTCGGAAACCCTGTGCAGGGTCACTATGAGTTGGAACCAACTCCACAGTACTTAACAACAACAACAACATAGTACACTTCTCAGAAGAGAAGTGGACGTCTTTCTCACAAGTGAGAGAGAATCCTGGCTTTCTGTTCTTTCTTCTTCTCTGTAGGGTTTTTGGCGTGTCTCCCTCAAGATGAATTCTGATTGGTAGCTAAGTCTAGATGGCATATATTGTTCATTTGCACCGGTTTTGGTGCTCTACTTCTCAGATGATGTTCTGAGCTCAGTTTCCTGGAATTGTTGATCATTAGGCTGGTCTTTTGAGTTCCTACTTGGTCCCTAACACAAGTATTTTAAGTCCTCTTTGCCTTCAGCAAGCAAGGTTGTGTCATCTCCTTAATTTCAGGTTGTTAATAAGTGTTCCTCCAGTCCTGATGCCATGTTCTTCCTTCCTATATCCAGCTTTTTAAATTATTTGCTCAGCATACAGACTGAATAAACATAGTGAAGGATACAACCTTGGCATATACTTTTCCTAATTTTAAATCATTCAGTGTTTCCTTACTCTGTTCTAACAACTGCCTCTTGGTCTATGTACAGCTTCTTCACAAGTTAAGTGACCTGGAATACCACTTCTTCAGAATGTTATCCATGGCTTGTCATGATTCACACAGTCCAAAACCTTTGTGTAGTCAGTAAAGCAAAAGTAAACATCTTTATGGTATTCTCTGCTTTCAGCCTGGTGTGGCACTGTGGGTTAATGCACCAGACTGCAAAGCCTGGTGTGGTGCTGTGAGTTAATGCGCCAGACTGCAGAACCATTTGAATTGCAAGATTGGAGGTTCAGGCTCACCAGCTGCTCCTTCAAAACCCTACTCAGGGTCGCTATGGATTGGAACCGACTCAATGGCTCGTAACAACTACTTTCAGCCAAGATCCATCTGACATCAACAATGATATTCCTAGTTCCATGTCCTCTTCTGAATCTGGCTAAATCTCTGGCAGTTCCTTGGTAATGTACTGTAGCAACTATTTTTGAGTTAGCTTCAGCAAAATTCTACTTGCCTGTTACATTAATGATATTGTTTGATGGTGTCCACATTCTGTTGGGTCACTTCTCTTTGGAATGAGTAGAAATATAGATCTCTTCCAATCTGTTGGCCAGGTAGCTGTCTTCCAAATTTCTTTGCATAAATGAGTGCCGTGTCAGTTTGTTGAAATATTTCGATTTGTATTATTGCAATTCCTGGAGCCTTGTTTTTGTTTTTTTTTTCAATTCCATCATTGCAGTTTGGGCTCCTTCCTTCATTACTATCAGTTCTTATCATCTGCTTTGCATAGTCAGTAAAGCACAAATAAACATCTTTCTAAAGTTCTCTGCTTTCAGCCAAGAACCGTCTGATGTTGGCAGTGATATCCTTAGTTCCAAGTTCTCTTCTGAATCTGGCTTGAATTTCTGGCAGCTGCAATAGTTTTTTAATTATCTTCAGCAAAATTTTACTTGCATGTGATATTAAGGCTATTGTCCAGTGATTTTCACGTTCTATTCAGTCACAATTCTTTGGAATAGGCACCTATATGGACTTTTTCCCATTCAGTTGGCCAGGTAGCTGTCTCCTAAATTTATTGACGTAGATGAATTAGTGCCTCCAGTGCTGCATCAATTTGTTGAAACATTTCAATTAATATTCTGAGAATTCCTGGCCTCGTTTCTTGCCAGTGTCATTGGTTCTTAATCATATAATACCCCTTGAAATGATTGAACATCGACCATTTCTTTCAGTACAGTGACTTTGTATTTCTTCCATCTTCTTTGGATGTTTCCATTGTCATTCAGTATTTTCCCCATGGAATCTTTCACTATTGCAAGCTCAGCCTTGATATTTTTCTTCAGTTCTTTCAGCTTGAGAATTGCTGAGTGTATTCTTCCCTTTCGGTTTTCTAACTCCAGGTCTTTGCACATTTCATTAAATGTTTGAGTTTTTTTCTCAAGGTGCCCTTTGAAATTTTCTGCTCAGCTGTTTTATTTCATCATTTCTTCTGTTGCTTTACTTTCTTACATGCTCAAGAGCAAGTTTCAGAGTCTGTTCTGACAGTCATCCTCTGTTTTTTTTTTTTCTTTCTGTCTTTTTAATGACATTTTACTTTATTCGTGTATGCTGTACTTGATGTCATCCTACAAATCTTCTGGTCTTCAGTCATTAGTGTTTAATATATCAAATCTGTCCTTGAGATGGTCCTTAAATTTAGGTGAGATATATTCAAGGTCATGTTTTGACTTATGTGGAACTGTTGTGATTTTCTTTAGCTTCAGCCTGAAATTGCATAGGAGCAATTGACTGTCTGCTTCCCAGTCAGCCCTTTTCCTTGTTTTGACTAAGCTTCTTTACCGTCTCTTCCCACAGGTGTAGCCAGTTTGATTCCTGTGTATTCCATCTGGTGAGGTCCAGGTTTATAGTTGCCTTTTATGGTGTTTAAAAAAAGATATTTGTAATGAATAAATCATCGGTCTTGCAAACTTCTATCATGTGATCTCCAGTATCGTTTCTATCATGGCATTATTTTTCAACTATGGATTCCTCCTCTTCGTTGCCAACTTTCATATTTCCTATCACCAGTAATTATCAATGCATCTTGATTGCATATTTGATGAATTGCAGTTTGAAGAAGTTGGTAGAATTCTTCAATTTCATCACCATTGACTTTAGTGGTTTGTGCATAAATCTGGGTAATAGTATTAACAGGTCTTCCTTATAGGTGTGTGAATCTTACCACAGACAGCATTGTACTTCAAGGTAGATCTTGAAATGTTCTGTTTGATGATGAATGTCACTCCATTCCTCTTGAATTTGTCATTCCTGGCATGGTAAGCCATGATTGTCTAATTCAGAATGACCAATACCAGTCCACTTTAGCTCACTAATGCCTAGGATATCATTCTTTATGCATTCCATTTCATTTTTGACAACGTCCAATTTTTCTAGATTCATACTTCATACATTCCACTTTGCAATTATTAATGGAGGTTTGCAGCTGTTTATTCTTATATTGAGTTTGCCCATTAGCAAATGAAGATATTAAAAGCTTGACTCCATCCACGTCATTAAGGTTAATACTACTTTGAGGAGGCACTTCTTCCCTATTTATATTTTGAGTGCCTTCCAACCTGAGAGGCTCATCTTATAACACTGTATCTGACAGTTTTCTACTGCTTCTCATAATGTTTTCAGTTGCTGGTCATTCAGAAATGGTGTGCCTCTCCTTCTTCCTAATCTGTCTCAATCTGAAAGCTCCGCTGAAACCTTTCTACCATGGGTGACTGCACTTGGATTTCAAATGCTAGAGGCATAGCTTCCAGCATCACAGGTACACACATCTACCACAGTATGATAAATTGACAGATGAGTGGTGGGAATATATTCAGTATTCTTCACCAATGCAATAATTGAAAGGGATCAATTCTTCCTTACTCCTTTAGTCTTCCTTAATCCAGGTTTCGAATGCATATGAGCTCATTGAAAATACCGTGATTTGTGTCAGGTGCATCTTAGTCTGAAAAAGAGACATCTTTGCTATGTAACACTTTAATAAGGTCTTTTGAAACAGATTTGCCCAATGCAGTACATCGTTTGATTTCTTGATATGCTTGATATGATTTCTTGATTTTCTTGATATGGTGTCTTCATCAATAAGTCATCAAGCTCTTTTTCTTTTCAGCAAGCAAGGTTGTGTGATCTGCATATCACAGGCTTCCATGGGCATTGTGGATCCAGTTAAAATAAAATCCTTAACAACGTCAATCTTCTGCATCATGCTGCTGCTTATTGGTCCAGTTACCAGAATTTTTGTTTTATGTTGAGGTATAATTCATACTGAAGGTTGTGGTCTTTGATCTTCATCAATAAGTCATCAAGCTGTCTTTCCTTTCAGCAAGCAATGTTGTGTGATCTGCATATCACAGGCTGTTAATGAGCCTTCCTTCAATCTTAGTCCCTCCTTTTTATAGTCCAATTTCTCAGGTTATATGCTTAGCTTACAAATTGACTATGTGTATAACCAAGATGTACACCTTCCTGATGTTAAACCACAAAATATCCTCTTGTTCTGTTTGAATGTGTCTTTGTATAGTATTAGCGTTTTCACAATGTTAAGTCTTCCATTCCGTAATGGTATGTTTTCCTGTGTATGTAGATCTTTTTGATTTCTTTCAGTTGTGTTTTGTATTTTTGCTTGTATAAATCTTTTCCATCCTTGGTTAATATGTTCATAGGTATTTTATTCTTTTGAGGGCTGTTGTAAATAGTATTGTTTTCTTGATTTCCTTTTTTGGAGTTCTTCTCCTTGTTGGTGTAGAGGAATCCTATTGATTTTTGTATGTTGAACTTGTACCCTGCCACTTTGCTGAAACCTTCTATTAGTTTTAGTAGCGTCTCAGATTTTCTGTGTATAGGATCATGTATCTGTGAGTAGGTTAGATTTTCTTCTTCCCTACAGATTTGTATGCTGTTTATGTACCTTTCTTGCCTTATGCACTGGCTAGGACTTCCAGTATAATATTGAATATGAGTAGTGAAAATGAGCATCCTTAATCTTATCCCTGTTCTCAAGGGAAATGCTTTCTATCTCTCTCCACTGAGAATAATGTTGGCAGTTAGTTTTGTGTATAAGTTATGTTAAGGAATTTCCCTTCTTTTCCAATTTTTCTGAGAGTTATTATTCAGAAAATGTTGTTGGATTTTATAAATATCTTTTTCTGCATCAACTGAGGTGATCATGCAATTCTTTTTCTTTGTTTTATTTATGTGATGAATTATGTTGACTGCTTTTTTAATATTGAACCTCCCTTGCATCCCCGGTATGAATCCCATATGATGGAGATGTGTTATTATTTAGATATGCTGTTGAATTTTGTTGAGAATTTTCAAGAGGGATATGGTCTGTTACTTGATTTCCTTGTGGTATTTTTACCTGGTTATTATCTGGTTATTGCTGGTTAGTATTTATGGTTTTATCATAAAATTGGGGGTGTTCTCTCCTTTTTTATGTTCTAGAATAGTTTGAATAGAATTAAGAACTCTTCTCTGGATTATTTATTTTTTACTTAATTTCTGCTTGTCTGAAAATGACTTATTTCGCCATCGTATTTGATGGGCAGTTTTGCTGTATATATCATTCCTAGTTGGCAGTTTTCTTTCAGAGTTTTATATATGTCACTTCAATGTCTTCTTAATGAAATTGTGTCTGCTAAGAAATCAGAACTTAGTCTTATTAGTTCTGCTTTGTAGATAATGCTTTATTTTCCTCAGAATTCTTTCCTTGTCTTACATTTTGAAATATGTCTTGGTATTTTTCTTTTGGAATTTTTCCTGTTTGGAGTCCATTCAACTTCTTGACTGGCTGTCCTCTTGTATTTTATGATGTTAGGGAAGTTTTCTTCAGACAATTCTTGGACAATGTTCTCTCTGGGTTTTTTGGTTTTTTTTTTTTTTTTTTCTGCTGTTGTTTCTTCCTCTTCTGGAATTCCAATCACACGAAGTTATTCCTCTTGATAGTGTTCCACTTAGGCTTTCTTTGTATCTTTTTGATTTTTCCTCTAGCAGATGAATATTGAGAGATTTTTTTCTTCAAGCTCAGTAATTCAGCCTTTCATTGATTCAATTCTACTTCTTTTCCCTTTCAGTGTATTATTTATTTCTGAAGTCTTAGTGTTCCTCTTCTGGCTTTTTAATTGTTGATTTTGTATGATTTCCACTTTTTCAATTCTTATGTCAATTTGTTTCCTGTGTTTTTGTTTTCATTGATTTCATCATAGTTTTCTGGATCGTTTGCTCATTCGGTTGAAGTTACCTAATTAGCATTCTTTTATATTCCTTATCTAGTAGTTCTGATACTATTTCTGGTGTTATATTTTCTTTCTCTTTATTTTGGAGACTTGTTTGAAACACTCTGTCTTATTTCTTTGTATAAACTGAAATTGTCAGCTTTCTATGAGGCATTTCGTGTCATCTTTTGTGCTTAGTTGATTGTATATTGATGTATTCTTAGGCGCTCACTCCTGGTAGATGTGGTAGAGACTGTAAGTGTGAACGCAGTTCTCTTTGTAGAATAGTTCAGAGCAAGTTCATGTGTCTCCAGAAGCAGGGGTGCTATGCCTGGCACACTATCTTATGCAGAGCAGAGGCTATGCAAGAGAGGGTGCCATTGTCTGCACCCCCATCTGTCAGGAGGGCATGGGAACAAGGAAGATCTGCACCTTTTGTTGCCAATCTCCAGCCTGTGCCCATAAGTTGCTTTATCGACAGTGTTTTTGCAAAAGCTCAAGGTGGCCATGTGTTCCATGCCAGTCCATAATCTGTCTGGTTTTCTTATTTCTCACTGCTCCTGTTAAGCTTCCTCTTTCATTCAGAATTAATATACCTTTCTGTCCTATCCTCTGATGCTTAGGATTCCAGGATCACCATCTGGATCTGTTTAAATCAATTTCCCATTTCTTTGTTGCAGAGGGTTGGCTCAGTGGGTCTGCTTACTCCACCATCTTGCCCCAGAATCTGGGTCATGATTTTTTTATCCATTTGGCAATTTTCTGTCTCTTGACTGGTACATTTTCAACCATTTAAATTACCTGTGGCTATCAATATAAAGGAGCTCTGGTAGCGTAGTGGTTACGAATCGGGCTGCGAGCCGCAAGGTCAGCAGTTCGAAACTACCAGCGGTTCCACAGGAGACAGATGAGGCGGTCTGCTCCCGTAAAGATGTACAGCCTCGGAAACCCTGTGTAGGGTCGCTATGAGTTGGAACCGACTCCATGGCACACAACAACAACATCGATAGGTATGGAGTTCTGGTGTGGCATTGTGGGTTAATGCGTCAGACTGCAAAGGCGTTTGAACTGCAAGGTCGGCGGTTCAAGCTCATCATTCGCTCCTTGGAAACCCTATATGGGGTTGCTATGGGTCGGAACTGACTAGACAGCACTTAACAACAACATCAATAGGTATAAATTTACTAATGCCATTTTGTTATTCTTTGTTCTGTTTAATTTACTGTGTTGAGTTATTTTAATTTATGGATTTTCTGTTTGTATACTTGTTGATTTTGTGTTTACTTAATCTTCTTGATTTTCTTCCTTATTTTGGTGAGTAGATTTATTTTCTCTGTGGTTACTCTGAAATTTACCCTGTCTTCCCTAATTTAAAACAGTTTGTTTTATCATGGTAGCACAGTGCCTTGACTTCCTCTTCATATGATAATTTTGTAACTATACCATTTATTTTTATTCCCCTTTTAGTTTTGAAGTTGTCATTGTTTACAGATCAATACCTCTGGTTCCCTGTTTCAGTTTTGCAGCTTTATTTTACTTTGAGATGTCTTTATATGGGATTGTTGTTGTTGTGAAGTGCCATTGAATCGGTTCCGACCCATAGCGACCCGGTATAGGGTTTCTGAGGAGCAGCTAGTGAGCTTGAACCGCTGATCTTTCGGTTCTAACTTAACCCACAGCGCCACACCAGGACTCCTTATATGGAATGATAGCTGAATGATGCTGTCATGTATCTTGATCTCAGGTTGTCTTATGCCATTAGTTCCTTCTCTGAAGAACACCTTAAATATTTCATGTAAGTTTTCCCTGGTTTTCACAAATTCCCTTAATTTTTGTTTACCTAGGAATGTGTTAGTTTCACCATCCTACCTGAAAGACTTTTGCTGGATATAAGTCTTGGTTGGCAGTTATTTTCTTTCAGGGTTTTGTATATCATCCCATTATCTTTTTGCATTCATGGTTTCTTCTGAGAAATCAACGTTTGTCTTATTGGTCCTCTTGTGTTTGTGATGCTTAGTTTTTCATGAGCTGCTCTCAGAATTATAATTACATCCTTTAGGGTCTATCGTATATGGGGTTTGTTGAGCTTCTTGGATGGAAACCTCATCTTTCATAATATTAGGGAAGTTTTTGTCAATAAATGTGCAAAAATTCTCTGTTTTTCCCCTCTCACTTATGTAATTCCAAGCATTCACTGATTCTTCCTTTTGATAGTGTTCATATATAGCTTTTAGATTTTTACATTGTTTTTAAAACAGATTAGTATGAAGTGATTTGTCCTCTATTTTACTGATTCTCTCATCCATTGATTCAGGACTACATATGTTCCTCCATTCATTAAAATATCTACTTAAGATGTGCTTTATATGATACGCACTGGATTTCAGCCCCAAGGCTGGTTTAAGCCCACCCATCACTCTGTGGGAGATAGATGAGACTTTCTGCCCTGCAGAGATTTCCAACCTTGGAAACACTATGCAAGGTCACTATGAATTGGAATCAATTTGATGGCACTTAACAATTTCTGAATTTCTAATTGGCTTTGAATTGACTTTTTTGGGAGGTGTGTGCCATTTTGTGCTTGTATTGTTTTCATGAATTCTTAGGGTCTTATCTGTTTTCCTTGATCTCTTTGAGGATCCTATGTATGTCTTTTGAATTCCTTACCAGGTAGTTCTATTACCATTTTTTCCTCAGGAAGATTTTTTTAAACCCTTATTTTGTTCACTATTTTAAGTCATCTTACCTTGTTTAATTTAACTTGTTATTATTTGCTGTCTCTGAGGCATTATGGTGTTATCTTTATGTATTTGTTAATTGATTGCATGTGTTTGTTGTATCCTAATTTGTTTTGTTTTGTTCTGATATATCATGACAGCATGGGTGAATGTGTTCACTTGTCTGGTGTCATGGGAGCCCTCACAACCTATCTATAGGTGAGCAGGTCCATGGTGAGCATGTTGATGGCGTTCATTGGGGGCTGAGGGCAGGCACTGGCCTGTAGTGGATTCACTGCTCCTTGCCAGATTGATGGGGTTTATGACAGATAACTGGTGGCATGAAGGCACTTACTGCCACTTGCTAACTTGGCAGGCTGGTTGGTAGCTTGTATTGTGGCAGGTGGAGGGGAGCTTTTACTGTGTTCTGATGTAGGTGGGGATGGCATATCTGTCAAGGTGTGGGTATCTGGTTACTTCCTGTTGACTGCATCCGGCATTTGGGACCTGAGTCTGACCACACATGGGGGAAAGGCTGCCTGCAATCTCTTCAAATGGGGGACTTCTTACTGACACTGTATGCATGTTACTTCGTGTGGACCACCTGCCCTGATGGTCTCATGTACTGCTGCTGATGAGTCATCTACTTCTGGATTTTGGCTCTCTCCTTATTCCAGTACTTTCCCTCCCTTTTCTTGTTAAGTGCCGTCAAGTTGGTTCCGACTCATAGTTACCCT
>NW_006408804.1:270367-274663 GCF_000296735.1 Chrysochloris asiatica
ATTCCTTGAGGTTGCCTTCCTATGTATGTCTCATCCAGGATTGCTGCTGACTTTCTCTCAAGATGGCCATGCTGTGCCAGGCTGGCCCTTCCATATCTCTCCCCCTTCATTGTTTTTGTTTAGATTTTTAACAGTCAGTGTTTGATCAAATTTTGTGCTCTTCTATTTGATGCTAAGAGTTCCAGAATTGTCATGTGTATGTGTTTCACTTGGTTTCTCATGTCTTTGCTCTAGTGGCATGATGTGTCTGACTAAGTGACCATATTGGGCTGTCCAACACTTGCAGCAGTTACAGTTTTCATGTAGCTATTTAGTTTTTACTTTATCTAATCTTCAGTTATTTATCTTTCTTGTTTTGGAAGCAGTAATCTTATTTCTCTCTCTCCATTTATTTTCGTTTTACTTGTCTAGTTGCCTTTTGTTTGAGCTTTTTTTTGCTAGTAGCAGTGGTATCCAGGCAGCAATGTTTTATACAAAGAGCAGAGCACAGGAAAATGACAGGTAAACAACAGTTCTTTTGATTTTTCTTAAAACTAAAAGTCTTTCTTAGAGCTACGTGAATCAGATAATCAGGGATATTTTATTTACAGTGAACTATATAAATGAGCTTTACTTTCTGATTCATTTAAAACTGGGTAAGGCAAGGCTTTCTACTCCCGTAAAGATTTACACCCTCGGAAACCCTGTATAGGGTCGCTATGGGTCGGACCCGACTCGATGGCACTTAACAACAACAACAACAACAAGGCAAACATACTAGTACTAAGAGATCTGGCTGTTCTTTTTTTCTGATCTGTTATGTGGAACATACACTGCTTTGGATTTTTTTCAAGATAGGAAGTTTATGTGAATTACAAATGGCAAGTATTAGATTTGTAATATTGCCGTGGTAGGCTTTTTGGTGTTTTTTAGAAAATGAACAGTTCTTAGGAATTGAAATTGGGCACGACTTAAATTTTTCTTTTACTGCTTCTTTTTTTAATTCTTAGTTCTTCATTGAGTGGGATAATGTAATTTATTCCCATCACTTCTTTACAAATGGGAGAAACAGATGAATAGATATTAGCTGGTATATTCTTAGTCTCAAAGAATCTATTTTAGTTAGAATGGTACAGTTGAATTAGACTACATGTGTCTAATGAATACATAATACTTATATATTCAGTGTTCTTGTTTGTTAATCTAGATAGTGTTTTCTTTTAACAGAAAAACTCGTTTTATCCACTTCATAGTAATATTGTGATTATTTATATTAGTTAAATAAATATTATTGGAGAGACTTATTTTGTCTGAAGCCCCATTAGGTCTTCTCAGATATTTAAAATTAACCCAGCAAAAAATATTCCAACTTTACCATTGTAATGGTTCTTAGCAAAATTTTGATTTGCTAACTTTTCCCTGTTCTTAGTAATTTTAGAGATTTAAATAAGACTTGGGGTGCTGATGCGGCGCTGTAATACAAGCACTGGGCTGCTAACTGCACATCCCGCACTTCAATCCCACCATCACTCCGTAGGAGAAAGATGAGGCTTTCTGCTCCCTTGGTAAGCCTGTCCAGGGTCACTGTAAGTAGGAATTCACAAGATGACATGACAATGAGTGAATGAGTGAGTGAGAAGTAAGACTAGATGAATTTTTTTGAAAGAGGAAGTATTTAACATTCCCTCTAAAATGGAAAGGGGCAAATGAAATGAGAAGAACTGAATGGTACCCCATTCAAGAACCTATCTTGATGAGATAATGTTGATGAGGAAGGGGAAAACTACAGAACAGAATTTCAAAGTCTTACTGAATCCAGACTTTCTGGAGCCATTAGGCTGAATAAACCCTTGAAATTATTGCCCTGAGATAATCTTTAAATCTTAAACCAAAAATATTCTCTGAAGTTTTCTTTAAATGAAATAATACTCACTGCCATTGAGTAAATTCTGACTCATAACAACCCTGTGTAGGGTTTTTGAGACTGGAAATCTTTATGGGAGCAGACAGTTCTCATTTGATTTTTATTGAAATATTGGCATGGTCTATCAACTAGGGACCAGACAATTTATAATCTGTTTCAAGTTTTAGTAATTAAACATTTTTGGCCTGAGATAAATAATTTATTAACTGGGTTAAGTTACTTTGAATTTAGGGCCATAGTTTCCTTAATCTTTACAAGAAAGGAGTTGAACTACCAGATGATTCTCTAGTGTCCCTTTCAGTGTTGAATTTGTTGTGATTTTATAAAGCGATGTATCTGTTGTCTGTATGCCTTTCAATTATTTTGTTCTTTATATGAAAGGTTATAATTATTATTTTGCTTTATCTGTTTTTACTCTTTTGGGGTCTTATTTTTTCATTTAATGTGTTTTCATTTATTTGCCTCTTTGTTTGAATTTTTATTTTATTTCTTTGATATTTCTGTCAGGCAGTTTTTGTACTGTTTCTACAAAGACTAAGGGGCAAATATTTTTTAAGTGAATGTTTGTAAATGTCTAAGTTTCTATTTTCTAGGAAAGTTTAGATCTTATATTGCTGTATATCCTAAGGAATGCTTGTTAAAATGTGAAGAATTGTTACATAATATGAAATAATATGTGTTTATTTGAGTTAGAATGTTGTTGTTATTAAGTGTTGTCAAGTCTGTTCTGACTTAGTGATCCTATGTAGGGTTTTTGAGGAGCAGCTGGTGGGTTTGAACCACTGACCTTATAGTTAGCAATCTAGTGCTTACCCTGCAGCACCACCACAGAACCCTAGGAAATTAGAATTTTGGCAAAAATAAGAAAATATTTTGTAAATTACCGAGGCTGTTAACTTTGTTATCACCACTTTTTTAAAAATGTGTTATAATTGTTAGGTGCCATCAAGTCAATTTTGGCTCAACCCTGTGTCATATAGAGTTGTTGTTGTTAAGTGCCATCTAGTCGATCCCAAACAAGGAGTAGCTGGTGAGCTTGAATCACTGACCTTGCTATTCAAACAACTTTGCAGTCTGACGCATTAGCGCATAGCGCCACACCAGGACTCCGTGTGATACAGTAGAACTTCCCTGTATGGTTTTCTAGGCTGTAATCTTTAGGGGAGCAGATATGCAGGTTTTTCTCCTGTGGCACTGCTGGGTATATATACACAGCTAACTTTTTGGTTATTAGCCAAACACTTAATTTTTGCTCTACTAGGAGTGTTGTATGGTGCTGTAGCATAAGCGCTGAACCACAGGGTCGGTTTAAACTGCAAGGTCGATGGTAGAAACCTACCAGCCACTTCTTGGAAACCTTATACAGGGTCACAATGAGTTGGAACTGACTCCGCAGCACTTAACAGCAGCAACAAGTGTTCTTTATTAAGAAAATACTTTCATGTAATTAGCATGTAATAATTTTAGAGGATATATTAAGTATGCATAGATACCTGAGCCCATTTAGCCGGGGAGTTGGGGTGGGGATGGGGATGGGAATGGGGAAATGCACAGGTGTTTCTTCTGAAAGTAAAAATTAAGAAAACATTAGAGGAGTTGCCACAGTGAGTATTTTTACCTAGTTATAAGACTTCCTCATTCCAGCTTTTAAAACGTTCTCAGTGTAATGACTGATTGTTTGCTGTTCATCCTATAACAAAGTACGCACATCAGATAGTCCTGGTCCCATGTACAGGATTCACGCTTCCATTTTCCTCTTTCTTAAATATCCAGAAATTACCTCCAAAGGATAAGTCCAGCAGCATACAAGGAAAAGGTCCAAGGTAGACACACAAAAATAATTCCAGGCAAAACAGATTAATTCCTGTATCAGAAGAGATTTTTAAAACAAAAAAGTATTTCGTATTCTCACAGAAATGAAGACAAATTGCCTCAATAAAATGAGAATAGAATAATTATGTTTAAAAACTCAAGAAAGAGGTCTTGGAAATGAATATATTTGTTCAATTTCAAACAAAATTGGGTAGTTTAGAAGATAAATTGAATAAAACTATTTGAAAATAGCAAAGAAAGAACAGATTCATTATTTAACAGGTAGAAGTTCTAAGCAGTGAGAAAAAGGAGGGGGGGTGGATTGTCAGAAAAGTAATATAAGAAAATTGCTAGTACTTACAGGTAAAAGTTTAGGCAGAGGGGGATTAAAGGACCCAAAACAATAAAAGACACACCCAGGGACATCATTGTGAAAATGCTGAAAAATGCTGAATGTTTCTAAGAATGAGAGAAAACAAACTCCTTAACCAAATGACATTCAGGTGAGCACAACTACAATGTAAGCTCTGTGAGAGCAGTCCTTTTTTTCATTCTCTTCTTTCCTGGTACATCATGGGAAC
>NW_006408804.1:275889-289298 GCF_000296735.1 Chrysochloris asiatica
GTTCAAACCCATTAGCCATTCCTCAAAAATCCTATTCAGGGTCACTATGAGTTAGAACCCACTGGATGACACTTAACAACATGTGCATTTATTTGATGCTTGGAGAGAGTGAGAACATGTACATAGGCGTGGCAGGTAATCTTATTTCGTGGGTTCTCCCCTTTGCCATAAAAAGTTGGACTGCAATTCTGACTGATTGTTGTTGTTAAGTGTCTTTGAACAAACCTGTATAGGGTTTCCTAAGGGTGGCTGGTGGGTTTGAACTGCCAACCTTGTGGTTTTCAGCCCTGTGCTTATCCTACAGCACCATACCAGTGCTCCTCACAGTGCCACTCCAGGACTCTGACTTAGATGGCTAAATCATAGGAAGCTACTTGCTGATTCATGCATATAAATAAAATTAATCCTCATTGATACCACGTATCAGCTTTAACTATAGTATCAAAATTCAGATCGAAAGTCTTTGATAGTATGCAAGTCCAAATTTATTGAGCATCTTTTATTTGTCAGAATTCATGGGTCACCAATGTCCACAGTATATTCTGTGAAAAAATATAATGTGATTTAGACATTGTGTGAATGCCATAGTATATGCAGGCAGTTCCCGCATTTTTGCAAATGAGTTCCTAAGTCTTTTTGACTGGAATATGTATGTTAAGTCAGAATGGTTTGTATCTAATATTAGATGTTTCTTTTAGAATGTAATTATGTCTTTCCATGTATAAAAACATTAAAGAAATAATTCCAGATACACTAAAACAATTTAAAGTAATAATTGTTGTTGTTGTTATGTGCTGTGGAATCGGTTGTGACTCATAGTGACCCTGTACACAGTTTCCAAGGCTGTAAATCTTTACGGGAGCAGAAAGCCTCATCTTTCTCCCATGGAACAGCTGGTAGTTTTGAACTGCTGACCATGAGATTCGCAGCCCGATTCGTAACCACTACGCCACCAGAACTCCTTAAAGTAATAATACAGTAATAATAGTGTTTCGATGCACATCACAAAGCAATGCCTGTTAGGTATTAAAAATCATTGTGTGTACTTCAAACTTAATTGGCTATATGCAAGATGGGACCCACAGATTATATGTGGTCAGACATTGCCTGAGTGGTTGTTATTTGGCAAATGTAAGTATGGTAGCCATTTTTCTGGCATGTTTGCAAATGATTTTTCTTTTGGTTTACTTGTTTATTTTTACATACTTTAATTGTACACCGCTCCCCTGAAATCAGAGATTTGATTATTGTTGCCTATTAAATATCAACACTTGTGTTTACTACAAATGTTAAGGTTCAAGGAGTGAAGCAAATTTAGTTAACATTTATTGAGAAGTATTTTCATAATCAGATGCTTTACACATTAATTTTTATTTAAATAGGCTATGACAACATCTTTTCTTCAATTATTATAAATAGCTATGTGAAAATAAAGATAAAATTGTATATATTTTTTGTAGAAATATAAAAAGTATGTTTTGCTTTTAGTAAACTCCTCATCAGTAGAAATCTAAAGGTAGACCATTTCATGACTATTTGATGAGTCTCCTTCCCCTTCCTTATTTATAGTGAGGAAAAGTGTGTCTTCTGGTTGCTAATATGAATTTTCAACTGCTGGATATTTGGAGAATTCAGATTGCACAGAAATGAATATTATCCCCAGGATCTGAAGACTATAAACATGCTTTTCAGTGTTGTCATGGACTTTTCAGGAGAAAAGAATCTTTGACATTATGTGAAACAAGACCATTTTTCAGAACAATGGGGGAAAGAGCAGACAGTCCAGATACTAATCAAGAAAGAAATTCAGACAAACACCATTACTCTTACTGCGTATCTGATTGTGAAACTACACCACAGTCTTCTGACCAGTCTTCAGTGGTCAGCGCCTCTTCACCTACAAGTGTTAAGGAAAAAAATCCTAAAAGGCACCTTTCAGATAGCCAAGTGCCTCAGCAAGGTATGTATTCTTTAAGACGAGGCCATGGACTTAATTAACGTTTTTTTTGAGAAAATAAAAGGAAAGAAGTTCTTTTACTGGTATACTGTTATATATCAGGAAATGGGTTGATACATCTTTTGAACAGGATTTTTAAAATAAATTTATATAAAGGTTACTTATGATACTGTATATTGCTCTTTGTTATAGTTGAAGTCGTTACAATATGCAGAAAAAAAATAACAGCTGAAACTTCTCATTTTGTTTTCTCTTCCTAAGTAAATGCTTGTCATGGGGTTTCTTAGGGTACTGTACAGGCAAAAAAAAACCCAAAAACTAAAAACAAATTATAAAACATTAATATTTTTCTATATTTTCTTTCTTAAAAGTAGTGGAAAGCATTGATATGAAGTAGTTAAGTGACATTTTAATAGGTTGAGTAAAAATACTTCATCTAAGTAAATCAGTGGTTCCTGTAAAAACACAAATCTAGAAATAGAATTTGGGGTTTGGATCACTAGTCAAATTATTTTTGTTAAACTATGTTCAAGTTAAAATAGGATTGATCATTAGAAATAATTATTTTTAAAATGTTACCAGTCTGGAACTTAGCATTAATGCATGCTTACTGGTAGTGTAGTGGTTTCGAATCAGGCTGCGAACCTCAAGGTCAGCAGTTCGAAACTACCAGCTGTTCCATAGGAGAAAGATGAGGCTTTCTGCTCCCATAAAGATTTGCAGCCTCGGAAACCCTGTACAGGGTTGCTATGAGTTGGAAATGACTCCATGGCACGTAACCACCTATGTTATAATGCAATGGACTGCAAGGTCAGTTTGAACCGCAAGGTGAATGGTTCAAACCCACCAGCTGCTCCTCAGAAACCCTATATAGGGTCACTGTGGGTCAGAACCAACTCTACAGCACTTAACAACAACAATAACAACACCTAATTTATAATAGAATCCTGGTGTGGCGGCACTGTAGGATAAACTCTAGACTGCTAACCACAAAGTCACAGTTCAAACCCACCATTTGCTTCTCAGAAGCCCTGTATAGTTGGATCCATTGACAACAATAACAACATCTATTCTGTAAATCTATTCTCCATCTTATTCAATTTACTGTTCACGAAAACCCCAGTGTATTTGACAACAAAAATGATTGAAAGTATGTCATAGAAAAATAAGCTATGGCAAATGAAGGGTTTGGGTCAGTAAGTGCAACAGGTTATATATAATAGTAACAGCTATCAGTCGGAACAGACTCGATGGCACACGACAACTCCAATTAGATTAAGGAGTTTTGCTGGCATAGTGGACTGTGCTTTGGGCTCTAATCACAAAGTCAGTAGTTCGAATCTACTAGCTGTTCCCAGGCAGAAAGATGAGATTTTCTGCTCGTGTAAAGTTTTAAAGCTTCAAAAACCTTACGTAATATTACTATGAGTTGGAACTGAAACGTTGCATAATTAGATTTATTTTCATAAATTTTTACTTTGATAAATATTTGCTTATTAAAAATTACAAAGAATATACATACATTTTGAAGGCATTCTTTTTGTCAATTTCCTACCTACCTCTTGTTGTTGTTGTTATGTGCCGTGTAGTCGGTTCTGTCTCATAGCAACCCTGTACAGGGTTTCCAAGGCTGTAAATCTTTACAGGAGCAGAAAGCCTCATCTTACTCCTACGGAACAGCTGGTAGTTTCGAACTGCTGACCTAGAGATTAGCAGCCTGATTCGTAACCACTATGCTACCAGAGTTCCTTCTTAGAAATGTCTCTCTTTTTTTTTTTGAAAGTACAAAGCTGCAAGTTTTATGGTCTCTATTTTGAAACCTGTCTCATTTGAGGGTCTCCCATTCTGATTTTGTGGTTGAAAGCATCACTGATACTAAATTTTACTATACAGTTATAAACAAAAAGTCCTTAAGGATCAAACTTTAGAAAATAGCTTTTTTATTTCCAAGACATAATTTACATAGTTAGGATAATGTTGTTGTTATTAAGTGCCTTAGAGTTGGTTCCGACTCATGGTTTCCAAGGAACTACAAACCTTGGTAGTTAGCAATCCAGTGCTTATCCTACAGTGCCACACCAGGACTCCAAAATAGTATTGGTGGTGGTGGTGTGCCAAGGAGTTGGTTCTGACTCATAGCGACATTGTATAGGAGTTCAGAGGCTGTACATCATAATGAAAGCAGAAAGGCTCATCTTTTCTCCCACTGAGCAGCTGGTAGATTAGAACTGCTGACCAGGTCTCCACAACAGGAAAGGAATCCTTTAATTTTTTTCTCTTTCCCTAAAAGCAACTTAGATAACCCAAAGAATGAGTTAGAACTTCTTAATAAGCCTTAGCTTATTTGAGAAAAAGTTGTGAAAAACATTTAACCATCACCCAGAAAAATTTCAGATGTTGTCTTCAGTCGGACTTACTACTTTTTGGTCTGCAGTTTCTTCTAAATTAAAATGTGTGGTGGTTTGTCTGCCTTAGATGAAATAACAGGGCTATGTTTATTTCCTAGGGCTTCTATAACAAAATACCACAAACTGGGTGGTTTAAAATAGCAGAAATTTACTCTCTTCCAGTTTAGTATTCTGTTGTTGTTAAGTGTCATTGAGTTGGTTGACACTGTATAGAGTTTCTGAGGAGCAGCTGGTGGATTTTAACCACTGACCTGTGGTTAGCAGACCAGTGCTTATCCTATAGTGTTACACCAGGGCTCCAGAAGTAAAGAACTAACCTAACCTCCCAAAAGACAGAATTGATCTGTTGCTAGGTAGCTACAGGTTTGAAGCCTGCAACCCAGACCACTGAGGATCTGAAATCAGGGTGTTGACCATGTTGATTCCTTTGAGAGACTCTGAGAAAATATCTGTCCCATGCCCCACTCCTAGCTACTGATGGCTGCTGGCAATCTTTGGTATTCCCTGTCTTATAAAACTCTTGCCCCTGTGTATCTGTGTCCAAATTTTCTTTGTCTTATAAGAACACCAGTCATTGGATTAGAGCCCATCCTATCCATTGTAGCCTCATTTCAACTTGAGTTACATCTGCCAATACCCTATTACCAAATAAGCTCACATTCGTAGGGACTGAGGGTTAGGATTTCACTGATATTTTAGGACAGAAGTAGGGAACATCCTGCCCATGGGCTGTATGAGCCTGCAAAATCATTTGGTCTGGCCCTACCAAGGCAACTACAAGCGAGACTAGAAATTAAATAAATCTTGGAACTTTTTCTCACAGTCACATAAATTTATATTAAGTGACGTTATAAATGTTCAAATGACCCTTGGCAGAAAAAAGGTTCCCCATCCCTGTTTTCGGATAACACAATTCAACCAAGAACTAAGGGCAAACTGAAACCTTTCCTTATACATTAAACATTTCTTTAAACTATAGTCACCAGTAATAGTAAACTAAGGCAGAATGGTATGTTTAAAATTTAAGTCTTCAGTACTTGAATTTGAAAGGCTGTTTGATTGCTGCCTTCCTTTCCCTTTTTAAATTATCAACATATTTAAAAAAAATTAATTTTCTGATAATTTTCTGTACAATGATAAAATTGATTATATATATATTTGAATAATACATACTCATATTTAGTATACGTCCTACTCATATTTTGAGCAGTGGCTCTGTAGGATAAGCACTGGACTGTAAACCAGAAGCTTGGCAGTTTAAGCCCACCAGTTGCTCTATGGGAGAAAGATGTGGCTTTCTGCCCCCACAAAGATTTGCAGCTTAGGAAACCCTATGCAGGTTCCTTACTATGAGTCGAAAGCAACTCAATGGCACTTAACAGCAACACTCATATTTTATCAATAATATAAACATATCCCCTTTTGGAGGGGTAGATACATAGTTTATATTTACTATATGCTTTTAAAAATGAGCCATATTTTGTTTTTAATACCTGAAAGTAGAAAAAAAATACTCTTCACCCACTTTTTATTGATGACTTAACAAGGAAATAAAGAGTATCATACAAGACAGTCTTCTTCTCAGTGCTGTTAGTACTATATTTGATCTTGATAGGTTTAAAAATGAAAATAAAAGATAAGACAATTTTTTTTTGTTCTAGTTAAATGTACTTTGTTATTTTTGAAACTATTGTGAATTGAATGAAGTTTTAGAACAGATCCTCAGTTTAGCATTCAACAAATCATACACTTCGTTTCATCTCAGTGATTACTATCCCCTCCATGTAACAACAGTTCTCCCACCTCCTCCCTGTGGTTCCTGTTTCCATTCTATCCACCTTTCCATCTCTTCTCAATTTTGTCCTTAGATAAATGTTGCCCTTTGATATTGAATAACTGACCATCCCATGATGAGCATACCCTACTAGTGTTGTCACCCCCTATATACCTGTCTACCACTTGTCTAAAAACTGGGCCACAAGGCTGAGTTCTGCTCCAGACTTGAAGGGTGGCCAAGGGCCATAGTTTCAGATTCCTCCAGTCTGAACAAGGGTCATAATCTTTGGGTTCCTCCAGTCTGGTCTAGTACCATAATCTCAGGTTCCTCAGTCTCTTTCTGACCAGCAAACTCATTTTATTTATTTAATATAATTTTTAGTTTTATTCCACATTATCTCCCACTGTAACTAGGACCTTTTAGTGCAATCCCTTTGAGAGCAGTTGTTAGTAGTAGCCAGACACCATCTAGTTCTTTTGGGGCCAGAGTTGTGGAGATTGATGCTCCCGTGTCCCCTTAATCCATTGGACTAACTGATCCATAGTACCTTCAGTTCTTATCACACTTCTTTCGTCTGCATGTGGAGAGACCAGTAACTGCACCTTAGATGGTCTCTCATGACCTTTTAAGATTGCAGTTGCTCAACAAAGTAGGATATAGAACATTGTTTTTGTGGTGGACTATGTTATGCGAGTTGACCATGGTGTCCCCTGAGACTATGGTCCTGAGCCCCCAGGCCCAGCAACTTATTACCTCTAGTAAAATATACTTTTAATGATCAGCTTATATTTATAAAAATTAATGTGCAGATGTTTAAGATGTAAAAATAGTGATTATGGAAACCTTTTTGGTATGGTGCTTTAGGATAAGCACTGGACCGCAAGGTCAGTTTTAACTGCAGGGTTGGTGGTTCAAACTCACCAACTGCTCCTTGGAAATCTTGTACAGAGTTGCTATGAGTCGGAACTGACTTGACAACACTTAACAACAAATAATTCAAATAAAATATTAGAAAATTTTGATTCAGATCCTTTATTAGCTAGGCTGTAACTTGTTGCAATAAAACAAGCTGCTATTTGTATGAAATCTTGTCTATTGAGCAATTTTATTGGGGGAAAAAAACTGACTTGAAAGAAATTAATCTTTGTGTATACATGTTATCATATATAAAGTTTCTGTAATTACAAGAGCGGTATGTAAGTTTCATAATTGTGTGTGTGCACATATATAGTTTTATTAAAACTTTTAATCAGCATGTTGGAAAAGTCAGAAAATTGAAATGGTGGATACTACAGTTTAAGCTTACATTTTTAAAGCAATGTCAAATAAAAATAAAAAGTGAGTCACAAATGCAAGCCACTCAACGAAAAAGATAAACAGGTGAAACACTTTTAGTAATACATTTGATTTAATCCAACACATCTAAAATATTATGTTGTTGTTAAGTACGGTCAAGATGGTTCTGACTCATAGTGACCCTGTATAGGGTTTCTGAGGCTATACATTTTTGTGGTAGCAGAAAGTGTCATCTTTCTCCCACAGAGTGACTGGTAGCTCAAAACGCTAACCTTTGGTTCACAGTCCACTGCTTATCATGTAGAGCCACTGAGCTCCCTAAAATATTATAGTTTCTACATAAAAATAATTGGTCTAGTCCCATGTTAAGTTTCTCATGAGCCATATATGACTTTGTTGTTGTTAAGTGCCATCTCGTCGGTTCCAACCCATAGTGACACTGTATAGGGTTTCCAAGGAGCAGCTGGTGAGCTTGAACTGCTGACTTTGTGCTTTCAAACAACTTTGCAGTCCAGCGAATTAACCAACAGTGCTACATCAGGACTCTATAATGTAAAGTTGTTGTTAAGTGCCGTGGAGTCAGTTCCGACCCATAGCGACCCTGAGCAGGGTTTCCAAGGTTGTAAATCTTTACGGGAGCAGAAAGCCTCATCTTTCTCCCATGAAGCAGCTGGTAGTTTCAAACTGCTAACATTGCGGTTCACAGCCCAATTTGTAAGTAAATATTAATTGTTATTCTGTGTTTGGTTATTTAATAAAATCAGAGTATCCTTGGCTGGCCAGGTAGATCGGGCAAGGTTAGATAGTCTTGTTTTTTGGTTGTTTTTTTTTCTTTACTCTGGAATGCATTTTCTCCTTGAAAAATAATGCAGTCAGTCACCTTGGAGATTTGGAGATTGCTCTCAGATGTGGCAAACTTCCAGATGCTAGGTTTAAGATTAGTAAAGCTTTGTATAAAATCATGATATCATTATTTAAAGTAATATTACTTAAACTAAATAAAAATAATTTCATTCTAAATTTTTTTAAACATTGTGATTTAATATATATATATAATTTAAAGATTTTAGGTCCTTTTATTTTTAGAATGTGAATTTTTGTTTTCTGTTCTCAGATTTTTTTATTTGAATATTACACAAAGGAAATCCTCACAGAAACCATTTAGAATCACTTCTGTACTGTTAAGTGTTTCCATTTCTAGTCACTAATAAAGAGGATGTAAACCATATTTTATTACTAATAAAGAATATTGGTGTAGCACTTTCAGTTTTAAATATTTAACCTTCATAACAACATAGTTATGTAGGTAGAATTATCCTCATTTCATTGGTGTGGACAATAGACATGGAAAGGTTTAATTGAGTTGCTCAAGGAGGTATTAAGTGGTAAACCTTCACATCTTTTCACTGTATAGTATACTGTCATCTTGTTTGCCCAAATAAGAAAAAAGAAAGTAATTTAGAGAAAACAAATTTCTACATTTCAAATAATACCAAACAGCTTGACACAAATGCTTGAATGTCTTTGTATTTATCAGGTGTTTACTATGTACTATGTTGATGCTGATGATGATCTTGTTTGAATCTGTCATCTTATATAGAAAGTTAAAAATGGCTAAAAGCTTGGTATTGCCATCTTTTAAAACAATGTAACATAATTATCATTTTTAATTATTTGGAATATTTTGTAAATATTAGAAATTCCTTTTCTAAAGAAAAGAATATTAAAGAATGTTAGAACAAGTAAATACTATTACATTTGATACAACTTTCTTACCATTATTACTGTATCTTTTTTAGCCACCAGGAAATCAAGCCCTAAAGGTCTACCAAACAGAAAGGGAGTTCGAGTGGGATATCGCTCCCAGAGCCTCAATAGGGAACCTCTTCGGAAAGATCCTGATCTTATTACAAAACGGGTTCTTTCTGCAAGACTGCTAAAAATCAACGAATTGCAGAATGAAGTTACTGAACTCCAGGTCAAGTTAGCTGAGCTGCTAAAAGAAAATAAGGCTTTGAAAAGACTCCAGTACAGACAGGAGAAAGCCCTGAATAAGTTTGAAGATACTGAAAATGAAATCTCACAACTTATACTTCGACATAACAGTGAGATTACAGCACTCAAGGAACGCCTAAGAAAATCTCAAGAGAAAGAACGGGCAACTGAGAAAAGGGTAAAAGATACAGAAGGTGAACTATTTAGGACAAAATTTTCCTTAAAGAAATTGAAAAAGATCTCTGAAGCAAGGCACCTACCTGAACGAGATGATCTGGCAAAGAAACTAGTCTCAGCAGAATTAAAATTAGATGACACTGAGAGAAGAATTAAGGTAAAATATCTAGAACTTCTAATTGTGCTGCCTTGCTTTATTTCTCGTTGAGTATTTAATTTGTTTGGTTTAAATTACTTACTGCAGTTCGGTATTTGCTGTTATTTTTAGTTACTTTTGTGAGTAATAAATTAGAAATTTAAGGTTTCATATTCAAATACAAGATACAGAAGATTGTATTGCATTAAGAGCATGAGTGGTACAGTGGGTCAAGCATAGGACTGCTGACTGAAAGACTGGCCATCCAAACCCATCAGCCATATCCTAGGAGAAAATGAGACAGTTGGCTTCTGTCTAGATTTACAGCATTGTGAGCCCTATGGCGCAATTCTACTCAATTTTATGACTCTCTAAGTTGGAATCAACTTGACAACAGTGGAGGTGGGGGTGTTACAATGATGAATCACAAGTTAATGCATGAATGTTGAACTCCATGATATTTTTAGGCATTTTTGAAAAGTTCTATTTGATTATCTGATAATTTCTCTAAAATTGAAAATAATTCTGTGATCACTGTATTGTGAAACCTAACATTTTGGGCTATTGTGTAAGAAATGTCATTTAAGCAACACTGCCTGTTTTTATTTCTTTGCTTGTTAGTGAATGATTAAATTAGTTATGGTAGGTAAATCTTAGGGGGAAGGGTATGTCCCTACTCCCAAAATAAAAACTGGTATGAGTTGGATAGGAGAGTGTTGAATAACTAGTTTGAGAACACAACATATCTTTCTTTATTTTTATAATTTTTTTTCTTTATTATTTTTTTTAAACTGTTTTATTGCAAATTATGTGATCGTTTACATGGGAGAACATTATTAGCTTTACATTCATCCTATCGTATATCGTTACATTGCCATGATTACAATCCCCTTCATGCATCATCAACCATCCAAAGGGTATAACCCTGCAAGCCTGCCCCCTGGTCATCATCAGCACACAGCCTCTATCCCTGTCTGGGTCTAGAGTTCCCAGCTGCTCCATCTCTCCACGTCATCATCTCTGCCTCCATCTCTGGCGTCACTGTTTCTCTGGGTAGGGCTCCACACTCTGTTCTTCTCCCTTGATAGTCCCAGGAACCTTTGCTCCTGGCCTGCAAAGTCAATCACTCCCTGCCTTTTGCTACAAAATGTCTAGCTTTACATTTCCAACCCTCACAGTCAGTTCTGATAACAATTATTCACTATTGTGCCACATGAGTGCCATCCCCATCTCCTTTCATTAGTCCAGCCCAGACTAGATACTACTCAGTGGAGATTCTACCTTGCTCCGCGCCCTCAATCTAGGCTCCCTCTTGAATGCTTGTAAGCCAGTCACTTCTTGCCTTTGTAGCCCCCCATTTTGGGGATGTTCAAGTTGTCCATCCCTGTCAATCCTGTGTATTGAGGGGATGGGAATGATCCTTGTTGTAAAGATTTGTTCCCTCTTTTGAGCTACTGCATCCATAAGTATAAGTCAAGTTCATCAAATTGTATCAGATTACTCTTTTTTTCTTCTTTTTTCTTCTAGTTGTATTCTGATCAACCATTGAAGCCAGGTCAAGTGTGTATTATCTGCAAGTTTGGGTGTTCTTGTGTATATGCCTTCTCTTCTTATTGGCTGGACGCTTCATTCTCCATGCTGGTCCTCTGTGGCTATGTCACTGACTCTGGGCCCAGGAGTCCTCAGGTCTTGCCATACTGCTGGCCAACCAGGTCTCCACCCAGGTTCACAGGAGTGTATTGAATGTGGTTGGATTTAGCTTGCCGCTTCATTGCTGTTTTTCCCTCACTTCCCCTTATCGGTGACCAACGTGGTCACACAGTCAGAGCACATGTCTGCTCTTGTATCCCCATTGAGTGTTAGTCTTGGAAGGTGGTTTGCCTGAGGGGACCCAGCCGCGTGCCTTGATGTCTCCTGGGGGAGCAACTTGCTTATTCTTGTAGTAGTTAGTAGGATTTTGTTATTGTTTTATATTTTTCCTGTCAGTCTTTCTTTCAAGAAGTATCTTCTGTTCTGGCTGCTTCAGGCTGGTCTGCTTGTCCTTTTCAGTGGAAATTTCCCACTTCAGAAGATTCTAATAGAGTTCAAGATTCCACCTATGGTCTTAATACAACATATCTGTGAAAGATATTTTTCTCTTGAGTTGGAGTAAGGAAAAGAGTACTACCCCATGGCTCTTATGCAGGAAATTCATATTACTTGCCACCAAGTATGTAAAAATACTGCTACTAGGGTTCCAGTTCATATGTGCATGGGTTTATTCCAACCAGCACTTGTTTACCATGCCCCTGCCATCAGTGGTTGGCTGTAGAGAACTTCTCTCAGTAGTACACTTGTTTTGTTCTCGTTAAGGTGCCTTCCAAAAAAAGTCCAATCAAAACAGTTTCTTATGAGGGGTTCTGCTGAGCAAGTGAAAATTCGAGGCAGAGACACCAGCTCAGAAGGTTATGACAACTGTTTTTTGGAATTCTAAAGGGATACGCTATGGGTCGGACCCGACTCGATGGCACTTAACAACAACAACAACAACTCTTGGTATGGAAGAACAGTGGCTCCATACAATAGGCACAGGACTGGGAACCACACGACTGGTGGTTTCTCACACAGCTGTTCTGTGGGAGAAAGATGAGGCTTTCTGCTCGGTAACCCTATACAGGGTCACTAAAGTCAGAACTGACTTGATGGCACTTAACAACAACAACAAATCTTGATATATTTTCTAAAAGGATACAGAACGATTACAGGGGCTTATTAGGATGAAATTTTAAGGAAACTCAAAACTGCGTTGATGAGAAAAAGACCAGGAAAATTGCACCAAGAATATTTTTCTATCTTGACAGTACACCTGCTCATTTTTCAAGCGGGATAAAGGCTGCTTTTTGAGAATTTTGGCTGGGAAATCTTATTCTGTCTACCCTACGGCACTGATCTTGTCCCTTCAGACTTCTTTTTGTCCCCCAAACTCAAAGACATTGAAAAGTAAAAAGATTTGAGCCCTTTGAAGATGCCCACACTACCATTTTGATATGACATCAATTAAAGAATACAGAATTCATTATGGAAGGGTAAGGAGATGGAAAACACTGCCTTAAGGAATTCATGGATAGACCTGGATGGTGGATATGTCAAGAAACGATAGCTTCACATTTTAATATTTTTGTTTAATAGAAGTTTCTGTGATTTTGTAACAATGCTTTTTGACTTTCCCTAATGTATCAAACAGAAACCCTTAGTCAGGTTGATGTTTAGAATCAACAAGTATTTGGAAAGCAATGTTAGGGAAAATTATAGAAATAATGCCTGGTATGAGATCTGTCCAACTAAGAGAAGCTCAGAACTATAAATCCTGGCTTTCTGTAACTTACTAGTTGTTTTTGGTAAGTGCCGCCCAGTCCGTTCTGACATAGTGACCCTGTATAGATTTCCTGAGGAGTGACTGGTGAGTTTGAACTGCTGATATGTGATTTGTTGCAATGTTTCATACTCTAAAATATGCCACGACTGATACACCAATGCTATACCCTAAGGCAGTAAGTAGCTTATTAAATACAGTATACTGAAAAAGTGGTAAAGTTATTCTCTTTTAAAACTCTAGAAATTTATTTTTTTAAAGTTTTTATTATGAATTGAGTGAAAGTTTACAGGGCAGATCATCAGTTTTAC
>NW_006408804.1:290848-291426 GCF_000296735.1 Chrysochloris asiatica
GCTCCACAGGAAGCTTCTTTCACTGGGCAAGTTCTAGCCCCGTTTTAGGTATTCCAATCACTTATAGGCTGAAGACGGACTTACATGTTTTCTATAATGATATTTCTGGCTATTCCTTTCTCCCCCCTCATGTGTCTATTTTACAATAGTAGGCAAGGGAAACCAAGATTCATAAGACAGTCAAGCATCTTAACATTAACAAATACCTTATTAAAACAACATGAAAGATGATTATACACATGAACCTAACTAGATAGCATATACAGAAATTAGATTGGCTACAGCTATGGGAAGAGACAGTGAAAAAGCTACATATCATCAACCAAAGAAAGACCAGGGGTCGCCTGTAGAACAGACCATCAGTTGCTCATGTGCAAGTTCAGACTGAAGCTGAAAAAATTAAAACAAGTCCATGAGAGCAACAATTTAGTCTTGAACATAGCCAACCTGAATTTAGAGATCTTTTAAAGAACAGATTTGATGCATTAGAGACTAGTAACTGAATACCAGAAGAGTTGTGGATCACATCAAGAATACCATACAGGAAGAAAGCAAAAGGTTATTAAGAAGATAAGAAA
>NW_006408804.1:308544-313449 GCF_000296735.1 Chrysochloris asiatica
TGTGTAAAATTAGGTAGGTCATGTTTTTCTAAAAATGAATCCATTTCTTCTAAGTTTTCGAATTTGTGGAGTACAACTCTTCATAGTATTCTCTTATTTTCCTTCTGTTTCTTTGGTTCCATTGTGACATTGCCCATTGGTTTCTAATGCGTGTTATTTGTGTCTTCTTCCTCTTTTCTTTTGTTAAGTTTTCCAATGGTTTGTCAATTTTATTAATCCTTTCAAAGAACCAGCTTCTTGACATATTGATTCTTTTTATAGTTTTTCTGTTTTGTATCACATTTATTTCTGTTCTAATCCTTATTATTTCTTTTGTTTTTTGGTGTCTGTAGGTTCCTTCATTGGTCTGTTTCTAATTGTTGGAGGTGCTGTGTTAATATGTTAATTTTTGGGTTTTCTTTTTTTATGTGCACATATATCGTAATAAATTCTCCTTTCAGAACCACTTTCTCCACGTCCCAACGATTTTGGTATGTTGCATTTTTTATTCTAGTTTATTTCTAGGAACTTTGTGAATTCACGTTTAATTTCTTCTTTTTCCCAGTCAAGTTGGTTGATTGTGTTGTTTAGGTCCTCTGTAACTTTGTCAAGTTTCTTTCTGGTTGTTATATCTGTTTTCAAAAGTGGCACGTTAAAATCTCCCACTATAATTATAGATTTATCTGTTTCTTTCTTCAGTTCTAATAGGGTTTGTTTCATATATCTTGGTGCTCTTTCATTGGAAATGTAGATATTTATTATAGTTATGTCATCTTGCTCAATTGCCTCTGATCATGAGTTAATGTCCTTCTTCTCTTATGCTGGTTTTTGTCTTAAAGTTTACTTTATCAGAGATTAATATTACCACTCCTGCTTGTTTATTGTTACAGTTAGCTTGGTATATTTTATTCCATACTTTAAGTTTTAGTCTGTTTTCATCTTTGTGTGGTAAGGTGTGTCTCTTGCAGGCAGCATATTAAAGGGTCTTATTTTCTTATCCATTCTGCCATTCTCTGTCTCTTGACTAGTGCATTTAATCCATTGACATTGAATGTAATTATCGATAGGTATGAATTAATTTCTGCCATTATGTTAATTTTTTGGTAGTACTGTTTGTTCATTTGTTTTGCATGCCATCTTTTACTGAGTTCGTGATTTTTGTTTTTTTCTTAGTTTTCATGTTTCCTTGTTCTGTTTGGATGTTCATTTTCATGGTAAATTGTGAAGTATTAACTTTCTTTGGGGTTACTCTTTAGTCTATTGACTTTTTCCTCCATTTAAGACAGTCTGTTGTTTGTTGTAATCTTCCTGACTTCCTCACCACCTGGATCTCTGTTCCTATATTTTTCCCTTACTTGACATTATTATTACTTTGATCTACGGTTGACCTCCCAGCTCCTTTGAATTTGTTGTAATTTGTTCAGTTCTGGACTCTGCTCTATGTTGTCTGAGTTTCAGGTGGTGTTGCCACGCCTCTGGTTGTTGTCAGTCTCTGGTTGTTGTCAGTTCTTGTTGGTTTTCAGTCCAAAGAACTCCTTTTAGGATGTTTTGAAGTGCTGGATTCGTTTTGATAAAATCTCTTAAATTCTGTTTATCCTGGAATGTTTTGATTGCACCATTGTATTTGATTGAGAGTTTTGCTGGATAGACAATTCTTGGTTGACAGTTTTTTTCTTTTAGGGTTTTACATATGTCTCCCCATTGCCTTATTGATTACATGGTTTCTCCTGAGACGTCAGATTTGCTTGTCTCTGTAAGTAGCACTTATCTTTTTCCTGGCTACTTTTAGGATTCTCTCCTTGTGTTTGATTTTGGAGAGCTTGATAAATATGTATTCTGGTTTTCTTTTGTGGTCTGCCCTTCCCAGGGTAAGTTCTTCTTGAATGTTTTATCTTTTCATTCTTCAAGATGTTAGGGAAATTTTCTTCCTGAAGCTCTTCAACTATCTTCTCTGTGGATTTCTCTGATTCTTCCTGTTCTGGAATGCCTGTAATTCTTAAGTTATTCCTCTTCATGTTATCCAACATGGATCTTAGACGCTCTTCAAAATTTTTTACCCTTGTTTCTGCTTGCTCTTCTATTTTAGCATTATTGAGAAATTTGTCTTCCAGCTCACTGGTTCTGGCTTTCATCTCTTCATTTCTCCTCCTTTGCCCTTTCTGTGTATTGTCCATTTCTGATATTTTATTATTAATCATCTAGACTTCTTTTTGCAGGTTTTGAATTGTTTCCAGTGCTGTATCTATCTTGTTTGATTGCTCATGTAGCACTTTCCTGACTTCTTCCTTATTTCCCTCCACTCCTTTCCGGAGCATTTGAATTTGTTTCCATATCATTCTTCTGAATTCTTCTCAGGCAAATCCAAAACCTGCTCTTCCTCTTCTGGAAAACCTTTGTCTGCTTCCAGCTTATTTGTCTCAGTTACTCTTTTCTGTTTGGGGACATGCTGAGATCTTTTGTTGTGTTTTCTTTGTTATTTTCAGTAGTTAGGTGGGTTCTCAATGCTTAAATGGATGTTTGTTGCTGTGTTATTAAGCTTACTGAGTGTCTTCTGGTAGATATGATCAGGAGACAGGCTTCCCTTTTCTCATGTAACGTCTAGCAGCTGTTATTGGCTCTTGTTTCAATGGTGGAATATTATGAGGTATGCTTGTAGCTTGGCAATATGGCCATGATTGCTGTCACTTCTTGAGTAACATAGGGAGTAAAAGCTTCCACGTCTTGGAAAAAAGTATGACCAGAAGGACCAAAAACAGAAGCAATAAAAATCAGAGACAAAACCCACCACTCTAAAACAAAAATTAAACCATAGCCAACTGAACAGTCACCTTTGCTGCGCAGGTTGTGTGTGTGCACTGTAGAAACCTCCAGCAGTGGGTGGAGGTGTCCACTAAATCAGGGCCCTCCTCTAGACACCACTGTAGAGGTGCGCAGATAGATATTGAGAAGTTAATGGGAGAAAGATTGTCTTACTATTTTTGTCTCTGAAGGTCAGTTAGGTATCTGTGTGCACAGTGTAATTATCAAAATATTTGTCCTTGTGTGGGTAGTTGGTGTTGGCTCTTGCCTTTTATGTTGGGGTTTTACAGAGTGTTCATACGGTTCGTCTGTCTTGGCAGACTTGCTTTTTTCTTGCTGGGTAGGCATGAGTAAAGTGTCCCGCACAAGTGAACTTTAGGGCTGGGTCCCTGAATCAAAACGTCATAAGCAGCTGCCAAAGGGAAGAGGAGGAAAAATTATGTAGAATCCCCCGACACTTCTTTCTGTAAATGTTACTGTGTGGGTTTAACACCAGTTCACTGTGTTGGTCTGGCTGTGGCTCCGCCCTCTGAACTCAGCCCGGGCAGGGTGGCCCCAGAAGGAGTCCTGTGTCCTAGTAGATTTCTAAATCACAATGTTTTCCTTTATACAGTGAGTTTTCCACCGGTAGGTGCGGGAAACTGATGCCCTACACTTTATGCTAGATCCAGAGCTCTGGAGCTGTTCCGTGAAAGCAGCTTCTCTGGGTTTTCAGCCCCTTCCCCACAGAGCCTGTCCTACCTGACTGCTTCTGCTGCCTCTAAAACTGGAAGTCACCTCAATACATTTTTTGAATAGAGTCCTGTCAGATTAATAGCCACATTTTACATCTAGTGTGAATAAATCAACATATTAGTTTATATTTTAGCATTTAAATAAATCTGCAGCGTATGCACAACCCAACTATTACAGCAGAAAAACACTCTTAGTTAAGTAATTTTTAGTCTTTGTAGTAGTTATCAAACCATTTGGTCTTAAGACCCCCTTTGTAATATGAAATTGATGACTCCTTCCCACAAGAGATGTTGTTCATGTGGGTATAGTATCGGTACTTGTTATTCTTATTAATTGCCATGAAGTTGATTCCAAAACTATATCATGCAGGAACAGAAAGTTTCATCTTTTTCCTTCAGAGCAGCTGGAGGGCTTGAATTGCTAATCTTGTGGTCTGTTGTCCAGTGCTTATCCTGCAGAGCCACTGCACAACCTGATACTTAACTTTATTTGACATGAAATTGACAATTAAAAATATTACTTGATTCACTTAAAAAGTAATTCATTACATTTTATCATAAATCTTTTAATGAAAAATAACATTTATTAGAAACAGAAAAAAATCGGGACAAAGGTAGCATTGTTTTATGTATTTGCAAATCTCGTAATATACAGCTAAATGGAAAACAGCTGTATCCTCATAACTGCTTCTGCATTCAATTTGTTGTGTTGTGATGTTTTAATTGATAAATCTAAAGAAAATCCAGTGTCACACAGATGTGTACAGTGGTTAGAAAATGGAGGAATATTTTAGGAGTCATTTCAGAAAACTAGATATTCTTCTTACATACTGTACCCAAACTAAAACATGATGTTTCTTAAAGATTGGTTTCCATGTACAATCTGAAACTGCATCAGTAAGCATATTGCTTTCTGCCACATTAAAATTCATTGTTCTTTCTTGCCCTTTAAATGGATGATTTACCCATGCATGATCTTGTAACATTATGCATTGGTCATTTGGAAAATACTGGCTCATTGAGTTGTGTATATTTTTCAAATGTTGCCACATTTTATTATACAGTAACATACCATGTTGCCTTTGAAAACTCCACTATTCACTCATGAGACAATAAAAGTAAAGACAGCAAATAATATCTTATTATTATAAAGTGTTTTTACCTTGTAGAACCCTAAAAGTATTCTAGGTATTCCAATCAGTTATAGACTGAAGACGGGCTTATAAGTTTTCTGTATCATGTTTCCCAACATTCCTTTCTATCCCACTCGTCTTCTATTTTACAATAGTAGAAAAGGGAAACCAATATTCATAAGACAGTCAAGCATTTTAGTATTATTTCCCCTCTTCAAGCTATGCCTATGTCCCTGTATCACAGAGCCTTGTTGTTCCAA
>NW_006408804.1:317116-321243 GCF_000296735.1 Chrysochloris asiatica
ATATTCCTTTATATGTGGTTCAGAGTTTTGGGACCATCCCCTGAGCCTTCTTTGTCTAGTATTCTGCGTTGTTTCTGACAGAGCTTCTCACTGCACTTCTACCTGATCCACCATCTTGTTTGTTCTCCTAAGCTAAGTTTTTAATTAAGCTTGGAATTTTACACACACATATACACATGTTATATAAACAGACTAAGGTTCAAATTCTGGTTATATCAGTCTAGTGTTATGATACAAATACAGATTACCTGATCCTCAGTTTCCAGTTTTTAAAGCTTGCAGATGCTGAAAAATGGAGTTGGAGATAAAGTTCATAATGAATTTGGCACAGTGTCTGACAGTTATAAGTCACCTAATGTGGCACTGTGGGTTATTGTGTTGTACTGCAAAGTCAGTTTGAACCTGAAGGTTGGTGGTTCAATTTCACCTGCTGCTCCTTGGAAACCCTATATAGGGTCTCTATGGGTCGGAACCAACTCAACAGCATTCAACAACAATAGTCTATTATTTAAGAATATAGAAATGCACTAAGAGAAAATGATCCAAAGTAAATACATCAAGCATGGCAACATTCTGCTGTTTGAAAGGATCCTAGAAATGGTTTAGTGCAGTGGTTATCAAATTAATCTAGGTGAACTTTCAAGGGTCTGTTTTAAAAAAAATCTTCTTATTTGGTCCATTGGTTTTTCACATCTTGACAGTTCTTCATGGACAACAAATAATGGCTAAATTCTTATGTGTTGTGGGTGAGTCAAGTTGACAATTTCAGAGTCTTAAACCCAACAACGGAAAGGCAGTCTCTGACACCTCCAGGGGAACTTTTTGTTACTACCATTGAGTTGGTTCCAACTTATTTTGACCAGATACACACAAGAACTAAACAATGTCTGGTCCTGCGTCATCCTCACAATTGTTGTTAGGTTTGAGCTCATTGTTGATGCCACTGTGTTGGTTACTCTTGTTGAGGATCATCATCTTTTTCACTGATCCTCCACTTTACCGAGCACAATATTATTCTCAAGGGACTGGTTCCTCCTGATAGCTCTCTAGTCCAGTGCAATTCAGGCACTTAACAGATGAGAAGAACAAGAGAGATCATTTGTCTCTTTCAGAATCACAGAATTGGGTTACAACCACATGTCTGGGATTAGAACTGTAGTCTTTTGTCTTCCATTTTGGTACTTTTGTTTAGTCTCATTTTAGTAAAATCCTAGCAATTTCATTACATATTAAAGAGCTGAGTAATAGGATTCTCTTATAGTTTTACATTTTTCCCTTAGTCTATAGAATGGATTGAAAAATTGTTTTTTTATTATTTTAGTAGTATTTTCTGAGAAAATGATCTACAAACTGTAAAAAAAAAAAAAAAAAAGAAAGCATATTTTCAAATTTTGCTAATCCTCTGTTGAAATTTGTTGATTAGAACCTCTGAAATCTGGGTGTTTGTGTTTGTGTATTTGCTAAATATGTTAAAAACTAGGGTAGAATCAAACTCTTTTGGAAGAAAAAACTGAGTAAACAAAACTTGCAAGAATTTTCAAGAAAACACAGAGCTGCAGTTAGAGCAAGCAGAACAAAAGCTCCTTAAGGTCAGACATGGAATGCAAAGAGGAAGCATGACTATTGGGTTCTAAGCTTGTTTTTATCCTGTTCTTCTGAAGGCAGAGCATGTAATAAGAGACATAGTTCATTTAACTGAGTTCAGTTTCCACATTTGGATGAATTATACCCCAGAGGATTAAAGAACCATGGGGTTGTAATTTCTGTGCCTTTGACAGTAAATACTTTAGGGAGTTTAGAAGTTAGGGAGATTAGAAGTAAGAAAAAAAAAGGAAATACAGTACCACTGTTTTCAAAGGTCAGTGAAGGTAAATATCAATCAGTAAATTTAATGTTAATCTATACTAATTATTTAAGTACATTTTGGGAAATATTGTTAATGTAGAACTATCCTTCCATTTTTTCCCGTTAGGATTGCTAGATGGGTGCATCAAGAGAATATAGTAGTACAATATAACTTAATATTAATGATACCACTCATCTGCCAGTTTGTCTTATTTTTGTGGTTTTTGTGTTGCTGAGATGTTAGAAGCTATGCCACCTGTATTTTAAATACCAGCAGGAACATCCAGGGTGGACAGGTTTTTAGCTGAGTTTACAGACTAAAACAGATTAGGAAGAAGGAGAGGCAGACCACTTCTGAATGGGTTTCTATTGAAAACCATATGAATAGTCAGAGAACATTGTCTGATATAGTGCCAGACAATGAGCCTCTCAGGTTGGAAGGCACTCAAAATATGATTGGGGAAGAGCTGCCTCCTCAAAGTAGAGTTGACCATCATTATGTGATTAGAGCAGAGCTTTTGGGACCTTCTCTTGCTGATGGCACAACTCAAAATGAGAACAAATAGCTGCATACATCCATTAATAATCAGAATGTGGAATGTGTGAAGTATGAATCTAGGAAAGTTGAAAGTTAGAAATGAAATGAAACGCAAAAGCATCATGTCTACATTAGTGAGCTAAAAAGGACTGGTATTGGCCATTTTGAAATTGGGCATTTAGGTGAGTTTACTATGTTGGGAATAACAAATTGAAGAGGAATAGCATTGTATTCATCATGAAAAACAGCACGATCTATCTTGAAGTACAATGCTATATGATAATATCCATATGCCTATAAGGAAGAATAGGTAGTACCACTGTCATTAACCACTAAGACCAATGATGAATTCTACCAACTTCTGCAGTCTGAAATTGATCAAACCATGTAATCAAGATGTATAATTACTGATGATTGGAATACAAAAGTTTGAAACAAAAAAAAAAAAAGGAAGGTTTGGTAGTTGGAAAATATGGTCTTGGTGATAAAAACTGTTCTGGAGATCTCATGATACAATTCTGTAAGACCAATCAATGACTTATTAATTGCAAATGCCACTTTTTAACAACAAAAACGTGAACATAATCAGGTAGAATATACAGGGATCAAATTGACTACATTTGTGGGGAGAGACAATGGAGAAGTTCAGTATCATCACAAAAAGCAAGGCGAGGGGCTGACTGTGGAACAGACCATCAATTCCTCAAATGCACGTTAAGGTTGAAGCTGAAGAAAATTAAAACAAATCCATGAGATTTGACCTTGAGTATATTGCACCTAAATTTAGAGACCATCTCAAAAACAGATTTGTTGCATTAGACCTTAATGACTGAAGACCAGGATAGTTGTTGGGATGATATCAAGAATATCATACATAAAAGTTAAAAGCCACTTAAAAGACGGGAAAGAAAATACCAAAGTGGATTTCAGCAGTGACTCAGAAACTTGTTCTTGAGCATAGAAAATCTACTGGAAGAAATGAGAAAGTAAAAGAGCTGAACAGAAAATATGAACGACAGCTTGAAAAGACCTACTGCAAAGACCTGGAACTAGAAACCCATAAGGGAAGAACACAGTCAGTATTTCTCAAGCTGAAAGAATTAAATAAAAAGTTCAAGCCTTAGGTTGAAGTATTGAAGTATTCTTTGGATAAATATTGAATGATGAGCAGCAAACATCAAAAAGGAAGGAATACAGAGTCACTGTAAGAGGACTTGGAACTAGGAATGCCATTGCTGACGTTGGATGGATCTTGGCTGAAAGCAGAGAATTCTTAAAAGATGTTTACTTATGCTTTAATCACCATGCAAAGGCATTTGTCTTTGTGGATTATAACAAACTATGGATACTGTTGTGAAGAATGGGTATTCCAGAATATTTCATTGAGCTCTTGAGGAACCTGTACCTAGACCAAGAAGCAGTCATTGGAATAGAATAAGGGGATACTGAATAGCTTCACCAGGCTTAATCTGCATACTGACAAATATTCTCAGAAACTGGATTATATGAAGAAGAATGTGGCATCATAATTGGAGGAAGAGTCATTAACAACCTGAGATATGTAGATGACACAACCTTGCTTGCTGAAAGCAAGAGAACTTGAAATTCTTACTGATGAAGGTCAAAGACTATAGTCTTCAGTATGAATTGCACCTCAGTGTAAAGAAAAGGAAAACCTTACAACTGGACCAAAAAATAACATCATAAATGGAGAAAAGATTGATATTATCAAAGACTTCATTTT
>NW_006408804.1:334043-340450 GCF_000296735.1 Chrysochloris asiatica
ACTGTTTCTCTTCATTTTAAGTTGTTGCCCATCATCAAATGCAGGTTCTGTGCGCTTTTCTCCCCCGACACTGCTGGTATTTAAAATACCGGTGGCATAGCTTTCTGAATCACAGCAAGTCAATAGCACTACCACAGTATGACAAACCGAGAGACGAGTGATAGTATTTTTTGTTTTAAAGTTGTGTATGTTTTGAACTTATATAGAAGTAATATTATTTTCATTTAATTTATTAGCATGGTCAATTATATGTATATATCTTTAATGTTAAACTATTCTTTCATTATCTTGATCTGATGTAATTTTTATACATTGTTAGATTTCTTTTGCTGGTATTTGGGAATTTTGCAGTTATGTTCAAATGTAAGAATGACCTATTATTTTTTTCCAAGCTGTCCTTATCCAGGATTGGTATCAAGATTATTAAAACGTTCATGAAGAATGATTTGGAGACGTTTTTCCTTTATAGCTTGTAAATATGTACCTTTTTCTTGTTAAAGCTTGATTGTGTGTGTTTGTGACATTTGGCACAAATTTAATTTAATTCATTGTTCTTCAGAAAACCAGCTTTTACTTACCTTCATTTTTCTCTGTTTTCTATTTCATTAATTTCTGTTTTTATATATATTATTTTCTCTCTTTGGGTTAACTCTATTCTCTTTGTAGCTAATTGAGGCTAATCTGATTTATTAAATCTTAATCCTTTATGATTTCAACTATATGTATTTCTATTACAGCTTCAATTGACTCTCAAAAATTTTGAAATTCAGTGTTTTAATTACTGTTGAGTTCCACACTTTCGTAATTCCTGTTATGCTTTCTTTTATCTATGAATTATTTAGAATTGTCCTTTTTTATTTCCACGTGAATGTTGTTTTAGTGATGGTTTGGTGGGGCTGGTTTAATTTTAATTTTGTTGCATAGTAGAAAGAGAACATGAACAGCGTATGCTGCTTTGTTAGTATTTATTGAGACTTCATTTGAAGTAAGTTTCTAAACCATTTTGTAAATATTCTAACTACTTAAAAAGAAAATATTCTGTGTAGTCATGGGGTGCAAAGTTTTCATGACATCCACTGTTGCCAAGTGCTGTTGAGTTAATTCCCGTGAAGAAAGAGCAGTTGCATTGTCATGGTAGGGAAAACAATTCCTTGGCACAATTTGCCTGGCCTTTTTCTCACCAATGAAGTTTTCAATTTTCTTAAAATTTCTTCCTAATAAAGCACTATGATCGTTCTATATCCTTTGAGAAAATTTTATCAAGATTACCTCTTTGGGATCCCAAAGGCAGTCAGTATAACCTTTTGAGCTGACCGCTTGGCTTTGAATTTGACATGCCTAGAAGATCTCCTTGGCAGCCACTGATTTGATTTACCTTGCTCTCTGAATTATTTTGGTAAATCCAAGACTGAACTCTTACTAGTTACATTGGTAAATCTAAGATTCATCTCAGTTCATTCTATAAAATCTTTACTAATTTCAATCTTGCTTAAATAATTAATGTGAGAGATCAGTACTTTGAGCTAGCTGATCTTTGCCTAATACTTTAATTTAGTTTCCTTTTTTTTTTTAAAAAAGGCATCCTAATGAGATTAAGACAAGTGTATACCGAAAGAGCCTATCTGCAGCTATCCACTGATTGCAGAGACATGTTTAATCACATTTGACCTGGAATAGACCCATACATAATGAACTGCAATCCTAGTCACAATACTTTTGATTTGCTTTCATATACAATTGATTACTTTTTATTCCTTTCATGAAATTAATAAGAAAACTATGTGAGACACTTTGGGGCTATGTAAATATCTTACTCATTAAAATTTAACGTCTACTGATAATTCTTATCTGATCCGTTCTTCATCATGATGGTTTTTCCAACTCCATTTCTGTATCTCCATATCTTCAATTCTGGAAAATTCTTAGCCTTTTCTTTTCTTTGTTGTTTTAATACTGCTTTTCATCATACTCTTAATATCTTCTTGATTTCTAATACACCTGTGTGGGGCAGCCTCATGCTGTTCTCCATGTCATACGTATTTTCTTCTCTTTTTCCTTCATTACACTAATTTTCACCAACATCTTCGAATTTATTGATTTCCTCTTCAGATATGCTTAATTTGCTTTTTAATGTGTCCATTTATTTTGAAATATCAGTGAATGTGAGTTTCATTTAAAAAATAATTTTCGGTTCTTTTTTGTATCTACTGATCTTTTTTAAAAATTTCACCCTCCTCCATTGTTCTTTCTCCCTGGTTTCTGTATTTTGAAAATAATTTTGAATACCTACTTTTATGGTATCATCCTGGTTTTTCTATTATTTCTACTTTATAAGATGTCTTTTATCCTGACTTGCCTTTATAATAGTTTACTTCTGATTTCATCTCATCAAGGAGGCATTTTCTTCCTTGAATTATGAAAATTACCACACGGAATGGTTTCCTGTTTGCTTATTTATACATGGGTTAACATGAGTTGGAAGTAACACTATAGCAACTTGGGTTGACCAGTTAATTAATTAATTATTCCACATATTGTTAAGTGCTGTTGAGTTGGTTCCAACTCATAGCAGCCTTGCACAGGGTTTCCAAGGCTTTAATCTTTGCAGGAGCAGAAAGCCTTTTCTTTCTCCTCTGGAGTGACTGGTGGGCTCAAACCACTGACTTTGTGGCTCGCAGCCCCCTACAGCACTCCCTTTGATCCATAATGTTGTTTGCTTGTAGGGTAAGCAGTGAATTGTTAATCACAAGGTTGGCGGTTCAGACCCAGGCACTCCTCAGTTCTGACTCACCAGCACTTAATAACAACAAGTTGACTATATATGGCATAGACCTGAGGCTTTAATTTCTCAGAGCTAACTATTCTACCTGCTGCTCATGAAAGAAGGCTTACCTCTTATCTGCTTTCTGGCCAATCATACCTGAGGTTTATTTTATTTCACTCCTCTCAAATGAGGCTGTAAGTAGGGGGTTCAATACCATATATCTCACATGCCACTCAGCCTCATCTAGGCCCAGCATGTTACCTGCTAAGAGTTAGAAATCTAAATCCAAGCACTTGAAGCCTCTATTTAGATCATACTCCTGTTGTGGTTTGCCAGGGTCTCCGCTTGGATATGTGCTTCTCACTTCCTTTTCAGTCATAAGAACACTCCAGCCTTTTTTTTTTTTAAATTGTGTTTATATTGGGAAGAGATCTGCTATTTTAGCCAGACATGATGTCAGAATATAAGTGTTGATGTTTTTCTTTTTGGCTTAGTTTTAATAACATTTCCCATTAGGAAATGGAATTATTAGGCCAAAGTGTAATCATATATATGTTCAGGACATTTTATTTGCTTATATATAATTTCTGGTGTTTATAAAAATTAAATTCCTTGCAGTTATGATCTACACTCCCCATTGGTTTATAATACATAGTTTGAATATCAGAGTATAAACCCTTTTTCGTGTCTCTTGATGTACTGTCAAATTGCTTTCCAAGCAGGGAAAGATGGATGGATAGATAGACAGATTTTATTTTATTTTTTTAAACTAAGTAAGTAATATATGAGCAGGAGTCCTGATGTGGCGCTGTAGAATAACCACAAGGTTGGCAATGCAAACTCACTAGCCACATTTCAGAAACCCTATACAGGGTCGCTGATTTGAAACCAATTTAACAGCACTTAACAACAACTATAGTATTATGAACGTGTTGCCAATACTGGCTATCACTTCTTTAGATTACATGCTAATTTGATAGGTAATGTTTTGCTTTTATAATTGTAACTTGATTTTTTAATTTATTCACTTAATGATACACATTAAGAATCTTATGACCAAAACTCAAAGACAAATGACAAAGTATGAATGTTGAGAGATATATATTTGTAAAATATATGACTTCCACCTTCCCCACCCACCCTCCAAATAGCCTATTGTCGTTGAGTGTGTTATGTCTTGTTAGTGACCCAGTAGGACAGAGTAGAATTGCTATATAGGGTTTCCAAGGCTGTAAATCTTTACAGAAGCAGACTGCCACATCTTTCTCTGTGGAGTGGACTGGTGGATTTGAACTGCAGACCTTCCAGTTTTCAGCTGAGAACTTTGACAATTGTACTGCCAGGACTTCAGTATATGAGAGTGAGTCAAAAATTGTCCATACTCTGGCTGTAGACTTTATTTTAATCAACTTTTAGAAAAGAAAAAAATATATTTTTTCTGCATAATCTCCTTGCTTTTCAATACACTTTATCCATCTATAAAAAAGCTTTCATATGCCCTTATTTTAAAATGTTTTAGACTGAGCTGTAAGCCACGAATGCACACTTGTCTTTACTTCTTCATCAGAGGTGAATCTTCATCCTCTAAGGGCTGCTTTCAGGGGACCAAACAGGTAAGAGCCCTGTGGAGCAAGTTTAGGACTTTTAGGGAGGATGCTTTAACACTTCAAAACAAAGTTTTTGCAATGTCAGCAGTGTGGGCAGAGGTGTGCAGAGGTGCATTGTCTTGAAAGATTACAAACCTTTGGATAGCAGTCCTCTGCATTTAATCCAAAGTTTAGATATCTAACTGTATTGAGCACTGTTGATCCTTAAACTTTTTCCTGATAATATTCCAGTGCTGCCCCTTGAGTATCCCAGAAAACTGTAAGCATCAATTTTCCAGCTGATGGTTGACTTTTGAACTTTTCTTGGTGGACTGTTGAGGAGTTTTCCATTTTATACTGTCGTTTTCTCTCAGATTTGTCATGATGAATCCATGCCTCATCACTAGTAATGATATTTCAAAAAAATAAACTTTCACCTTCCTTCAAATTTCAGTTCAAATTTTGTTTGCAGATGTTCAAACACTTCTGTTTATGCTTTTCCGTGAGTCATTTCAGTACTCATCTCTCACAAACTTTTTGAAACCCAAATCTCTCTTGGATTATTTCATAGGCAGATTCATGGCTGATTTGCAAATGATTTGCCCCATAATTCACTGTCACTTGTCTATTCGACAGAATCATTTCATGTGCATGCTCGATTCTGTCATCAGCCATGGATGTAGATGGGCATTTTAATATAACTAGAGTGCATATAAGTTTGGACTCACCCTCGTATATGACAGGTAGTTAATATCCTTTATATATGTATAAAAACTCTAATAGATCAGTTAGAAATGAATGAACACATCAATAAAATGTAATGGCAAATACTATGAGAAAGTAATTCATAAAGTCAATAGTATATGAAAAATTAACTTTGTTAGTAAAGAAAAATACAAGTTGAAATAATTTTTTGTTTTTCTCTTTTGGCCTAGTCAGTAGTTTCAGTGGTTATAATTTCCAGTTATGGCATTAATAATATGATTAAATGTAGGGACTAGGCTTTTGAAAAAAAGGTTTACTGTTACAACTCAGAATTCTAGAGGGCATTTTGGAAATGCTTTTCAATAGCCTTCAAATTGTACAGATAATCTTCCAACCCAGGAACTTCATTTCTAAATACTTGCCCCAAGGAAATAATAAAAGATACACTTAAAGTTGAACTCCTAGTATGGTTCTGTAGGATATACTTGATTGATAACTACAAGGTCAGTGGTTCAAACCCACCAGCTGCTCCTCAGAAACCCTGTATAGCAGGGTTGTTGTTGTGTTGTTACATGCAGTGGAGTTGGTTCCTATACAGGGTTTCTGAGGCTAGCAATCTTTACGGGAGCAGAAAGCCTCATCTGTCTCCCGCAGAACAGCTGGTAGTTTCGAACTTCTGACCTTGAGGTTCACACCCTGATTCATAACCTCTACGCTACCAGAGCTCCTTATAGCAGGGCTAGGCAACCTTTTTTTCGTGCCAAAATATGTAATATCTTTTGTGGGCCATGCAAAACTATCTACTTAAAAATTAGCTTGCTATAGTTGGTCAAACATTTAATTAACTCATGGTGTTGGAAGAGAACAGTGAAATTGCCAAGGGCTGCCAAAAGAATCAGCAGGTCTATGTTTGAAGAAGTGCAGCCAGAGTGCTCCTTGGAGGCCAGGATGGCCAAACTTCATCTCTCAGACTTCAGACATATTGTCATGAGGGACCAGTAGCTGGAGAAGGATTTCATGTTTGGTAAGATGGAGGGTCAGAGAAAGAAAGGAAGACCCCCAGAGAGATGGATTGGCAAAGTGGGCTCAAGCGTGGCAACAATTATGAGGTTGGCCCAGGATCGGGCAGTGTTTCGTTTTGTTGTGCATAGGGCCACTATGAGTCGGTGTTGGCTCGATGGCACCTGACAACAGCAATGTGATGATGTGATGGCTGGAACTGCACTTGCCTTGGCAGGGCCAGACCAAGTGGTAAGGTCCTTGGAGTGAATGTACCCCCACCTCTGCTGTAGAGGGTCATTGTGAGTTGGAATTCATTCAGTGGCACTTAACAATAACAACAGCATGCTCAA
>NW_006408804.1:340550-341893 GCF_000296735.1 Chrysochloris asiatica
TGAGTTATGGCATTAGGAAGAATATTGAAAATACTATGGACTACCTATCTCAGAAGAAGTACAAGAATGCTCCTTAGAAAGAAGGATGGCAAACTTCATCTCTCATTCTTTGGACATGTTATATTAGGAGGGAGAACAGTCCCAGAAGGAAATCATTCTTGGTAAAGTGGAGGCTCTGCTAAAAGGAGACCCATAATGAGTTGCATTGACGCAGTAGCAGCAACGATAGCCTCAGTCATAGCAATCATTGTGAGAATGGCTCAGGACCAGGCAATGTTTCCATCTGTTACGCATAAGCTTGCTATGAGTCTAACTAACTTGATGCCACATAACAACAGCAGCAATATTAGTAAGTGTTTCATGTCGGCCTTTTGTATTGGAGAGTTGTATACTGGTTGGAAATAATGCTAGAAAGCTTGACAGTTGGATCAGTAACTTCCCAAAGGGTGCTGATAAATTAACCACATCAGCTTGGAGTAAAGTTCTCTAGGCATGTGTTTTGAAGTTTTCTCTTTTGCACTGTCTCTTTCAGCATGTTTTATTAGTGAATTTGACTAGACTTCTTACAGTTTTATTTGATTTGGTGTTTGTGACATTTGACACACTGCCTAGTATTATAGAGTTAATATTTTTAAAAAAGAGTGAATGGATAAATTAAAATGACATTCTTGACAGGTTCAGAAATAGGAAGTACAGCTGATTTGATAAGTAAGATTAAGGTTGAATTTATCTCCCAAGACTAAATTCTGGCTCTTAATAAGCAAGATAAAATTTAACATGGTTAACTGTTGAGCTCTCAGATTTTTCCTTATATGTCTAAAGTGCCATATAGGAAGGCCTGACTTAATTCAATTAAAAAAAAAAATTATTGGGTGTTAGTTGATAAAGCTGCTTGAAAATGTTACCAAAAGGGGAAAAAATAGTTAACCAAAGTATTGTGATGCCCAGGTCCTAGGCGATAATAACTCTAATTTTATTGATCAGGTCACATAGATAATAGATACCAAATTTGAGGTTACAAACTGACATATAGAGCACAGGCAGGTAAGTGAGGGTACTGAAAGCTGACATATAAGAAAAGTGGAAGAGACATGGAACCATGGATATGATAATGTTAAGGGGGAATGTCCCTTACTTTGTTATTTAGAAGGTGGTCCTGTGGAAAGAGAACCAGATTGCTTTTGAATGTTCCTAAGGGCAGTGCAAATTTACCAGATATTAGTGGAAAAATGGTTTTTAGTTCATTCATTAGAAAGAGCTTCCAAATAATGGGAATTACAATGAAATCAGTTTGTGCTGAGTACATCTTCTGAATTAACATCTGTAGACCTGTTTTAACAAAG
>NW_006408804.1:344840-345282 GCF_000296735.1 Chrysochloris asiatica
TTGGACTTCCTCCTTCAGTATCCTTGGCTCTTGATCATATGCAGCGTCTTGAAACGGTTGAACATTAACCATTTCCTTTTGGTACAGTGACTGTGTATTCCTTCCATCTTCTTTTGTTGCTTTCTGCATCATTTAATAATTTGCCCAGAGAATCTTTCAGTAACAAAAATCGAGGCTTGAATTTTTTCTTCAGTTCCCCAGCTTGAGAAATGCTGAGTGTATTCTTGGTTTTGTGACTCCAGATCTTTGCATATTTGTTTTAATATTTGGCTTTATCTTCTCGAGGTGATCTTTGAAATTTTCTGTTTAGCTCTTGGACTACCTCATTTCTTCCATTTTCTTTAGCATCTGTACATTGGAGAGTAAGTTTCGGTGTCTCTTCTTACATCCATTTTGACCTTTTCCTTCTTTCTTGTCTTCTTAATGACTTTTTGCTTTCTTC
>NW_006408804.1:345780-350174 GCF_000296735.1 Chrysochloris asiatica
TAGTGCTGCCTTTAATTATTTAGTTATTATTAAAAATACCCATTGCCATAGAGTAATTTTCAACTCATGGTGACACTCTGTAGGGTTTTCCAAACCTTAAATCTTTATAGGAGCAAACAGCCTTATCTTTTTCCCATGGAACAGTTATTGGGTTTGAACCCTTGTCCTTGAAGTAAGTAGCCAATTATTTGCTCAAGCAGTAATTTTCAAACACTTGAATTTCTCATCCTATCCTTTGGTCTGTCTGTTGTTCCCAGCTCCACAGAGAGTCCTGGTGTGGAACTACAGGATATGCAGTGACTTGCTAACCAAAAGTGGTGGCTTAAACCCACCGTTTGTTCCTTGGAAACCCTGTACAGGGCCCACTGTGAGTCAGAATCGACTCAACGGCAATTAACAACAATGACTGCAGAGAAAGATGAGACTGTCTGGAAAGACTGGCAGCCCTGGGAACCCTATACAAGCAGTTCTACTCAGTCTCACAGGGTTTGCTATAATTCAGAATCGACTCCACAGCAGCGAGTTTGGTTTTGGTTTTAATGATGTTTCAGGCAGATGCATAAGAATTTATTTACAAATCATTGTGAAAAACAAGGAAAGGAATGATAGGATAGGTAACTTAGTAAAGTGTTGCATGTTACTATTGTTGTTGGGTGCTGTAAAGTCGGTTCTGACTCATAGCAACCTTATGCACCATACATACAACAAAGCACTGCCTGGTCCTGCTCCATTCTCACAGTTGTTTTAATGCTGTACCTGACAGTGTCTTACTGCTTAGTCATAAGGTCTTCAGTGGTTATGCATTCAGAAGCAGTCTGCCTCTCCATCTTCCTAGTCTGTGTTGGTCTGGAATCTCCATTGAAACCTTTCCACCATGGGTGATCCAGCTGGTATTTCAAATACCAGTGGCATAGTTTCCAGCACCACTGCAGCACACAATCCACTACAGTATGACTGACAGGCAAATGATGGAAAGTGTTGTTTCCCAGTTTATGTTTATGAACATTTAAGCACAGCCTGATTTATTTGTATGTCTTGTACGGTACCACTGAAAACATTTTGACACTGCTAAGTGTAGTGTTTTAGTGCTGGATTAAAAAACATCCATTTATTTACAGGAACTATCAAAAAACCTTGAACTGAGTACGAACAGTTTCCAACGGCAGTTGATTGCTGAAAGGAAAAAGGCATATGAAGCTCATGATGAAAATAAAGTTCTTCAAATAGAGCTACAACGACTATATCAGAAACTAAAGGTAAGCACTTTAAGTTGCATTATTTTTCCTTGTAATATTAGATGAAATCCTAAGGAACCTTGGTGACAGAACGGGTTATCTGTTGGACTGCTAAGTGCAAGGTCAGCAGTTAGTGTCCACCCACTACTGTGAGGGAAAAAGATGAGACTTTCTGCTCCCATAGAGATTTATAGCCTCAGAAACCCTGTACAGGGTCGCTATGAGTCGGATTCAGTGTGAAGGCACACAACCACACTAGGACTAAATGAAACCCTATATTTTAAAAAGTAGTTGTTACTATTCATAATTTTAAGTTGATACAATATAATTAACAAAATTTTAATATTATCTTTGGCACTTAGAAGGAAAGTGTATAAGCACTATAATCCATATCAAAAGTGAAATACTTAATACATCATTAGAATAATATAACTGAAATAAATTGTAAAATTTTAGAAGGAAATGATGTGTTTTTCCTCATATAGCCCCATGATTGTTAAAGTTGTTTCAAATAAAGCCCTTCATTTTCAGTGTGTAGAGGAGGCATTCATATTATTTCATTTTGTTAAATCAGATGTTCCTAGAGGGTAGGTTGAAATTATGTACAAAATAAAATGTTTAAACTAGGGGACTTCAAAAAGTTGGTGGAGAGATTCCATTATCTTGTAATTCCATTTTTTGAAGCTTCCTCATATATTATCTTACATATTTTTATTTGTTAATAAAATTCTTAGAGCCATAGCACAAAATGATTTAGAATGCCTGGTTTTAAAAGGAATGGTGTAATTTTTGGCTCATCAGATTTCAGAACTTTTATCTGAGAGATGATGTAATTACATCTTTGTCTCTGTAACTGAGTCTGGAAGCCAGTCAAGACAGTATTAACTCTATCAGGTAGGTTTGTTGTTAAGTCTTTTCTGACTCATAGGGTTTCCATGGAGTGGCTGGTGAATTTGAACCACCAGCCTTGTGGCTCAAACCAACCTTGCAATCCAGTGCTTATCCTACAGTGCCTCACCAGGACTCCAGTCAGAAATGAATAGAAAATAGAATTTGCCTTATTTGTTCTCAGTTTTTTTTACTGTCAAGGCAAACTGAACTTTAAAATTTTTAAATTGTGCAGATATCTACCTTACCTAAGTGTGCTAGAACCATTCCTTTTATAGCCGACAGTTACTAGAGAAGTTGAGCTCAGTATATTTCAGTCTGGGAAGGGAAATACAATTGACCAGATAAGGGTTTTGGTTTAATTTTAAAGTCTGAGTCCACATCCTTGATTAATTGTATTGGGTTTATTTTCAGGAAAAAGAGAGAGAGCTGGATATAAAAAATATATATTCTAATCGTCTGCCAAAGTCCTCTCCAAAGAAAGATAAAGAATTTGCACTAAGAAAAAATGGTATAGTGGCTATTATTGTTGAAAAATGATACTTTTGTATTATTTATTAATAAGGTAAATTAATTCTCATTTAGAATGGAAAGGATCTCTTTGAATTAAATTTAAATTTTTTTCTATTCTATTTTTTACAATTAATATTTTCTTATAATTAATTTTCAGAAATCCTATCAGATTTCTCAGTTTTATTCCCCTGATATGCGAGGTGATTAAAGTTATTTCCTGCATAATTTAATTTTTTCTTTATTGTAAATTTATTTTTTAAACACTTATGAAAAATTTTTACTGTTTTTCAGCATAGGGAGAATAAATAAATCTTCATCTATAAGTACCTAGCTTTAATAGTTGTACATTTTGCCCATTTCATGTGTTTTCTCTATCTTCTTTCCTGGAGGTTTCAAAGCAAATCCAGGTATTTCATTTCACTCAGATGCTCACACTTTTGTATTGTTATGCATATCTTTACTTTGTTTTAGTAAATGTATAACTTCTCTCTTCTGTGAATTGTAAAATTTTTAAAACATAAAATTTGCAATGTAATAGGATTTGCTTATGGTCAGAATCATCCCCAAATTCCACAATTGCTTGTATCAAAAATAGTAGTAATGATTTTTTTCGCTGAGCAAAATATGAATTATCTCATCTAGATGAAAAATATTATACTATTTGAGTTCCATATATCGTAGCACTGTTCGATGAGATAAGAAAATTTCTTTTATAATTTTCATGGTAGCTGCATGTCAGAGTGACTTCACAGACCAGTGTACAAAAGGAATACAAACCAGTGAAGACTTTGAGCCGGAGGAATTTCCTATGACAACACAAGCAGTTATGTGTTATGAAAACAAATGGGAAGAGCTTAAACATCATACTTCGGTGAGTTTAGCAGTATGATAAGGTGTCAGAACTTAAGTTTTGAAGTTACTCCTGAAAACACATTATCAAACATTTTTAAATTCAGCAATGAAGGTAATTCTTCATTTATATGACTATACAGCCAACCTTTTTAATGAAAAATAATATGTGTATTTTATTTAATTCCTTTTGATTAGGACTTTTAGTCCACATTCATATCTCAGATGGTTCTGAAATATTGATTGCATCTTTTGGGTTGGAGGTAGAAAGGGAAAAGAATTTGCCTTCGAAATTACTTAACTTTTTATGTCTACAAATAGTCTTGAAACTCTCCTCTCTTCTCCTTCTACAACCCCTGCACCCCGCTTTTATGTTTAATAGCAAACTGTAGTAGTTCTCAAGTGATTTGTTAGAATTTGACTGTATTTCATTTCATTTGTTGTAGTTAAGTGCCGACCTGCTTTCAAAGGAGCAGCTGGTGGATTTGAACAGCCAACCTTGCGGTTAGCAGTCTAGTGCTTATCCTACAGGGCCACACCAGGACTTCATTACTTTAGCCTCTTGTATCTAGGGGAGCTTTATAGGTTAGATCAATACTGAACATGATAATTGCAGCGGTATCTGAGTGGGTTCTATGTTGGACCTTCGTTTAAAAGGTCTTTTACATCCTAAATTACTGGATGGTCCTTTAAACATTTTTTTCCTAAGAGGATTTTTTTTTTTTTTTATTAAATGATTTAAAATGTTTATTCGTGCTTTAATATTACATGATCTTAGGCAGTAACAATTTGGTATGTTTTTATAATGGTTAGTGGTAATTCATTTGCACATTGTTATACACATCGATAAAATCTCTGTTTCTCTGTGATTTTATTGAGATGCAATTGTGAAGAGGCTCTTTGATTTCA
>NW_006408804.1:354219-392653 GCF_000296735.1 Chrysochloris asiatica
CTCCTCTTTGCCAATTTGGATGCCTTTAATTTCCCTGTCTTGCCGTATAGCTCTTGCTAAGACTTCCAGCACAATATTGAATAGGAGCGGTGACAGAGGGCATCCTTGTCTTGTTCCTGTTCGCAGTCCTAAGAGGATTTTATCTTTAGTGTTTGCACTTTATTTTCTGAAGACAATATACAGATACAGCATATTGAGATAATCCTATATTTTTGTGCCTTGTAAGCTTCCCAGTGACCCTGTGATCACTCTAATATTGCAGACAGAAAGGATGGTTTGATATGATTCCTCTGTGTTTCTCTAGTGTCTTTATTTTGCTTCTGTTGTATTATTTGGACTTGTTAACTGTGTCTGCTAAACATATTTCTACTACATTGAGAACAGATTATGTTGATTTGTCTCTTTAAAAATGGTCAGGTATGGAATATAATTTGAAGAAAAATTCTTATCTTTAAAAGGATAAAAATACTTTTTCACATTGTTGTAAGATTCACCAGGAGAGTGTCACAACTTGAAGAGAGCCAAGCTTGGTGTTATTAAACTCTGGTTCTAACATTTACTTTAAGTCATTTGTGTGACTTCTTGTAGCCTCAGTTTCCTCACCTATAAAATGGGGATTTGGGGTGTCTTTCAGGGTTCTGGTAGTAGCTAACTATCAAGTTTGCAAAGCTTTCCAGCCCCAACCTGCTAATTTAATGGGTCTCAGAAAATGATAGCTGTATCAATTAGATAAATTGTGCTAAGTTATTATTGCATGGAGACCTAGAGCACAGTGGTTCAAGACAATGGAATAGTTTCTTTCTCTCTTGATAGACTTAAAGTCTATGGGTTGTTTAGGATAGGTAGACAGCTCTGTTCTGTGGCTGTCTTTCTTACTGCTATACCGTCTTAAACATATAGTACTCTACTGTTTGGTTAGAATCAAAAGGTGTACAAGGGAGTAGAGGACAAGCAGCTTTGGTTTTTTAGTAAACAGGATCAGAAAGAAGTTCCACACATACTTCCATTCACATCTTGTTGGCGCCGTCTAGCTGCAGAAGATGCTGACAAATATAGTATGCTCCATCTGAGCAGCCAATGTTCTGCTGAAACTCAGAGGAATCCTATTCCTAAAAGGAAGCAGGGAGAAATGGGTACTACAGGTCTTTCCTAATGATAACTTATAATAATGTTTTAGTTTTTTTAAGAAAAATTACTATAATAAATAAGGAATTTTAAGTTGATAACAATTTTATTGATTTAAATATCATTAAAATTATTCATTGGAGGTATTAGGCATGGTATACATTTGAATGATTTACTGGTTGGAGTTATACCTTTGTTACTGCCTGTATTAAAGTTTTACATCATCTCATTTGGCTGTCATAGTTGGTAAGCTGCCATGTCACGTTAACTGAATTAATCAGATTTTGGTGTGAAAATGTATAAAGCAAGGATACACTGGGCACTTGTCTCATCAGAATTTTACAAGACAGACTTATTACACTGATTCTGCTATGTCTTATAAATGATTCTTTAAATTTTGAGCTAAATAAAGATGTAATTCTGAGTGCTTTTTTTTTTAATTTAAGATTTTTATTGTGGATTAAGTAAACGTTTACAGGACAGATCTACAGTTTTGCATTCAACAAATCATACACCTTGTTTCATTACAATGATTATAATCTCCTCCATGTACTATCAGTTAACAGTATTTCTCTCTATTTATTTATTTTTTTAAACACTCAGGTATATATAATAATTTACACCACCAAAGGGCGCATTCTGCAAGTCTGCCTCCTGGCCGCCAGCTCTTAGTCCCACTCTTCCCATGAATCTAGAGTCCTCAGCTGCTTCCTCTCTCCATGTCCCCATCTCTGCCTCCATCTCTGGTGTCACTGCTTCTCTGGATAAGGTCTCGCATTCCACTTGTGCTCTTCTTCCTTGATGTTCCTAGGGTCCTTTGTTTCGGACTATAAGATTAACCACTCCTCTGTTTTGGGTACAAAATGTCTACCTTTACAGTTGCGATAGTCACAATTAGTCATGATAACGATTACTCATTATTGAATTATAAAAATCTTATCCCCATCTCTTTTAACCAGACCCATCTAGACAAGATGAAAACTATTCAGCGGGGACTCTTTCTTTTCTCATACACTATTAAATTCCCCCTTGAAACCTTGTAAGCCAGTCACTTCGTGCCTTTATTGCCCCCTCATTTTAGGTAGCCAATGTCTTAAGTTGCCTATCCCTGTCTACCCTGTATATAAGAGGGGATAGTATTGATAACTTTATGTGAAGACTCCTTCCCTCTGTTGGTATTTAGAGTTACTACCTCTATGAGTATAGGTCAGGTACATCAAATTGTATCAACTTACCCTTGTTTCCTTTATCAAAAATTGTTTTTCTTTTATCTTGCCCATCATCAAGCCATCGAGGCTAGGTGTGTACCTCCTCTAACTTCATATCAGCTGGATGCTTCACTTTCAGCTCTAACCCTCTGTGGCTATGTCCTTGTCCATGGGCTCAGGTGTCCCCAGTTCTCACCATACTTTGGACCAACCAGCCATTCTTTTTCTCTCTCTCTCATCTCCAGGTTAACAGGAGTCAATGGACTGTGGTTGAACTTAGCCCATTTCTTCATTGCTGCCTTTCCCCCTCTTCCACTCACCAGTAGACCAAAGCTTGCCAGCAAGCTTACATGCCTGCTCATGTGTTCCCTCTGAGTTTCAGTCTGAGTTTCAATGTAGTAGAAATATAGGAAGATACATGTTTCAATCAAAATCCTGAAGGAATTTGATTGCTTACCTTAATGGCTTCCCAGCAAACAGCTTGCTTATTCTTGTAGTAGCCAGTCATACTGACATTTTATTTTGGGTTTTTCTTGATGATCTTTCTTTGAAGATGTATCTTCTGTCACTCTAGCTGTTACAGGCTGGTCTGCTTGTCCTTTCTAGTGGGGATGTCCCACCTCAGAAGGTTCTGGATGGGACTCAGGATTCCACCTAAGGTCCTATACTCTGCAAAGGCGCCACAAGATACCTATTTCACTAGGAAAGTTCTAGAACCCCTTTTAGGTATTCTAATCAGTTATAGGCTGAAGACGGGATTACAGGTTTTCTGTAATCATATTTCCCAACATTCCTTTCTATCCCACTCAAGTGTCTTCTATTTTACAGCAGTAGGCAAGGGAAACCAATATTCATAAGATAGTCAAGCATCTTAGTATTATTTCCCCTCTTCAAACTATGCCTAGATCCCTATATCACAGAGCCCTGTTGTTTCAAGGTTGAGCATGCATCATTATTTACCTCTGTCCCACTTAGACCATGCAAGTCTGTCTCAGTGTTCCCCTATCTACCTTGTTCTTCCACCTCCTCCCCCTTTTTGTATTGCCCTCCCAACACCCAAACTATGATGTGTCTGCTCTTACCCTGTGCTCTACCATCACCTCCCTCCTCTTCTCCCTAAACCCTCCACTCCAACCCCACTATTGTGATTACCTTATATTCCATTAACTTTTCCCTCCATTTAAGACAGTCTTATTTTATCCTGTAATCTACCTTTTCACCACCTGGCTCTCTGTTCTTCTCTGTTTACCTTCTTTCACATTATAATTGTTTTGCTCATGGACTAACTTCTCAGAGCCTCTGAATTTGTTCTTCTAGTTTTATTCTGTTCTCGACTCTTCCATTTGTCAGCTGAGTTCCAGTGATGCTGCTACACATATCAGTCTCTGGTTGTTGTCTGTTCTTTTTGATTCTCAGTCCACAGAACTCTCTTTAGGATGTTTTATATCACAGGGTTGGCTTTGACAAAATCTCTTAGCTTCTGTTTCTCCTGGAATGTTTTGATTACACCATCGTATTTGATTGACAGCTTTGCTGTATAGAGCATTATTGGTTGGCAGTGTTTTTTCTTTCAGGATTTTATATATGTCCCCCCATTGCCTTCTTGCCTGCATGGTTTCTGCTGAGAGATCTGAGCTTAATCTGACTTACTTACCTTTGTTTGTTACACTTCTCTTTTCCCTAGATGCTTTCAGGATTCTTTCCTTGTCTTTGATTTTGAACAGCTGAATTATTATGTCTTAGTGTTTTTCTTTTAGAGTCTGTCCTTCCTGGGGTTCGTTGAGCTTCTTGAATCCTTATCTTTTCAGGATGTTAGAGAAAATTTCTTCCAACAGCTCTTCAACTATCTCCTCTGTGGACTTGTGTGATTCTTTCTGTTCCGGAATGCTGGTAATTCTTAAGTTATTCCTCTTCATGTTTTCCAACATGAATCTTAGACCTTCTTCAGACTTTTTTATGCTTTTTTCTGCTTGCTCTTCTATCTTAGTAGCATTGAGAGATTTGCCTTCCAGCTCACTGGTTCTGGCGTCCATCTCTTCAATTCTACTCCTTTGCCCTTTCAGTGTATTGTCCATTTCTGATATTCTATTATTAATCCTTTGGACCTCTTTCTGTAGGTTCTTAATTGTTTCCAATGCTTTATTTATCTTATTTGATTGTTCCTGTAGCTCTTTCCTACTTCTTATTTTTCTCAACTCCATTGTAAAGTGTTTTGAAACATTTTGTAATCATTTTTCTGAATTCATCTCAGGCATTTCCAAGGCCTGCCCTCCTTCCAATATGGAGTCAAGGTCTACTTCCAGGTCTTTTGCTTCAGTCACTTTATCTCGTTTCTGGACATGTGCGGATATGGTCATCTGTTTCTGTTTTTCCGGCATTTTCAGTAGTTAGCTGTGGCCTTAATACTTAGATGAGTGTGTGTTTTGGTATGTTTTAGGCTCTCTGATTGCCTCCAGGTAGATGTGATCAAGGAGATGGGCTTCCCTTTTCACTCTTCTCCCTGAGAAATTTCAAGATGCCACTGTTGTTGGTCTTTATGACATAACTCAGGATGTAACTTTTGGCCTGTTCCTTTTTAATTTTCCTGTCCCACTCCACAACTCTGTTCAGGCCTTTTTTCTAGTGATAAACAGTTCAGGGCCAGCTTTGGCCATTTTGTGCTGCCGTTTGGTTTTAAGTGGAAACTGTCCCTTTAAATTTTGAGGCAATCTCTAGGCACATGTAATAGAACCTTCTGGGGGTGGGTGATGGGTATCCAACTGCTCTAGTCACCAAAATGGAGGTACGCATACAGCGAGAGACCAATGAATATATATATATAAAAGAATATCCACACCTTTATTTCCACTGTTCCGTCAGGTTTCTGTGACTGCTCTGATCCTTCCCCCATTCAGTCTCACCAAAGATGGCTGCTGTGGGAGTAGCTGAGCACCTTGGATTAGAAAGCACTGGGTTTCTTGCTTCTGCTACAAATTCCACTGGCTGTAAGCCTTCCAACTTTCTAAATATTCCCTAGTATGTGGTTCAGAGTTCTGGGACCATCCCCTAAGCCTTTCTTGGTCTGGTATTCTGTGTTGTTGCTGATGGAGCGCCTCACTGCACTTCTACCCTCTCTGCCATCTTGTTTGTTCTCCCTGAGTGCTTTTGATGCATCTTTCAAAGGTGATAATTTGTGACTTACAAGTTCATTAGTTGAAATTTTACTTTAGTCTCAGAATAGTTGGTAATTAAATATAATGGAAGATAAATCTGATGTTTAAATAGTTTTAAACCTTACTTTTTTTACAATAGGATCTAGAATTCCAAGAAAGATATAAGCGTGAAGAAGCTGAGATTCTAAATCCAATTGAGGAAGGAGAAGAAAAAATCATAAAAGAACTTGATGCTATAAAACAGGAGGTTGAGACTCTGGAGAATGGTAAGAAAAAGTTTAAGCAAGTGATGAGTCAGTATTCCATAGGAAAGAGCTTTAAAGACCAAAACTAAAAAAATATATAAATGTGGTATCAAGTTTTATATGTTATCTTAACAAAGAGTTGGCTTCCCTTAATATCTTCCTTCTCTGAATAGAGTTGGTTATATAAAGACAAGGGAAAGTTGATACAGTGGTAAGAGAATCACAGAATTTGAATGAATTTATTAAGGAAAGAAAAAGTTAGATAGTAGGTCAGTTGCTATTTGTATTTAAGGGGTAAGGATAAGTTACCTTCAGAAAATTCAGATGAGCTGCAATTCAGATGAAGGAAAAACATTCTTTGTATATTTTCTAAGGTTATTGAAAAGATATCTGAAAGATAACCCAGTTTATTGACTTCACATGGAGACTTTTCAGTCCATTAACTAGCTTATATTCATAAAATCAGTTAATTGTGAGGTCCTGAGTATATTCCTGTAATTCTTTGGTCTCGCATATAAATTAATCTTATACCATGTTTAGCTATAGTGTGAATGTTTGGTGAACCAAATATAATTTTAGATAATGGAAATAAAGTTCAGGAATAAATTTCCCATCTGGATAAAGTGTCTTAAAGTTATGGGAGTGAAGGATCCCAAGTGCTAATCTACTGTATTTGTCCTATTAGTTATATAGTAGCTGCTTACAGAGAAATCTTTTTTTTTTTTTTTTCCCTTGAGCTGTTAATGAAATATATAAGGTCATGATCCAATTGTTGCTTAAATTTTTACTTATAAATTTATGCTTAATAATTATTGTTGCTACATGCCCTTGAGTCGGTTCCAAATCATAGCAATCCTATATAGGAGTCCACAGAGTAGTTGGTGAGTTTCAACTGTTGACCTTGTGGTTCAAAACAACCTTGTCCAGTGTTTTATCCCACAGCACCACACCAGCACACCATACTTAACAATAGCTATTGAAATAGAAGTTTAAATCACTATTGGCTAAACTACAAAATGGAAAACTAGACATTATGGTCAATTCTTAGTAACAAGAAAAGAAACAAAGTAACAGTTGTTGTGGTTGTTAAGTGTTACCCAGTCAGTTCCAACTCTTAGCGACCTTGTATAGGGTTCCTGAGGAGTGGCTGATGAGTTTGAACCACCAGCCTTGCAGTTCCAACCAACCTTATAGTTTTGGTCTCTTTTTACTGATTTACTTCCTAAAGTCTATATGGATGATCTCTGATGTCAGTGAGAATGTATGCCATTCACCAAAGTTATTGAATTTGAAATATTCTTGCACATATTCATATTTTAAATTTGGAAATAGCTTCAGAATTATTGAAAAGTTGTAAGGACAGCCAGAGAACCATTAAAGATATCATGTGCCTGATAAATACCTAAATAAATTTATTTCCATGATATTTCCCCAAAACAAGCGTATTGTGTTATATAACTCTAATTACTTTTTATCTTCAGAAAATTTAACTTTAATTACAATGTTGTTGTTGGGTGCTGTGGAGTCAGTTCCCACTCACAGCGTCCATATGCGTAATAAAACAAAATACCTCCAGGTCCTGTGCCGTCCTCACAACTGTTGTTAAGCTTGAGCCCACTGCTGCTGCAACTGTGCTAATCCATCTCATTGGCCGTGCCAATCCATCTCATTGGCCATCTTCCTTTTTTTTGCTGACCCAAGCATGATGTCGTTTTCCAGGGATATTTATCTAATCTGCCATCCATATTACACTTTTTTCAGTTGTTGCAGTAATGTTCTTTATAGCATTTTCCTCCCTGGAGGGCATGTTCCTAAATTGAATTTAATTGTATCTCTGTAATCTCCTTTAATGTGAAACAGCTTCTCAGCCTTAATGCATATTGGCCAATTTTAAAAATAGAATGCCCCTCATTGTGGATTTGTCTGAAGTTTTTTCTTCTTTGGGTTACACATCTTCATCCGAATCCTCCATAAGTAATACTTTGTCCTTCTGAGTTAAAATTTATTTTTTAATTGTAAGGCTCTTTGCTCTATACATCTGTCCATCTGTCTGCCTATCCATATCCTCAACAGTGTACAGTATTGTAGTAAATATTGGCAGAGAACCTTCTTCCCCACCCATGTCTTGAACATTTTTTTTTTAAATAAATGTGAATGTTAGGTACAGCATTTCTTAAATATATTCTATTTTAATCCTACAATGTCAATAATTCAAATTGATGGTGCACATTCTTACTGTACTTACTGGACACAAACTAGATAAAGACTCTCATAAGACAAATAATTGAGTTTTCTTATTTAGCAATATTTACTATTATAAAATCTCACTTTAAACTTTTAATTTCATACAGAATGGGTAAGAGAAGAACTTGATACAAAGCGAAGAGAAAATATATTTTTACTGACGAGAGAAGAGAAGCCAGAGTTGGAAATCAGAAGATACCAGATGGAAATTGGAAGATATCAAATTCAAGATACTGATAAATTGGCAGAGGAAGAAGAAGAAAGACTGAAGAAGGAAATGCTGCTTGCTAAACTCAACGAGATCAACCAAGAACTTGAAGATTCTCGAAACCTAAAATATCCTTCTCTGCCATTGCTACCTGATTTTGAATCAAAAGTAAATTTCCCAGAGAAAAGTCCCAAAGCATACATGTTCTCTGAATCCTCAGAGAGATCATTTAATGGACATCGATTGCAAGACGTCAGCTTTTTAACTACAAAAGAAGAGAGCCAGAATCCTAGAGGGACTAGAAGCCCAGCCTCTCCAAATGAGTTTGCATTTGGTAACTATGTGCCTTCGTTTGCAAAAGCGTCAGGGAAGTCAAATTTATTTAGTCAAAAAAGTGGCCTTTTGGAGTTCCACAGTAACTCTATAGACAGTGTAGACTTAATGAAAAGGAAAGAAAAGAAAGCTAATCTGATGGAACAGCTATTTGGTGCCAGTAGCAGCAGCACCATTTCCTCTAAAAGCCCTGACCCCAATTCACTTTCTGCCAACAGAGGAGACTTTGACCCTTTAAGTTTTCTTCCCAGGGATAAAAGCAGCAGAAGCAAAGAACAAGATGAAGATGATGACTTTTTCCTCAGTGAAGGAAGAAGTTTTCATCCAAGTAGAAACAGATTAAAACATGCAAACAGTAGAGCAACAGTAAAAGCAGTTGATTCTGTAGAAGATGAAATTGAAGAAGTAACACTGAGATGACTGGCTAGATTATCTATTTTTTCTGATTGTAAATATTAAAGTATTTCAATACAGTATTTATTATAAACATTGATACTTGTTAATATTAAGTCCTTATTAAAGAATGATTTTTAATAACTAAATTCAATGCAAATTTTTAAAAGTAGGTAATATCCACACCGCATAGGTAGCTTGCCAAGAATAAGAGAGGCTCTTTTGCTTGAAACCAAAAATAGATGTGTCTTACTTTTTGCTTATAAATCAGTTTTACACTTTAAGCCAGCTCTGTGGGAAGTTTTATTACAGTGGAGGTCATATTCGTTTCCTACTTTTATCCCTAGTTATATTTTTGGCGATAAAAAATAAGCTAAATACAGTTTTCCTGCTGAGTTTTTAATGGAAATTAAGACTTAGTGACTCTGTGTTGGAAAGTGTAGCTTCCCAGTGGTGGGGAACAAATGCTACATAGGAGCCCTGCTCTTCGTGACTAAGGGTGAGATTCCTGTGCTTGGTAAGACAGAGCTACTCTTAAATGCTGCCAGTTACAAGACAACATTGAGATTTTCTATTCCTGTGGAAATACAGTTAAACACTACTCATTTCCCAATTACAGATCTCATAAAATTACTTCCTTGCAACTGTGGTAGCATACTAGGCTGAATTCAGAAGACTTTTTTTTCTGTTTGCATGAGCAATTTCCCTCTGTCTTGACTCACCAAAGCTTGGGTACAGTGTAATTAGTAGTATTTCTCCTTTTGCTCCTACATTCTCTATGTCTCAGTGACTGGGTTTGAGATTTCATACGTGTACAAGAAATGAAAGAAATTACATTGAAATCTAGAAAGATTTTCAATTCAATTATGTTTCCTGAGTAATTTGGAAATTTTAATATGTACTTTTAATATTTTAGTTTACCCTCAAGTGAAGGAGACAATAACATAGTATTATTGGGTTTACAGGACTAATCTTGAAGCAGTCATGGATAAAGTCTTTTGGAGATGGAATTTTTTACTTATTAAGTAGAGTGGATAGTTCTCTCATGAAATGCATTGGTCTTTTTTGGCTACTTGTTCACTTTAGCTGCAAATCTCCAGTTTTGCTGGGTATGATTGATCTTTAAGCAGCAGTAATACACACCTTTATTATGTATGTGCTTATAATATGATTTCTGATGTCAAGCATACACACTAATGAGAGGACTAGAGTTTTTACTTAATTGTAATTTTTATAAATGCTTATTACTGAATAACATCTCATTACTATTTGGCAGGATTTATCTGGTTAGGTCTACAATTAAAAGATATTTTACCTAATCACCTCCTAATTTGTGTTCCTGTCATTTATTGGGAATAGAGTCTCCTAAAAGTGCTCACCTATATTAAAAAGTTGTTTTTTTAAAATAAAGACTGACATATAAACAAGCATTTAGTATTTTACAAATCATTCCAATATGTGTAAAGCAATATTATCATAATACAGTTATTGATGAAATGTAATTATTATGTAATGCTAATTTGTAACTTTAGCTGCTAATTTTTTTGCCAAAGTATTCTAATTTTTAGGTTGTTTTGAAGTTTATTTTTCAAGCCTTTTAAATGGTAAAGTTTTATATTCAGGTCATTTAAAATGGTCTCTTGCTTCTTCCTACCTGATGTTTTCTAAAATTCTCTTTAACCAGATGTAGCAAGACAAAATTATTAAAATTAAATCTAAAATTAAATTATGGACAAAAGCATTATAGTGTTTGTTAAGCATTAAAATTGGAGATTAAAATATATATATAATGGGGTTTTCTTTATGAACAAACCCTAAAGAATAAATCATTTGTCCCAAGTGTCAAAATAGATTTGTTGTTTGTACTCAGAACTCTTTATTAATAAAAATTAAAAACTTAAACTTACATGATTGTCTGTGTATTTGAATGATGCTTTTAGGTTACTTGGAAAATATGTAGTAGAAAGAGGACCCACAGGGTTAATTTTAATTTCATTAATCACCTTTTTTTTTTTTTGGTTCAGTATTTTCAGTTCAAGCAGATGAATTTGCCTTAAAACTGTTTAAACAGTTTGCCACTCTTATCAGATAATTATAGTTTTAATTAGTCCTTTCACCCTTAATAACTACCTTAATGGTACGTATTGCTCATAATAGTTAAAAAAAAAAAAAAATGGTAAGAAGGATTAAATTGAACCATGTGATTAAAAACAAAACTTCATAGCTGACTCACTATTTTTCTGACGCTTTTTCTGTCTCATTTTCAGACACATTAAGAAGCTGGTTTTCCTAGTTGGGTATTAGTTGGATAGAGCATATAAAACTACATGATGAAAAAGGGAAGCGAAATTTTGTATTATGGTGACTCATTTTTAGGATTAAAGTAAGTACCATTGATTATGAACAAAAAATCTGCCTTTAAAAGCTTTTTCATTTCTACACAACAAATATCCTTCTCACATTAATGTTTCCTTTTATGTCATTTGAAAGAGCTCTCCTTTTATTAGAAATCTTTTAATTTTTCATTAAATATTTCTTGAGGTCTTCTTGGGTGCCTTGCATTGACTTAGGTGCATTGACTTATTTAAAGAATGTAAGACGAACAAGATCCCTGCCTTCATGGAGATATTTCATAGTGGATGGAGAACAGGTTGGAGTCAGGCTGCATGTGGCTTATACCATCCTGCCACACTTTCCCTTGAACCTCAGATATTACTAGGTCTTGTAATACAAGGGTAAGTCACAAAATATGCTATTATGATTCCATTTCATATAGAACATAGGTTATCTCTAAACTAAATAAGTTTATCTTAGCCTCTTGGTATGATGCCTTCAAAAAAACTTGCAATAAAAACAGTGGCTTCCAAGGGGATCTGCTTAGCCAATTAAATTCATGGCAAAGAGGTCAACTCAGAAGGTGATGATTAATAAATGAGATCAACTTTACCCTCAACCAATCATACGCTTTGCTTCATCTCAATAATTACAATCACCTCCCTACAGCAACAGTTATCCTGCTTCCTCTTTGTGTACTTCCCTTTTACATCTTTTTTTCACAAATCAACAAAACAAAAATATTTGGTGTTTTCATACAAAATAAAAAATATACGTTCATTTAAATGTCCAAAGGGCACATTTTACAAGACTGCCTCCTGCCCTCAGGCACACAGCCGTTCTCATTCCATGGACCTAAAGTCTGCAGGTCATCTGCCCCATGCCAGTGCCTCCGACACTGATTCTACCATCGCTGCTCCCCTACACTCACCCGCCTCTCATGCTCTTCTTTCTTCATGGCTCTGGGATCTTCTGTTCCTGAAATGAAAGATTAACTACTACCCCCTTTTAGTTTCACATCTTATACAATTACATTTGTGACGATCACAATGAATCCTGCTGACAATAACTCACAATCGAAACATAAAATCCTATCCCCATCATCCCCCATCCCTTTTCAGCAGGCCCATCTGAAAAAGAGGAAAACTGTTCAGTGGGTTTGAAACTAAGCACACTCATGACAGGTTGTAAGCCAGCCACTTAATGCCTTTATAACCCTTCATTTGTTTGTTTCATTATTAAGAAGAGTTTATTGAGTACAGGGTAGCTTTCCAAATGCCTGAGGCACCCCCAGTTTCTGTGGGAAAGAGGGGGAGGAACTGCATTTTGGCAGCTCTAGGTCTGTGGTGGAACTCATGACTCATGAAGACCCTGCTGGCTGTCAGAATCTGTGATTCTGTGGCAAATTTACAAACTCTGGGATGTCTTCTCAGAAATCCTGGGCTGGTTGTGAATATGGGAACATTGATTATTGCTGTGACTGTTAATGGTAACTCAGATCATAAGTACAGTTAGAATTGTTTGTTGTTGTTGTTAATTGCTTGCCATTGAGTCAAGCTTGATTCAAAGTGACCCTGGATAGGGTTTCCGAGGAGTGGCTGGTGTGTTTGCACCACCAACATTTTGGTTAGTAGTTCAGTTATGGCCCCGCATTTTTGATAGTCATTGTCTAAATTGCCCTTCTCTAACAACCCAGTTCACTGAGAAAGCAAACTTATTCCTCGATATGAAGAATCCTTCCATTTCAGTTGGAATTTTGAGCAGCTGCATCCATAAGCAATGGTCCAGTTCAACAAATTGTAGCAATTTATACTAACTGACAGTATCAAGCATCTTTATCTTCATCTTATTCTGGTGAGCTAGCTGTCCGAGTTAGGTCAAATGGGTACTAGCTGCAGGTTTGGGAGTTTATGCATGCCACCCTGCACTTCAAACCAGCTGGCTGCTTCTCTCTCAGCTCTCGCCCCCAGTGACTAGGTCAGCACCCTTGGGCTTGGGAGTTTACACATCTCCCTAAACTTCAGGCCAGTCAGCCCTTCCCTTGTCTCATCTCAAGCTGTATCACCCCAGTCTACAGATAGTGAGAAATTACAGCTGGAGAACAGGAAGCTGACAAAAGACAGCCTGGGAGCTGGCTCACAGAATGAGAGAGCTGAGGCTTTCTAGGAGAATGGGTGCCTCTGGGCATTTATTGATAGAGCTAATGATTTTTGTGACACTTGCTCTAGTAGGGCATAGGCTATGCTAGCCTCTTCTAGAGACTAAGCAACCAAGAAGCCAAAGGTGAAGAGACTAGAATCATGGGAAGCAGAGCTGCTTCATTTTCAAAAGATAAGGCCAGGACCTCTGGGCTCTCAAAGGGTACATAGATCCATGGCTTCAGAGGTTTATTAGGGTGGGACCACAGTTCCTAGATTCCAGAGTCAGATCTTCTCCAAGTAGGTTCTGGACGGTGGGGCTTCTGTTAAGATGGGGCACCAACCAAAGCAAAAGGTCTGCCAGTGAGGTAGACATGCCATGTCCAAAAGGGCAAAACTGCCTGCTGTGCCTAGGGAGTGGGGGTTGTCATTTGGGAGGAGTAGGAGAATGGGACTGCCCAAAGCTGAGGGAACAGAGTTGCTGTTCCATTCCAGTGCACCTGGAAGTCAGAGCTGAAACCCAGCGTCCAGGGCCCTCTACCCAAAATCCAGAAAGCTAGACCACTACCAGAGCGGGACCATTGCTAAGATAGTCTCAGAGAAACATGGTTATTGCCAGTCTTTGAGAGCTAATGTAAATTTTTCTGCTGGAATTTTTTTAACTTGCTTGGTGCTTGTTATCTTTCCCTCCAACTGCTCCCATTTGAAATGGAAATGTATATGTTATACCCTTCTACGATTGTACTTTGGAAGCAGATAATGTGTATTCTGGATTCACAGATAAAGAATTTTGCCCCAGGTTGGAGTTTGGACTTGGAAAGATTTTTGAGATGATATAAGCTCTGGTAGCGTAGTGGTTATGAATTGGGCTGTGAACCACAAGGTCAGCAGTTCAAAACTACCAGCTGTTCCATGGGAGAAAGATGAGGCTTTCTGCTCCCGTAAAGATTCACAGCCTCAGAAACCGACTCCACGCACATAACAACAACAATGGGGTATTTGGTTTCCTGGTGTGGCACTGTAGGATAAACACTGGACTACTAACTGCAAGGTCCTCAGAAACTATGAGCTGGAACTGACTTTTAACAACAACATGATGGGGTGTTTAGTCACTGAAAACTTTATGAATAGCAGTGGAACATTGCCAGTTATAGTGCCAGAAGATGAAAATGTTATGAATAGCACAGGAATATTTTCAGATGTAGTGTCAGAAGATGAGCCCCTCAGGTTAGAAGACACTCAAAGTACTCCTGGGAAGAGTGACTTTCAAAGCAGAGTTGACCTTGATGATACGAATGAAGTAAAGCTTTCAGGACCTTTATTTGCTGATGGGGCAAAACTCAAAATGAGGAAAAACAGCTGCAACCATCCATTAGTAATCAGAACAAGAACATACAAAGTATAAATCTAGGAAAATTGGAAGTTGTCAAAAATGAAATGGAATGCATAAACATCAATATTATAGGCATTCATGAGCTGACATGGACTGGAATTGGTCATTTTGAACCTGACAATGATGCTTTTCTATGCTGGAAATCACTAATTGAAGAGGAATGGCATCACATTCATCTTCAAAAAGAACATATCAAGATGGTTATTGACATAGAATGCTGTCTGTGATAGGATAATATCCATACACCTACAAGGAAAATCAGTTAATGCCACTGTTATATAATACCACTAAAGTCAGTGATGGTAAAATTGAAGAATTCTACCAACTGCTTCAGTTTGAAATTGATCAAACATGCAATCAACATGTATTGATAATTACTAGTGATTGGAATACAAAGGTTGGAAACAAAGGGGAAGGATCCGTAGTTGGAAAATATGGCCTACGTGATAAAAATGATGTTGGAAATTGCATGATGGAATTTTGCAAGGCCAATGACTTATTCATTGCAAATGCTTTTTTTAAACAACATAAAAGGTGACAATATACCTGGACCTCACCAATTGGAATATACAGGAATCATATTAACCACATCTGTGGGAAGAGACAGTGGAAAAGCTCAATATCGCCAGCCAAGACAAGGCTGGGGCAGACTATGGTCATATGCAGTTCTGACTGGAGCTGAAAAAATTAAAATAAGGCCATGAGAGCCAAAGTATAACATTGAACATACCCCATCTGCATTTAGACACCATCTGAAGAACAGATTTGATGCATTAGACATTTATGACCGAAGTCCAGAAGAGCTGTGGGAGTACATCAGGAACACCAAACAGAAAGAAAACAAAAGGTCATTAAAAAGACATGAAAGAAAGAAATGGATACCAAAAGAAACCCTAAAATTTGTTTTCCAGCTTTGAAATGCTAAAGTGAATGGAAGAAATCAAAGAGCCGAAGATAAAATTTCAAAGGGCATCTGGAGAAGACAAAGTCAAGTATTATGATGAAATATGAAAAGACCTGGAGTTAGAAAACCAAAAGGGACCAACATGCTCAGCATTTCTCAAGCTTAAAGAACTGAAGGAAAAATTCAAGCCTCAACTTGGAATACTGAAGGAATTCTATGGACAAAATATTGACTGATGCAGAAAGCATCAAAAGATGGAAAGAATACAGAGTCATTGTACCAAAAAGAAATGGTCAATATTCAGCCATTCAAAGAAGCAGTATATGATCAAGAACTGATGGTACTGAAGAAAGAAGTCTTAGATTCCCTGAAGACATTGGCAAAAAACAAAACTCCAGGTGAACTGACTGAATACAAATTAAAATCTTTCAGCAAACTGATGCTACACTAGAAGCTCTCATTCATCTATGCTAAGAAATTTGGAAGACAGCTACCTAGCCAACTAATTGAAAGAGATCCATATTTGTTACCTTTCCAAAGAGAGGTGACCCAACAGAATGTGGTTCATCAAAATATCACTAATGTCACATGAAAGTAAAACTTGTTGAAGTCAATTTTAAAATGGCTGTAATATTACATCAACAGGGAACTGCCAGAAACGCCAGCTAGATTCAGAAGAGGACATGGAAACGAGGTGTATCATTGCCAAAGTCAAATGGATCTTGGCTGAAAGCAGAGATTACCAGAAAGATGTTTACATGTGCTTTATTGACTGTGCAAAGGTTTTTGAGTGTGTGGATCATGACAAATTATGGATAACTTTGCTTAGAATTCCAGACATTTAATTGTGCTCATGAGGTACCTGTGCTCATAAACCAAGAGGCAGTTGTTAGAACAGAACAAGGGTTTTGACTGGTTTAAAGTCAGGAAAGGTTTGTGCCAGGGTTATATTCTGTTACTGCATTTACTCAATCTGTATGCTGAGCAAATCATCCATGAAACAATTATATGAAGAAGAACATGGCATCAAGATTAAAGGAAAACTGCTTTATTAACAACCTGAAATATGCCGATGATGCAAACTTTCCTGAAAGCGAAGAGGACTTAAAATACAGCCTTCAGTATGGATTGTACTTCAATGTAAACAAATGAAAAAAGAAATCCTCTCAACTGGACCAATAAATATCATCATGGTAAATGGAGAAAAGATTGAAGTTGTCAAAGACTTCATTTTGCTTGGATCCACAATTAAAACTCACACAAGCAACAGCCAAGAAATCAAGCAACGTATTATATTAGGCAAATCTGCTGCACAAGACCTCTTTAAACTGTTTAAGACCAGAGATGCCACTTTGAGGACTGAGGTGTGCCTGATCTAAGCCATGATATTTTCAATAACCTCGTATGGAGTCTTGGTGTAGCACTGTAGGATAAGCACCAGACTGCTAACCACAAGGTCGGCAGTTGAAGCCTACCAGTCACTCCTTGGAAACCCTATACAGAACCAACTCAAAAGTACTTGATAACAATATATGCATGTGAGAGTTGAGCAGTGAATAAGGACTACTGTAGAAGAATTGATGCATTTGAGTTCTGTGGGGACGAACATTGAAGGTACCATGGACTGCCTGAAGAACAAACAGTTCTGTGATGGAAGAAGTACAGCCAGAGTGATCCTTAGATGCCAGGATGGTGAAACTTTGTCTCTCATACTTTAGACACATTATCAGGAGGGACCAGTCCCTGAAGAAGCACTTCATGCTTGGTAAAGTGGAAGGTCAGTGAAAAACAGGAAGACCCCCAATGAAATGGATTGGTGCAGTGGCAGCAGCGATGGTTCAAGTGTAACTACAACTGTGAGGAGGATGCAGGACTCGGCTGTGTTTCATTCTGTTGTGTTTAGGGTCACTATGAGTTGAAACTGACTTGATGGTACCTAACAAAAACAATAATTATGGGGTGAAAGTGTTTTGCAGGTGTCAAGGACATGAATTTGAGGGGGTTTCCTGGTGTGGCATAGTAGGATGAGCGCTTGACATAAGGTCAGTTTGAATCGAAAGATAGCTGGCTCAAACTTACCAACTGTTCCTTGGAAACCCTATACTTGGAGTTTAGGGTTTGGAACCAACTCGACAGCACTTAACAACAATAAAGGGTGGACTGTCTTAGATTATGTGTGTCCCCAAAATATGTGTGAGCTTGTCTGGGTCATGATGCCCAGTGTTTTGGCAGTTATGTAGTATGACAGTTTTGTAATCTGATGTGATAAACCAAGAAGAGGATTAATGGTAGGCTGCAATACCCTTAATCCCATCACAATCCTGATTGATGTTAGAGAGTTTCCCAGGGGTGCGGCCTGCAATAACTTTTATCTTACAAAGATAACAGAAGATAAAGGTGAGCAGACAGAGGGGGGCATACTATCACCAAAAAAGAAGCGCTGGAGTGGAGTGTCATTTGGACCTGGGGTCCCTACACGGTGAAGTTCCTGTTGTTGTTGTTGTTGTGCCATAAAGTCAGTTCCATCTCAGCAATCTTGTATAGGGTTTCCAAGAAGTGGCTGGTGGGTTTGAACCATGGACTGTGTAATTAGCTGTCCATTGCTTATCCTACAGCATCACTCCAGGAGTTTTGCACTATTGTTAAGTGCTGTCGACCTGGTGCCGACTCGTGATCCTGTATAGGGTTTCCAAGTGGCTAGTGAGCCTGAACCACTGACCTTGCAATCCAGTGCATTAACCCACAGCGCCCCACCAGGGAGTTTTGCATTAGCAGTCTTTATTTTGTAAGGGACAGAAATCCAAATCAAGCTAATTTAAGCAAAATAAGGAAATTTATTTTCACTCAAATCTGGAAAACTCATGGAAGTACGGTTGGATTTAGAGGCTCAAATAATATGGGTAATGCTACTCTGTTCTGTACTTTGTCCTTCTGGGTCTTATTTTCAGATAAATCTTACTATATTTGTTAAAACATACTGCAACTGATACTTCAAACCCACATTATCCCTACAATTGGCAATCCACCCACCCCAAAAAAAGAGAAAGCTTTTCTTATAACTCACGCAGATGCCTGATTGACCTAATTTGTGATGTGGAGACTTGGTAGTGTAGTGGATTACAAACTGGGTTGCTCACCCCAAGGTCAGTAGTTCTAATCTACCAGTTGTTCCATGGGAGGAAGATGAGATTTTCTGTACCTGTAAAGATTTAAGCCTCAGTAACCCTATACCTCAGAAGCCCTATATAGGGTCGCTGTGGGTCAGAGCCAACTCAATGGCACTTAACAATAACAACAACCCTATACAGAAGGAGCTCTGGTAGCATAGCGGTTACAAATCGGGCTGCTAACTTCAAGGTCGGCAGTTCGAAACTACCAGCAGTTCCATGGGAGAAAGATGAGGCTTTCTGTTCCCATAAAGATTTACAACCTCAGAAACCCTGTGCAGGGTTACTATGAGTTGGAACCGACTCCACGGTACTTAACAATAACAACCACCCTATACAGAGGGAGGGAGCTCTTGTTGCAAATCGGGCTGCTAATCTCAAGGTCAGCAGTTCGAAATACCAGCTGTTGTGTGGGAGAAAGATGAGGCTTTCTGCTCCCGTAAAGATTTACAGCCGAGGCTGTAAATCTACGCCACAGCACTTAACAATCTACTTCACAGCACTTAACAACAACAACCCTATACAGGGTTGCTGTGAGTCAGAACCGACTCGATGGCACACAACCACCACCACCACCATCCACCTCGAGGGTTGGTGGCATTGTGCAAGGGGAGCCTGGACTACTGTTCTTACTCCATGTAATACCAGGATTTCTGTGAAATGAAGGTAGTATTAATGATAGGCTGATGAAGGGATTCTGGACTTAAGAAAACTTAGTGTTTATCTCAACTAAAAAAAGTAAGCCTTCAAAGACTTAATGGAATGAGCATTTGTTACTCAGTACCCCTTATTCCCTAGAGTAAATAAGTCATTTCTTTTATAAGATGTGATTGCAACCATATGTGTTGAATTAGCAGAACATTGGTTATTACAGGGTGAGCTGTTTCAGCAGTAGGTAGATGACTGTACAAGATGTTTGAAATATACTTCTGAGTTAACAGAAAAGGTTAAGAGACCCAGATACTAATTTTCCCATACTAAATCCTATATTTCTGAGTGTATATCTACATATTGTTGTTAAATGCCATGAAGTTAGATCCACCTTATAGCAACCTTGTATAGGGTTTCTAAGGCTGTAAATCTTTGCAGAAGCAGAAACCCTCATCTTTCTCCAACATATATAAGTGAACATATTCTATCTCAATTAAAACAAAAAGGCATGGGGTGGGGGAATGTGTGCATCCAGGATGGGGTAGAAAGATCACTGACTTTGGGATTGGGGGAGGATTGGAATTTTTGTCAATTAATTACAATTTGGTCAGTTACTTGAACTTTTACTAAGGCTCCTCAGATGTAAAACAGGGCTGATCATTTTTTACAGGATTGTGAAGATTCAATGAGAGGGTGTTAGTATAGGTAGACCATAACCTAGGCAGCTTGTTGTTGTGCATGTGATTTTATATTAAAACCCCAAACTTCTTTTCCAACAGCAGAAGCTTGCCAATATGAAATTTTAAAAATTAACAATGTGTTACCTTCCCCCATAATTTGCCATCTTCTGTTGTATTGACTCTCTCTTGCCTTTATAGGTCAAGGTAAAGGTTACAGCTTCCATAAAAGGTGGTTTTGCTCTTTGTGAACAAGTAGCCAGTGGGAGAGGCAGTTTTACACACATAGTTTTGCTTCACTGGCTGTTTCCATGGAGGAGTAATAGATATAAATCAGGAGCCCCACACTGTGGTTTGAAGTCAGAACATTAGAATTCAGAATGAAACCTCGGGGCTAGTAAAGCTAGGGGGATGCTCTGAATAGCAAGGCCAAAGGCATGCCTTTCTTTTTTCTTTGACCTGAATATCAAATTGCAAAATTGCTGCTCCTGTTGATATTAATCCTGGTTAGGCACGCTCTTCACACAATCATAGATTTCAGATCATCTTTTTCACTCTAATGTAAAGAACACAAGAGTTACTATCAGATAATCATGAATATTGAAAACTTCTAGATACACCTGGTGACAAAGGTTTATTAAAGGCTCTTCTATAAGAACTTCCCCTTAAATGTTTAACTTCAGCTTCAATATTTGCTTCTAATCTATGTGACATCTATAATGTTTACTCTACCAAGCACTTAGAGTTGCTCCAGCAGTAATCAGTAACAAATGTGTGAACACTTTTTATCTGAAATCTTTTTCAGTAGGGAAATAACAAGGAATTGAACCAAAGAATGAGGGCCAAGAAAATCTGTTAATGTTATTGCCTCTAATATGGTCCAGAATATAGAACAATGGGGCCTACGACTCTGAAGTCTACTTTTGCTGGTTCTAGACAGGAAATGTTAGTTTTTCCTTTGACAATAACCATAGTTCTCTTTACAAGTAGCTTCAGCTTCATTTAAATAAATCATTTTGCTCTTATAACCTAAGGAGTACCAGTGTGGTGCTGTTTGTAGCATAAGCACAAGACTGCTAACTGCAAGGTCAGTAGTTCAAACTCACCAGCCACTCCTTGGGTAGCTAGGTGTCAGAACCTACTCAATAGCACTTAACAACTAACAACAAGAACCCTAGGGCAGTAGTTCTCAAAGTGTGACACTCCCCTCCCCCTCCCTTTTCCCAACCAAGGCAGTAATGTCTCCTGGGGATTTGATAGAAATGCACATTTTCTGGTCTCTTCCCAGACCAGTTGAACCAGAAACTCTGGGACTGGGGGCTAGTAATTTATATGTATTTTAATAAGCCCTCCAGGGGATTCTGATGCAGCTCAGGAAGAGGATTTTATATACAAAAATGGCTACAAGCAGGGTTTTGCATATTCACATATAACTCCTGGGGCTTGAGGTAATGGGGTGCATGTACAATATATGGACTCTGTTTGACGCTCACCCTGCACACTGTCTGAACCAGAAATAAACCATAATGGGTTAGGGCCTATAACTGGTGAGTATATCAAAAGACTTGAATCAGGAAAGAGAAATGCAGTAGGAACAACCAATATCCACAAGACAGGGTAGTTCATATATCATCCCTAACCTCATAGCCTATAATAATCTCCAGACTTTCAGGGAAACCTTCAAAATGTTGTCTTTAGAACATTCCCTCAAGAAAAACTATTCAATGTAGTTTAAATTTCCATGTTCTTGGGAGCATACATTTTGTTATAACAATGGGTTTCCTAACATTGCTAAAATGAGTAAACATTTCAGCTTTTTAGAAGTTTGAGGAAGTGTGTGTGTAGTACGCCTGTGTGCCTGTATGTACACTTCATTGTTCAGACAGATAGTTTCTGTGCTTGAGGTTTAAGAACTACTAAAATTATCTAAAAGAAATTAGCCTATGTAGAGGGACTATTCTAAACAAAAGACAAAATAAGAACCATATATTCACATTTATTAATTTCTCCTGAGCCCTCTCCTTAACATCTGTGAAAACATTATATAAGCAAACAATTCTATATACTTCCAGGAGAAGTGTTTGTTACAGACAAAAAGTAGTTCATGTTTCCCAAAGTCTGGATTTTGTTTGATATACAAAGTTTTCACACGTTGTTCTCTGGCTTTCTTGATTTAAGCGTCTATTACCAAAAGCAAAACAAAACAAAAAAATCACTCATTTTGGATAGACCTGTTTCTTTATAGTCTGATTATATGGTGTCAGGTAGCAGGCCATGTAAAACAATAGTAATGATGATGGGGTGGGAGGAATGGTTTTTGTTGGAGGTGGTTGGTGATGATGAAAATAGCTATATTTCCAAATGTATATTCAATAGAAGCTTATCTCTCCAGGGTTCAGATCCTGTCAAGTCCATCCCCACTTGTAAAGGTGTATTTGAATTCTGTCAATAAAAAGGCAGTGGGCTTGCAAGGTTTGAACATATCTATAAAGCTATAATATCCCAATGTAATTTTGGCCCTGGGACTAGCAGTCTCTTAGAATAATTAATATATTGGTTCTGACATTCCCACTGAATCATAGCTTTAGTAATTTCCTTGCTATTCTGCTCATCAATAAACATTCCAGACTAGAGTTTAGTTACGAAATTCTTCCCTTATTCCTCTTTGCCAACTGAACTCATTTTCAGCTGCGGCTTAATTTTTGTTTCTGTTTTTAATCATCTCTTTGATTAACTGCTAAGTTTGATGGAGACCAGCAGCATAATTAAATCGCTGTACGTTGTCAGTTGGGTCTTTCCTTAGCTGCTGGGAGGTTGCTAGGATACATTCTTAAATATACTATTCTCTTGATTAACTGCAAAAACCAGATTGCCAAGTAACATTTTTATTAATTCATAAAAATACGGGTCAGGATTGCATTTAAATTTATAGCAAGTTGAGTACTATATATCCTTAGATGCTTTTAGCATTATGTACACTTACAAAGCATGTGCTTTGAATAACAATTTAGTGGATGAGAATTAGTCCTTTTTTTTTTTTTTTTAGGGAAAACATTTCTTTGTGTTGCTCAGTGTATATGGATTTGCAGTGGAAAGAATTCTGAATTTTAAATTACCACTAGGAAATACATCTCCATTGTGTCTGCAGCCCTGCAGAAATCCTGTTAGGGTTTTATGATTATTTATGGGTGTATTTGATTCCAACATTTCAAATAAAATGCTATCATTGTCTCTGATTTTGAAGTTGCAAGTGTGAAACCTGGTCATTTGCTATTTTCTATATAAAAACTGTGTCAATGGTAATCCTTGTGAGGTATATTATAAAGTTTGTGGTTATTGCTTCACATGCTGGAGTCTGAACCTGTTGTTTAGAAATACTGTTTTTGTTTTTTTAAAGAAATGCTGTTTTAAAGAACAAAACTAAAAAATATATATAAATGTGGTATCAGGTTTTATATGTTATCTTAACAAAGGTTCTTAGAGAAATTTAGCAATATTTTAATCAAATCAAATCAAAAATCTTAAAAACAAAAACAGTTTTAATTCTTTTGCTGTGATAGGAACAGTTATTTCAGAGATTTAAGAACCGGCAAATGCTTTAACCAGATGACATTTCTTCTAATAATTGTTTTATGGCTAATAGTCTGAAAATAATGTCCTGAATCTACTCGGTGACCATCAAACAATTGTAAATTTATTCATACATTTAACAAGCACTTATTGAGCTCCTATTATATCCAATTTACTAGAAATCATAAAAGGATTTTCAAATGGCAATATGACATAAGATTTTCATTTTGAAACAGTCACTCCTATGCTAATGTGGAAGATGGATTGGACCCTTCAGGAATAACAGATAAAAATAGTGAGAGAAAGAGTCCATGGTAACATACATTGGATGAATTGTAGAATTTTAAGAATTGATATCACTTGGTAATCCAGTGAATGTGGGGAAAGAGATAGCAAGAAGAGACCCCCCAGTTTAGGAGATGACTGTGACAGTGACTGAGATGAAGACTATGACAAGAGCAGATTTGGGGGCTGGAGGGTGGTGAGGTCAGTAGCTCCACTTTAAACATACTGAGTTTGCTGTGGAACGTCCATAAGGACATGTCCAGCAGACAGTAGGAAGATCTAAACCAGAGATAATCAATGTAGGATTCAATCATGCATGTGGAATATGTAGCCCTGGGTCTGCACAAGGATATTTGGTGTTTAAAAAGTGTGAAGAGAAATGGGTCAATACTGTCAAAGAAATGGTCAGGTCAGCTTATACTTTAGAAATGGAGTTTCCTAAAGATCATTTCTAACTTGATTTTGAGTCTTATTATAAAGATCTGAACTGCACAATTAGTGCAGTTAATAAAACATAGACCTTTCCCCATGTTTTCCTCTCTTCAATTCCATTCAGATAAGAAATGTATCCTTTTTTTGTTTGTTTTTAATAGAAGAGGCTATCCGTTTTAAAACATTTTTAGGAAGAGGAATTCTGATTCTCAACTTTGATCAGCAATATTTTTCTCTGCTAAACTTATAAAAAGGGGTTAAAGGCATTTTAAGTTATTTTTCTATTGTTACAAAGAAGGTTCAGTGAGGAAATGGGCAAAACAGAGAAGTCAAGACTACAGAACCCACTTATATTTCCACCACTTATTGGAAATGACACTTTTCTTACTATAATTGTGTCTGTTTCTGGACTTTGTACTCAGTTCTATTGACATGACCTTTCCTGCACCAGCATTTGGTTGTGGCATCTTTTATTTTAATTAAACATTTGGCTACTTGGTTTAAAATAAAAATCATGTTACCGTGAATTTTTGCTCCTATCACTGTTGATAATCTAAGCAGTAACACGTACGCACATATAATTAATTTGTCTTATTGGTTTCTGCAGAATTCTAGGATTTATACACTATATTGTGGTGAACCGTGGTTCTCCCCACCACCATCCCTCTTAGTATATTTCTTGGTGATCTATCACTTCATTACATAGAAAGCATCCAAATAGTCTCTTATAACTTCATGGTTTGCCATTGTTACGGATACACTAGCTTTAATTTACTAGTTCCCTATTACTGGGTTTTATGTTCACTTATAGTTTTTTCCTGTTACAATCAATACTTCACTGAATGACTTTGTACATGTAATTACACGTGTGTAAGTGTGTCTGAGGAATGTTGTGGTACTGTGGGTTACATGATGGGCTGCTAACTGCAAGGTCAGTGATTCAAACCCATCAGCTGTTCTGTGGGAGAAAGATGAGGCTATCTGTTCCCATAAAGACTTACAGTCTAGAAAACCCTGTATAGGGTAGCTATTAAGCAACTTTGATGACAGTGGGTTTGGGTAAATGTATCTATAAGGTAAAGTGGAATTGATGTGTGCTGGGGACAGCATACGCAGACCCTGGGTTGATCAGTGGCAGCCCCATTGAACCACCTCTGAATATAATCAGTTTAACCCAGATGCTCTTCTTCCTCCTGAAAGTATATAGGAATGTGATAATTAAGAACAATGTAGCATTTTAGGTATAGATAATGAAGCCCGGTGCCTGAGACCTTGCTCACAAACAAAAGTTTGCAAAGTGTAGAGAGACAGCTTGGCTACTTTCAGAAACCTTGCTTTATGTTATGTATCCTTAAGAAACTGCACATCACTGCTCTAAATCATTTAAGTCTAAAAATTAATATATAACAGCTTGATTGAACCTTTTTTCTGTAAAAATAAAAATGTTAGATTGTTATGAAAATATCTTAAAAGTTGTTCCTGTGAGTCATTATGTCCTGTTTTGAATGATTAATCACATTTCAGTTCCCTATCCTGTCTTAATCACATCCTCCCTTTGTGACATGCTCCCTTTGTGAATTACATCCTTCCTTTGTAATAAATCCCTCCCTAAAAAAAGAGAATAAAAGGCTGAGGTAGAGTGAGTTCTGCATGCAATGCTGGGCAATGCTAGGCAATTTGTTTGCAGATCTGGCTACCTGCCAGCTTGCATCATATCTGTGTGTCTGTCTTTTTTGTATATATTTCATCTCTCTCTGTCTCTATCCCTTTTGCCGTCAGATCTCCCTTCTTCGTGACACCCACACTTCCTTGTCGAGGCTAGAACCCGACATAGGACCTTGACAGATGGGTCACATGATAAATCATTTCTTAATAGACGATACCAAATTCCTGGTGTGGCATTGTTGGATATAGAACTAGACTGCTAACCACAAGGTCAGCAGTTCAAGCCCACCAGCTGCTCCTTGGAAATGCTATACAAGGTTGCTGAGTTGGAACTGACTTGACAGCACTAAACAACAGCCAAATTACATTTCATGGCCTTAACCAATTTACACATGTAACAGCAGTGATGGAGATTGTGTTGCAACTCATAGTGACCCTGTACAGGGTTTCCAAGGCTATAAATCTTGATGGGAGCAGAAAGTTGCATCTTCCTCCTGCAGACGACTGGTAGATTCAAACTGCTGACCTGTGGTTAGCAGTCCAACTTGTAAACCACTACATCACCAGGGCTCCTTGTAACAGCAAATGTGCCTATTTTGCCCATATCCTTGATATCTCACTGGAATCATTTGCATCTCTGAATTGTCTATTCAATAATTTCCACATTTTTCTATAAGGTTATTTTTATTTCTAGGATTAATATTTAATGAAAAAAATTATAGACGAAAAGCTCAGTCTTTTATCTGTTATATAATCTAAAAAAACACCCCCTTCCCCCAACACACATACACACATAATTTGTCCTTTTTTCCTTTTCACTATGCATACTTTGAGTCCAGGAGTAGCGCCATAGGATAAACACTTTGGTTTTAACATCAAGGCTAGTGGTTCATACTCACCAGTTGCTCCTCAAAAACCTTATACAGGGTTGTTATGAGTCGGAACCAACTCCACAACACTGAACAACAACAATGCATACGTTTATGTAAAATTTACCAGCCATTTCTTCTGAGTCATGACTGGGGGAGAGGTCTTCCTCACTCTAAAATTATAAAGGAAATTCTCACTTATTTTCATTTTATACTCTTTTAGTTTTATTTTTTATAGAATTTATCCTTATATATCTTGTGGAATATGGCACCAATTTTTTTTTTTTCCAAATGACTATTCAGTTGTCCTCAAACTATTTGCCAAAATGTTTATCTTTCAACTTTGAAATTCCATCTGTATTATATACTAAAATAGTGTATGTATATGGATCAATTTCTGGATTTCTATTCTGCTCCATTGGCTTTATCTCTTTATTCATGTATCACAGTTGTAATTTTTGAACTATAAAATATATTTGAATACTAGATCCTCCACTCCATTACTCAAATGATATTCAGCCTATTTATCTAAGAATATCATATGTTTTCATTTGTTTAATTCTTCTGTATCTTTTAGTACTTCAGTTTTCTGGATATATTTTATTAATTTTGTTTTGTTTATTGTGTGTTGGGTGAAAACTTACATAGAAAATTAGTTTTTTCAGTAGTATTTCAAAAGTTGGATTGATTTGTTTGTTTTATATGGGCCTTATACATTTCTTATTAAGTTTATTCCTAGGTTATTTATTTATTTATTTAGCTGCTATTTCAAATATAGTCTTTTATCATCTATTTTTTTCTAATTACTATTTAGATATCTAAAAGCTATTCTTTTGAGTTTTCCAGGAATGTAATCATATTGATAATGATAATTTTGCCTTCTTATGTCTATTTTGTTGTAGTTAAGTGCCATTGAGTCAATTCCAACTCATAGCGACTTCGGGTTTCCCAGGAGCAGATTGTGGATGTGAGACACCAACCTTGAGGTTGTTAGTCCAGTGTTTATCCTACAGCGTCGCACCAGGACTCCATATCCATTTTACACATCTCTGTTTTATTTATCGTGGAGGTTTAATAGGAATGCTTCAATAGTGTCCCCTTGAAGCATGATGATGAGTTCTAGGCTGAGATAGATTTATTTTGTCATTGTAAGAATATATACACCTTTCTCCACTATTCTTGAGTACTTTTACCATGAATGGTTTGTTAATTTTTTCCAAATGTTCTTATTGTAGCTTAGTAAGGAGTCCTGGTGTGGTGCTGTGGCTTAATGCACCAGACTGCAAAGCCGTTTGAACTGCAATGTTGGTGGTTCAAATTCACCAGCTGCTCCTTAGAAACCCTATACAGGGTCGCTATGGGTCGGAACCGACTCAGTGGCACTTCATAACAACAACAAGGAGCCCTAGTGACAAAGTGGCTAAGTGCTCAGATGCTAAACAAAAGGTCCCTGGTTCAGCTGTTCTGTGGGTGAGAGATGTGGCTGTCTGTTTCTATAGAGATTACAGATTTGGAGACTCCATGAAACAATTCTACTCTGTCCTATATAGTCGTTGTGAGTCAGAGTCATGTAAGGAAAGGTATAAGGCAATGGGCTGGGTTTGAGTTACAGATAGGATTATATTGAGTCTAATAATATGATAATAATAATAATGTCAGACTCAATATAATAATAACATTAGACTCAATATAATCCTATCTGTAACTCAAACCCAGCCCATTGCCTTATAACTTTCCTTACATGACTCTGACTCATAGCAACTATATAGGACAGAGTCTCCAAGTCTGTAATCTCTACAGAAGCAGACAGTCACATCTCTCACCCGCAGAGCAGCTGGTGGGTTTGAACCAGGGACCTTTTGTTTAGCATCTGATGGCACTGTGGGCTAATGTGTCAGACTGCAAAGTTGTTTGAACTACAAGGTCGGTGGTTCAAGCTCACCAGCTGCTCCTTGGAAACCCTATGCAGGGTTGCGACTCGACACACTTAACAACAACAATAATGTGATGAATTATATTAGTAGAATGTTTATATGTTTCTTCATATATTCTGTAATTCTTGCCTTATAAAATTGTTAGTCATTATTTATTACACAGGAGATATTCATAATTCTACTCTCACTATGAATTGTGCCTTTTAGTTTTTTTTAAAAATCCCTATTGTATATAATTTAGTGATTTTTAATAGGAATTCATCTTTTTAAAATTAAGATCTTGCTCTTGTTTTCAGGGGAGGAAGGGAGACATTTCTGTAGGTATTTATTTTGAGCCTTTAGAGATAATTTTTAGATAAGCTTAGATTTTGTTTTACGTAAGTCTGTCTTATATAAAAGAGTTTAGTATTGTTTTGTGATTCAATCTGAAGATATTTGAATGTATCAGTTAAGTAGCTTTGCATTTATTGATATTCAGATAAATTTGATGTTTGTTGTGTTGTGTTGTTTTGTGTATTGTTTTTTTTTTTTTTAGTTTGTTTTTAAATGTCGTATGCTGTGGTTTCTTTTCTGTGCATATGCAGATGATAGGTGTGTGTGTTTCTTTTTCTGAAACTAAGATTGTGTTTTTGCTAATGCCTAGTATCCTTAGTTTTCTATTACTTGGACAGTATCTATTAGTTCCCTATCTAGCAGTGTTAAAAATTATCTTAAACTATTATAGATGAAGCAATTAAATAATTTACTATTGCTCCTAATTTTTATTCATTTTCTAATTTCTATAATACCTACATTTTCTGAAGTCTTAATTCTGTAGTTAAATATATTCAGTTCTTATAGGCTGTCTTTTTACAGTAATGTCCCCAGTCTTTTCTCAGTTACCAGAGTGGGACTATTGTTGCCATCTGACTGGTAAATTGGACTCCAGATCCCATCTGCAGGGTCTGCTTTCCAGGACATTCCTCACTCACCTTGGGATCCTGGGAAGAGAAAAGGTGCGCCAGAGACAAGCTTTGGTACAGGTAGTTCATTTGGAAGTGAGCCAAGGATAAAGGAGTGAGGTACCATCCTGACTTCCAAGGAGCATTCTGGCTGTACTTCTTCTAACACAAATTGGTTTCTTTTGAAAGTCCATGATACGTTTAATATTCTCCTCCAACACCACAGCTCAAATGCATCAATTCTTCTATGGTCTTCCTTATTCATTGTCTGACTTTCACATGTATTTGAGATTATTGAAATACCATGGCTTGGATCAGGCACATCTTAGTATCCCAAACTACATATTGGTGGTACCATTCTATGTGTCGGGACCTTTTCACACAAAACTCATGCTGTTTCAGGTAGGTAGCTCTAAGAGAGCTTGCTAAAGAGAGGAATTCATGAATGCTAAATGATCCTTTTCTAATTTCACTATCAAATAAGTCACTCCTATGAAAGGAACAGGGAACCCTGGTGGTACTGTGAGTTAAGCATTGGGCTGCTACCACAAGGTTGGTTGTTCAAATCCACCAGTTGTTCTACAGAAGACAGATGAGGCTCCCTAAAGATTTACAGTCTCAGATACCCTATACAGAGTCGCTATGAGTAGGAGTCAATTGAGTTGGTTTGAGTATGAAAGGAACAGGTGCTCTGGTGCCTCAGTAGTTAAGCACTTGGCTGCCAACCAAAAGGCTGGAAGTTAGAACCTACCAGCTACTCCACAGAAGAAAGATGTGGCAGTTGGCTTTTAAAAAGGTTATTCAGCCTTGGAAACCCTATGGGGTAGTTCTACTTTGTTCTGTAAAGTTGCTATGATTTTGGAATACACTTGACAGAAATGGGTACGAGAGAAACAAATAAAAGACAAAAGACATCACTTCTGGAGGCTTGGTCCTGAATACTTATAAGAGGTGAAGAGGTTCCTATTTCAAGAGAGGCAGGTACTCGGGAAAAGGGAGAAAAATTACCGTGTAATTTTTAACAACAAACAAGATCTCCCTTTGTTCCAACTGGAGTCCCTGCGTGGCACAAAGAGTTAAGCATTACACTAGGAACCAAAAAATTTGTGATTTGAACCCACCCAGAGGCACCCCGGAAAAAAAATCCCAGTGATCTGCTTCTGAAAGGTCCCAGGTACACATGGGATTACGATGAATTGGGGTTTTTTGTTCTATTGTTTGTTTGTTCCAATTAATTTCTTATTGTCTTAAATTTTATTTTGGTGTTGCTATCGAGACCCTCTTCTACTCTGTGATGTACATTTCTAATAGCTCTGGTAGCGTAGTGGTTACGAGTTGGGCTGCAAACCTTAAGGTCAGCAGTTTGAAACTACCAGCTGCTCCACAGGAGAAAGATGAGGCTTTCTACTCCTGTAAAGATTTACATGCTCGGAAACCCTGTACAGGGTCACTATGGGTCGGAACCGACTCAACGGCACTTAACAACAACAACAACAAATCGAGACCCTCTTCTACTCTGTGATGTGCATTTCTCATAATATTTGTCCATTCCTTATTTTATGCTTTCAGTATGGTTTTGTTTTTGGTAGTGTCCTGTTAGATTTAATTTAAAAATTTCATTAAAGAAGTGCTCAGATTTGTTATGCATAAATTCATATAGTTTATTGCAAGGAAGTATGGCAAGGCATGCAGGTAAGATCTCAAGACATTCATTTAGAACCAGAGAATCAGAATGAACAATTTTAGTATTGCTTCAGTGATTAGAGTCCAAATTTTTATACATCAGGCACTTACCTTTAAAAAGAGGTTTTGGAAGGAAGTCTTGACCATAACTTGGACTCAGTGATTTTCAGCAGAAAAGTACCCCAAAATGGAGGAAGATTGTCTCCAATTCACCTTATCCAGAATCATAGGGTTAAGTAAATCTGGGAAATGTTGTATTTAGCTTTCCAGTGTCTGAAGCTCAGAAATATTATGATTTCCTGAATGGTAGACTACTACAGTTAAATAGTATTTGTAACGGGTAAGACTCCAGAAACATTCCATAGGATTTATTTTCTCTCTCTACCAGAATGCCCAGAGAACAATTCTGTTTCCTATGAATATTCTAGAACAAGGTTCATGTAAGCAAGCAATCCCATTGACTCCTGTTGGCTCTTCTTTTCCTGTCTAGCTCATAGCACTTCAAGGACTGCCACTGTTATAATCACCAAAATGCTGCTAAAATCCAATAAAACATAAATGAAATATGTGAGAATAATATGTTCCCCACCTCCCATTTTCCACAAGACATTCTAAATGATTTTTAGAAAGGCAACTTTCCTCTATCTGCTTGATGCATCACCCAAAGACTGTCTGCCCACCCCCCCCTCCAAACCATAAAACCCAAAAAACCAAATTGTCATCAGGTCAATTCTGACCTGAGACTATAAAGACTATAAATCTTAACAGGGGCAGACAGCCTTAATATTCTCTCAAAGAACAGCTGGTGGTTTTGAACTGCCAACCTTGCAGTTAGTAACCCATGCCTAATCCACGGTGCCACCAGTAGTCCTTAACATATCATTGTCGACTCTTATGTATGTATTCCCAAACATCCTCTATAAGATACCTGAAAAGATAGACATTTATTCACTCCCTTCACCACCCTTAAAAGTCACAATGAAACGTGTTCCTTCTAGCTAAAATTCTAACCAAACCAGTGACTATCTTGAGATACTCTCTGCAGAAAAACATGCTCAGAGAGGAGAAGCTAAGGGGAAGTCGTTCATACTTCCTTCTGATGTTAGTGGTGCCAGTTATTTTTCCAGACTGCCTCACTGACACACAGGAACAAAAGGAGAGTGGCTATGTCTCATAAAGGAAAGATCATTGGCTTAAAAAGTGGGGGCTGAAGGTCCTTAGGTAGCTGTGGTGTCCTCAGCCCCAATCATTTAACTTCTCCCTTAGTCTTCCTAGCAGCAAAATGGGAATAATATTTACCTTAAGGAGTTGCTGTCTATGCCAAATTTATATGTGCTGACAGCCATACAGTATGATATAGTAATTACAATTATAGTAACAGGATAAGAGAATAATATAGTAATTACAATTATAGTAACAGGATAAGAGAAGCTCTGGTGGCCGAGTGAGTTACAATCCACCAGCAGCTTTGAGGGAGAAAGATGAGGTAGTCTCTTTCTGTAAAGATTTACAGCCTCAGAAACCTGTTATCAGGAGGGACCAGTCCCTGAAGAAGGACATCATGCTTGATAGAGGATAAGCAAAAAACAGGAAAGCCCTTAACAAGATTTGTCTGGCACGATAACTGCAACAACAGGTTCAGACGTTAAGAAAGAGTGTGAGACTGGCGCAGGACCGGACAGTGTTTCATTCTGTTGTATGCAGGGTCGCTATGAGTTAGAACCTACTCTGTGACACCTAACAACAACAGTAGGATAAGTGGATTGAGGTTATGATAGTACTAGGACTCAGCAGTTGTGGGAGCAGTAAGAATATGGCAGCCCGTTCTCTGGATACAGGGACTGCTAATAACAGAGGCACTAAAGGCAGACAACTCTGATACTCACTGCACTGTTTCTGTGTCGCCCAGGCGAGACTTACTCCATCATCCATCCTGAAACTCTATGAGCAAACACTTCATCAAGAGCCAATTTTTTTTCTGAGCTTGGGTCTTGGTTCCAGAAGAGAATTCTGAAAATGCAGCAAGATACTGTATACTTCCCACTGCACACTGGAGGCAGGGCAATCAGACCTAACAAGCTCGTGATTCCTGTCCAGTCAGCCACTGTGCCAAGCTGTGGTGGTGAAAAACTCCTTAGAAGTGTGTTTTGGGCACATACTTTAAAATAGCCTTTTAGCTAAAAAGAATAAATCACAGGAGGGGAGATTTTGTGTTACTTCCTGCCCTGGAGATTTAAAGGAATCTATACTTTCTGGGATCTGTCTTTTGTAAGAGCCATTTGGAAGGAAAACCGAAATGAACATTTAAAAGCCCTTTTAACTCTAGCCTGTGAAGTTACAAATGCATCCTAGGAAGCCTGTGAGTCCACCGAGTGGTAGAACTGAGCCAAGAGCTTCCAGCAGCTTCTCCTGCTGCTGTGAAGACACACATTTTCATTTGGATCTTGTTTAGAGGAATTTACTAAGAATGACTCTATTTGCTATGCTTTTCAGATGTCTTCAGACGAACGTGTCACATCTAATTAAGATGATGCATAGCTATCACCTTGCTCTACTAACCACAGCTGTCTCTGCTGAAATGTGTCATTTAACCTGGATTTTCCCAGAAGCTGGGGAATAGCTTTGCTGACTGCTGTGTCACCAAAGCAGAATTTTCATTTCCATTAATATTTAGCCCAATATGCCTTTAAGTGCTTTATTAAACCTATCAATAAATAGGAAGAAAATGGATATTGGAAAATTAATTTCCCCACATAATCCTACTCATGCTCCATGATTTTTTTTTCTTGCTCTGCTATAATAATTTTGAGGTGATTGTGAGACTCAGGTAAAGTAATATGTTTTAATGTGTGGTGTAAGCTGTCAGGCACACTACAAGTGTATGTGCTAAGTGACAAGCTTACCTGTGATCTTTGTTGTCTGGTAGAACTGGCCCTGAACTCTAAAAGGAAATACTTTGTGTAATTTGGGTAGCACAGAAATGAAAGTTCACCCCTAACTATCTATTTTGACAGTAAATTTTGTCATTAATGTATGTCTGAGACTAACAACCATTGGTGTTTATTGACTTTTTATGTCTTGGAGGCAGGTGTTATTCTCTAAGACTTTCCTTGTTCTTAATCAATAGGAATTATATAGGGTTTTGCTCATCATTCCTTGTAACTCATTAAGCAATTTGTGGATAGTTCTCTGTGTTTCATGTAAAATGGAGAGAGAAAAATGTAAGAATAAATGATGGAAATGTTGTTGTCGTGATGTGCTGTGGAATTGGTTCCGACTCATAGCAACCCTGCACAGGGTTTCCGAGGCTGTATATCCTTTGTTGTTGTTTGTTACATGCTGTCGAGTCAGGTCTGACCCATAGTGACCCTGTATAGGGTTTACCGAGGAGCAGCTGGTGAGCTTGAACCACCGACCTTGCAGTTCAAACAGCTTTACAGTATGGCGCATTAACGCACAGCGCCAACAGAAAGCCTCATCTTTCTCCCGTGGAACAGCTGGTAGTTTGGAACTGCTGACCCTGAGGTTAGCAGCTCGATTCGTAACCACTACCAAAGCACCTTAATGATGAAATTAGACAAATAAAATCCATAAATGTTTCTAATTTTTCCTTCTTCTAATTCTAATGTGTTTAGCCTGGCTATCCTGCTTGTCCTTTTCTAATTAGCTTGATTTGACTGCCTTCCCATGTACAGATTTTCAGAGTCAACCAAGGGCAAAAACTGATAAGGCTTGCATCCTTTACCGTCACACCCCCACCTCCTTTCGTCATCGTCATTTCTACACATTTTTCCGTCAACATTTCTGAATTTTCTCCTGTTTGTGAATTTCCCATCTCTAAGAATCCAGAATGTCTGTCCACACTCAGAAACCATTACCCCTACTCCTTCCACAAATTTTCTCCAAGGATGGCGACGAGTTCACAATGAGTAAAAGCAACATTTTGGTATACAAACCAATACAGAATTGGTATAGGCAGCTACCTATGATACTTAGGACTGGAGTTAGAAATTTTTGTAATTTCTAGTTCAATCCATATTGTGAATTGCAACTAAGTGATATTTTGGCAGAATAAATAATGAATTAAACCTAGAGATTGAATGTACCTGATGTGGATTTCCTTTAGAGGGCACTATTGATTCTCTGAAACTATGGAAACCTTTCTTCATGTTTCCTTGGTAAAGTTGGCCAATTTTGAAAAAAATATTGCGTTTAAAATCTACTCATAAAATAAGTTAGTACTATACAAGTTGGAAGGAGCTCTTGTAGTGTAGTGGTTACGAATCGGGCTGTTTATCTCCCAATCAGCAGTTCAAAACTACCAGCTGTTCCGCGGGAGAAAGATGAGGCTTTCTGCTCCCGTAAGGATTTACAGCCTAGGTAACCCTGTTCAGGATCGCTATGAGTCGGAACCTACTCCACGGCACATAACAACAACAGGTTGGAGTCCTGATGTGTGTTGTGGGGTAATGCATCAGATTGCAAAGTCGTTTGAACTGCAGGGTCAGTGGTTCAAGCTCACCAGTTGCTCCTTAGAAACCCTACAGGGTCACTATGGGTCAGAATTGACTCAACGGCACTTACCAACAATTAATACAATTTATTTAGTACTATGTGGCATCCTGGTGTGTCACTGTGGGTTAATGCGCCAGACTATAAAATCGGTTTGAATTGCAAGGTCAGCTGTTCAAGCTCACCAGCTGCTCCTCGGAAACCCTATACAGGGTCGCTATGGGTCGGAATCAATGCAACGGTACTTAACAACAACAACATACACGTTTACCGGAGTCCTGGTGTGGCGTTGTAGGATAAACACTGGACCGCACCGTCAGTTTGAACCTCCAAGTCAGTGGTTCAAATCCACCAGACACTCCTCTAAAACCCTATATAGGATGGCTATAAGTTGGAAACGACTGGACGGAACTTAACAATAACAACAACATACATGTTTCCAGGAGCCCTGGTGCCATTGCAGGGTAAACAATGGACTGCTAACTTCAAGGTCAGCGTTCCAACAAACCAGCGTATTCTACAGGAGACAGCTGTCTGCTCCCGTAAAGATTTATAGCCTCTGAAGCCGAAATGACTCGATGGCAGTCGGTTTGGTTTTTATCTTTTATCGGTTTGGTTTTTATCTTTTATATATGTTACTAATTCTATACTTTTTTAGAAACTGGCAATGTACAGAATAATTCACAGGCTAAATTAGAAAGTTGGTTGTTATGACAAGTTATCAACACAACACATACAAGTCTATATTAGGAAACAAGTCTATATTAGGAAACTTGAACTATCTTATTCACTTTTGAAAATTCTCCAAATGGGGATTTCCTTTTTGTAAGTTGATGCAAAACTTAAAACAGCTCAGGTTTTTTTTTTTTTTTTTTTTGGTTTTTTTTTTTTTGCTGTTGTTACTTAGGAAGAAAATTAGCACTTCTTTTGAAATATGTCTCATTTTAGAAATGATTGATTATTAGCATATTTTTGGAAGAAACAATATGGTCTTTTCTTTTAGACATTCATTAAGGTTTGGAGATATTCCACTGAAACTTTTGCTTCAAATCTCTTAGGTTTCATTGTTGTTGTTAAGTGCCACGGAGTCTGTTCTGACTCATAGCGACCCTGTGTAGGGTTTCCAAAGAGCAGCTGGTGGATTCGAACCGCTGACCTTGTGGTTAGCAGTACAACGATTATCCGACCCTGACAATTCATAGCATTTTGATAAATATTAAAGGGGTGTGCTTCTCATAAGATTTCCTTCCACAAAAGTTAACAGGAGCCTTTTTACGAAGATGGCGCCAAAGGCGAAGAAGGAAGCCCCTGCCCCTCCCAAAGCTGAAACCAAAGCACAGGGATTGAAGGCCAAGAAGGCGTCCACAGCCACAAAAAAAGAGAAAATCCGCACGTCACCCACCTTCTGGCGGTCCAAGACTCTGAGGTTCCGGAGGGAGCCCAAATATCCTCGGAAGAGCGCTCCGGGAGAAACAAGCTTCACCACTAAGCCATCATCAAGTTCCCTCTGACTACTGAGTCAGCCATGAAGAAGATTGAAAATAATAACACACTTGTGTTCATTATAGATGTCAAGGCCACCAAGCACCAGGTCAAACAGGTTGTGAAGAAGCTCTATGGCATTGACGTAGCCAAGGTCAACACCTTAATCAGGCCTGATGGAGAAAAGAAGGCATATGTTCGACTGGCTCCTGACTATGATGCTTTGGATGTTGCCAACAAAGTTGGGATCATCTAAATGGAGTCCAGCTGGCTAAATTCTAAATGTAAATTTTTTCAATACAAAAAAAAAGTTAACAGGAGTGTGGTGGCCATAAGGTTGGTGGTTCAAGCTCAGCAGCCAATCCTTGGGAAAAAGATGACATTTCCTGCTCCCACAAAGATTTAAATGCCTTGAAAACATTTTGTGGCTATGAGTCGGAACCTACTCGATGGCACGTAACAACAATAATGAATTTAACAGAGATAGATATTTGTAAACTAGCACCAAACAACAACAGTGAGCTGGCTTACAAATATCTATGTCTGTTAATTTCACTGTTGTTGTTAAGTGCCATCGAGTCGGTACTGACTCATAGTGACCTTATGGACAGCAGAATGAAACACTGCCCGATCTTGGGCCAACCTCACTACTGTTGCCACGCTTGAGTCCACTGATACTGCCACTTGGCCAATCCATCTCGTTGGGGGTCTTCCTCTTTTTCTCTGACTCTCCACCCTACCAAGCATGATATCCTTCTCCAGCGACTGGTCCCTCCTGACAATATGTCCGAAATATGAGAGACGAAGTTTGGCCATCTTGGCCTCCAAGGAGCACTCTGGCTGCACTTCTTCCAACACAGATCTGTTGGTTCTTTTGGCAGCCCATGGC
>NW_006408804.1:394228-396094 GCF_000296735.1 Chrysochloris asiatica
AACAGTGAAAACAAGGCCAGGTGCAGACTGTGGAACAGACCATCAATTACTCATATGCAAATTCAAACTGAAGCTGAAGAAAATGAAAACAAGTCCACGAGAGTCAAAATATGATCTTGAATAGATCCACCTGAATTTAGAGATCATCTGAAGAACAGATTTGATACATTAAACACTAAAGACAGAAGACCAGAAGAGTTATGGGATGAAATCAAGAACATCGTACATGATTAAAGCAAAAAGCCAGCTCACTACAGTGTGTTTATTTAATATCAGACTAATGAGACACCCCAAATAATCCAAAACTCAGAAACATAATTTTACAGTTGTAAATATATTCATACATCTAGCAGTTTACTTAGTTTTCATATCATAGGATATTGTTTCAAACATATGACTTGTATAGTAGTTTCTTACTAAATTGCCAATATTTTATATTAGTTGTTGTTGTTGTTAAGTGCCATGGAATCGTTTCTGACTCATAGCAACCCCATATAGAGTTTCTAAGGAGTGACTGGTGAGTTTGGACCACCAACCTTGTTGTTCAAACTGCCGGTGCGGTCCAGTGCTTTATTCTACAGTGCCACAATTCTGTATTAGTAGTGGAGATAATTTCAAAAGTGTTTTCAAAAGTAAAAAGGTTACGCACGTACCAAAGATGAGAGAAAATATTATTACTTCCAATAATGTGTTAAATATAAATTCCTTAGACCTTCAGAACTTTTCACAGAGTAATACCTGTCTACATTTCTAGCATCAGCTTTTTCCTCTACAAGCAACCTGTGTTCCAAGCAAACACTACACCCAAACATCTCGACATACATGCTTTTTCATGTTCTTTCTTTTACTCATTCACTGTCTTCTGCATTGTCCTCAACTTCCCTCCCCAAATTCAAATGTAGAAAGTTCAATCCATTATTTAAGCAGAATTTTGAATGCTATAAACTCAATGGAATCCCCGTCCTATGAATTGTTTCGTGGTATCTATCAATTTTGTTTTGGTTTTAAGTGGCTTGGGTGCTTATTTCACCATGCTTTCTAAATTATAAATCTTTGAAAGATTGTTTTGGAATTTCTATCAAGTAGTACTCAGCATGTGGGTAAATGCTTAATCACTGCACATATCTAGCTGGTATAGAAGTATGCTATCCCTCACTAGAATGATGTTCCATACAAGCAGTAACTTTGTTTAGGTCGCCACTAACACCCCTAGCACATAAAGGAGTTTTAAATGCCCAGTAAGTACTTGGTAAGTAAATAATTAATTTATAAGGAATCAAAATATCCAACTAAGAGGATAGTAGCAAAAGATTAAGAGACACAGAAGAAGGAATACGTTTGGGGAGACAATGGTGATTTCATTTCAGTTAGATGCATAGATGGATATCCAAGTAGAGACATGGAGGAAGTAACTGAAGAGTAGCATTGGAATTTGATAAAGTCAGATATGTAGATATGGGGTTTATGACATCAATCATATTTCTGAAGCTATGAAATTAGATGACATTGTGATGAGAGAGAATGTGTTAAAGCCTGCTCCAACTCAATTACAGGGGAGAGGCTCTGTTGAGGAGCAGTGCTCAGAAACCACGAATGAGTAAGAACAAGACAGAAAGGAAAAAAAAATCAGGAATGTTCTGTAACTTTTCTTTTTTATTTTTTTATTTCAGGTTTTTATTGGGGATTGAGTGAAAGTTTACAAGGCACATCATCAGTTTTACATTCAACAATCATATACCTTGTTTCATTACACTGATTATAATCCCTTCCATATACCATCAGTTAACAGTATTTCTCTCTATCATCTTTATCTTTTTAAAAAACACACAAACAAAAAAATACCACTCAGGCATATATAATAATTTA
>NW_006408804.1:398444-407607 GCF_000296735.1 Chrysochloris asiatica
AGCCTGCTTGGTTGGGTATTCTGTGTTGTTGCTGGCGGAGCTCTTTACTACACTTCACTTGAGCCGCCATCTTGTTTGTTCTCCTCTGTATCTTTTCTCGACTAAACTGTCTGCACTATTTAGCATTAGTGAGCCACTTGAATTTTTCTTCTGACCATGATTTCACAACTTTTTACTAGTCTCTCTCTCATCTCGTACTAAATGCTATAGATTTTTATTTCCTTAATATCTATTATTCTTTATTCTTCAAACCTACCACCATTTCAGAAATGTCATCATCTTTATCTGTACTATTTAGTACCTTCCTTGTTGTTGTTGTTAAGTGCCTTTGAGTTGGTTCCAACTCAGCAACCCCATATAGGATTTCCGAGGAGTGGCTGGTGAGCTTGAAACGCTGACCTTGTGGTTCAAACCCACCTTGCAGTCCAGCGCCCTAACCCATAGCGCCACAGCAGGACTCAAACACCTTCCTTACTGGTCCTCTAATTTCTGAGCATCTGCCTGCATCGCCTATCCTCCATTACTCTACCAAAGCAACCTTTCTAAAACATAAGCTCATTATACCACTCCCTGACTCAGAATTCTTCAATGCTTGCCCATGATCTATGACCCACTGTCTAAACTTTCTTTCGATCTGAAATTTACCTTAATGAGCAACTTCATCTCTTGCCTCTCCCCAAAACTCTTTGACCTGGCAACAATTCAAATCACTTGTAAATTCTCTAATTTCTCCGTGTTCGTCACATTGTCCTTGACAATGATGAACTCCTTAAACCCACTGCTGTCTCCTTAAAGATGAACTCCTTAAACCCACTGCCTCTAAAGATCCTATAGGACAGAGTAGAATTGCCCCAAAGCATTTCTAAGGCTGCAAATCTTTATAGAAGCAGATTGTCACATTTTTCTCCCATGGAGCAAGCAGTTGTTTTCTGACATCCATTTTGGTCTTTTCCTTCTTTCTTGTCTTCTTAATGACCTTTTGCTTTATCCTATAGTCTGGAGCTCATCTGAAATCTGTCCACCATGGGTGACGCTGCTGGTATTTAAAATACTGGTGGCATAGCTTCCAGGTTCATAGCAACACACAAGCCACCACAGTACGGCAGTATGACAAACATGTGCAGGTCCAAGGAAGTAGCAGTCAAGAAATCAAATGATATATTGTGTTGGGCAAATCTATGACCTCTTTAAAGTGATAAAAAGCCAAGATGTCACTTTGAAGAATAAGGTATGCCTCAATGAAGCCACCTTATTTTCAATCACCTCAAATGGGTATGAAAGCTGGATATGTCCATGACTCAACTGGGAGAGGACAATTCAACTGAAGTCAGGGATAGTGCTAACTTTTCTAGTAATAATGTGTAATAATACACAGAGAATATTGCCAATCAGAAAAGGTTTGGAATCCAGAGTTTTTATTTAGGCTCTGACTGACCACCTAAATGGAAGACCTCAGTCTCTAGCCCCTCTGAGGTCAGAACCAATATTGCATGGACCAAGCCTGCACCTTCACTCACACTGTTATACTTTCTACTGTTGCCCAAAGCTCCTAGGTAAACAAAGACAATCTTAACAGGTATGACACTCCAAGGGTATAGAGATCACCTTCCAAGATCCAAGAGCAAAGGCTAGTATATTCTCTTGGGTAAGGTTAATTCTTTACTACATGCCAAGAACATTTTTGTTCTTTGTTTTGCGACTTTTTCCTTTTCTTTTTTATTTCTATCCTAGCCTACGTATTTTCTCATATCTTTTTAAGGTATAGAAAAATCTATACTCAAAAGGTACTCTTCTCAGGCAGTGTTGAATAGAGTCATAGTGGGAGTCCTGGTGTGGTGCTGTGGGTTAATGTACCAGACTGCAAAGCCGTTTGAACTGCAAGGCTGACAGTTCAAGCTCACCAGTTGCTCCTCGGAAACCCTATACAGGGACACTATGGGTCGGCATCAACTTGATGGCACTTAACAACAACAACATAGTCATAGTGACAGGGCTCTGGAACTCCAGGAGAGGTTTAGAGGTATATCTTCATCTTCAGTTTGACAAATTCTAGAGCATATTTGACAAATTCCATGATGCCAGGTCCTGGAGAATGTTATTTGCAAGGACCGTTTTCTCCTCAGCTTGGAAAAGTACAACAAACCTGAGGGTGAGTCAAAAATATTGCTACACAATCATTTTGTTGTTGTTGCTGTTAGGTGTAACTCATAGTGACCCTATGCACAACAGAAGGAAGCACTGCCCTGTCTTGAGCCAATCTTGCAACTGTTACTAAGCTGCAGCCCATAGCTGTTGTTAATGTGCCAATCCATCTCGTTGGAGGTGTGTCCCTCCACTTTACTAAACATGATATCCTTCTCCAGGGACTGGTCCCTCCTGATAATGTGTCCAAAGTATGAGAGATGAAGTCTGGCCATCCTGGCTTCCAAGTAGTATTATGAATGACTTCTACCAACACAGATGTTTGTTTTTTTGGCAGTCCATGGTACTTTTAATATTTTCCTCCAACACCATAACTCAAATGCATCAATTTTCCTACAGCCTTTCTTATTCACTGTCCAACTTTCACCTGTATATGTGGTTATTAAAATTTTATGGTTTGGGTCAGGTGCACCTCAGTCCTCAAACTGACATTTTTGCTCTTCCACAGTTTAAAGAGGTCTTGTACAGCAGACTTGCCTAATGCAATACGTTGTTTAATTTCTTGACTGCTGCTTCCATGAATGTTGATAATTGATCCAAGAAGAATGAAGTCTTTGACAATTTCAAGCTTTTCTCCATTTATATGGGTATGTTTATTGGTTCAGTAGTGAGGATTTTTGTCTTCTTTACATTGAGGTGCAACCTATACTGAAGCCTGTGGTGTTTGATCTTCATCAGTTAAGTATTTTTAATTCCTCTTCGCTTTCAGCAAGCAAGGTTACATTGTCTGCATATCACAGGTTTTTAATAAGTCTTCCTCGAACCCTGATGCCATATTCTTCTTCATAAAATCTGGCTTTTCAAATTATTTGCTCAGCATACAGATTGAGTAAGTATGGTGGAAGAAAACAACCCTGGCACACCTTTCCTAATTGTAAACTATTCAATGTTCCCTTTTTGTTTTCGAAAAACTGCCTCTTAGTCTATGTACAGGTTCCTCATGAGCACAATCAAGTGTTCCGAAATACTTATTCTCCACAATGTTAGGCAGGTAACTGTCTTCCAAATTTGCTTGTCTGCTTGTCATGATCCACATAATCAAAAGCCTTTGCATAGTCAATAAAGCACAGGTAAACATCTTTCTGGTATTCTCTGCTTTCAGCTAAGATCCATCTGATGTCAGCAGTGATATTCTTTGGTTCACGTCCTTGTCTGCATCTGGCTTGAACCTCTGGAAGTTCTCTGTCAAGATACATTTACAGCCATTTTTGAATTAGCACAATCATAGAAATCCTTGGTAAACAAAAATATCAAAATGTGAAGCAATTGTTTTTCAATATATCCTCAATCTATGTCTATATACTTCTGAAGGTGGTGTTTCCATCTCTTCAACCCTTCCCTGAGGAATTTTTGACTCTTCAATTGACACCACATCAGAATAAAAGTTTGGGCATCTTTGAAGAACTCAGACTGTGTTCCTTTCAAATTTTCTTTGCGTTTGGAGAACAAAAAGAAGTCTGAAAGGGCAAGATCAGGGCTGTAAGATGGATGAGGTAAGGTATCCCAGGAAAATTGTCATAGAAAAGTCCTTTCTACCCTAAAGAATTAGCAGGTATAATTTCATGATGTCAAAAAATTCCTCATTGCCCTTTCTGGACTTCCTTCTTACCATGCAGTTGTCAATTTTCTTAAAATTTCTCCCTAATAAGCCCCATGATCATCCTGGGTCCTTCAAGAAAATCTGTATAGGTTACCCTTTTGGAATTCCAGAAAACAGTTTCCATAACCTTCTGGGTTATCCTCTTCACCTTGAATTTAACTGCCCCAGCAGATTCACTTGGAAACCACTGTTTGATTGGACCGAGGTCATGTTGGTAAATCCATAAATCCACCTTCATGAATTTATTTCTATCTTGTTTAAAGACTGGTGAAAAAAATCCACAATTTGAACTAATTGATCTTTGTGCTACTTTTGGCACCCATTGAGCTTGCTGAGGCCAAGATGTGCTCTTAAAATTGAAAAAGTCAAAATCATGTGAGGTCCAACTTCAGTAGCTATTGCATTAATGGTAAGTCTTCCATAGGGGAGAGAGAGGAAGAAAATGGTGTCTGGGGAAAAGGAGTCTGGTAATTAACTGGATCCTGTAATTAACTCATATTATACCATATTAGGGAATTATTGTTGATTTTCTAATGTGTAGGATAAGCACTGGACTGTGAACCCCAAGGTCAGTGATTTCAGTCCACCAGCTACAGGTTTGCTACACATCGGAACCAAATCCATGGCACTTAATAATAACTATAATGGCATTATCATTATTCTTAGGAAATATACACTGGAATTTTTAGGGACAGTTGTGATGGTTGCAAATTATTTTCAAACGACTCAGCAAAAAATTCCTTATATGTATGAATTATTGTTGTTGTTGTTAAGTGCTATCAAGTCAATTCTGACTCATAATGACCCTGTATAGAGTTTCGAGGAGCAGCTGGTGGGTTTGAACTGCTGACCTTGTGATTCACAGTCTAGTGCTGATCCTACAAAGCCACACCAGAAGTCCACATATACTATGCACACATATACCCATCTCGGTAGATACAACAAATATGGCAAAACAGCAATTGTTGATCTAGTGGTGAGTTTACTGGTATTTCTTACACTATTATTTTCTGTATGCTGGCACTTTTCATAACAAATAGTTTGAAAAGTGGTGGGAAAAGTTTTCTCTTTGATCCTCTTACAGAAGAAGGAGGTCAATAAATCACCATAAACATTAGGTGAGCATTTATTTGAATAAAGAGGATCAAGGAAGAATTGCTGCCTTTGAATTATGATGTTGGCAAAGAGCATTAAATATACAATAGAAAGGACAAACAAACCTTTGTTGGAGGAAGTATAGCCAGAATGTTCCCTAAAAGAGAGGATGGTGAAACTTCATCTCTGGTACTTTGGACATGTTATCAGGAGAAACCAGTCCCTGGAGAAGGACATCATGCTTGGTAAAGTAAAATGTGAGTGAAAAAGAGGAAACCCCTCAACAAGATGGACTGATACAATGGCTGCAACAATGAGATCAAATATGGTAATGCTTGTGATGGCGGCACAGGACCATGCAGTTTTTCGTGCTATTATGCATAGGGTTGCTATGAGTCAAAATCAATGTGACAATACCTAACAACAGTATGAAGATCAGAAGCTGAATCACAACTTGTTATAGCTGTATATATCCTGATTGGATTAGTAGAATTAATAGAATAAATTCAGATTGGGGCCTTAATAGTTGCTCACGTAGAAATTCTCTGAAAGAATTTTAGTTGATTTAGCTGTGGAGGGATCAAAGGAGCACATATACCTGTTGGATTCTGGCAGGCTTGTTATAATTATTAGTTGCCATTGGGTTGGCTCCAACGCATGGTGTTCCCATGTACTATCTTCCCGATTGTTGGTAGGCTCAAGTTGGTTGGCCATTGTGTATTTTGACTACCTTCCAATCTAGGGGATTGATTGACTAATTTTCTAAAGTAGATCACCATACCTTTCTTCTAAATCTGTCTAAGTCTGAAAGCTCTATAGAAACCTTTCTATCCTGGATGATCCTGATGGTACTTGAAATACTGTTGTAAAGGCTTCCAGCATCATATCATCATGCAGGCCACCAAAATATGACAAACTAGCAGACGGGTGGTGGTGGCAAGCTTGAGGACATCCATTTTAAGAGGGTCATCCAGTTGCTGACAACTAAAGGTTCTCCAAGAAAGTGTGACAGAACTATTGGAAGAGTCAAAAAACCATAAAGACTGGATTAACTAAGGATGTTCCACTGAAGAAAAGATTTAGGAAGAACTAGGAGTTGTTTAAAGAATTGAAGAGCACTTAAGTATCAGGAATTGGATTTCTTCCAAAGGCAGAAATGGGTTCAGCTCAGGGAAGCACACATATGTTATATTTAAGAAAGAACTTGCAAATATTTGGTTAGTCTGTAAATAGAATGAGTTATTTGGTGAATTAATGAGCAACCATCACAGAAAGTATTCAAGCATCATCTGTGAAGAATAATGTAAAAGATTCCAACACTAAGTGAGAAATTGAATTAAATGATCTCAAAGTCCCTTCAAGTCTAAAATGTGATGATTTATGGTCTTCCAACCCGTGACTAATTCATGCAGAGAATCACTATTAACCTGGTGCAAATAGCTTTTCAGTAGTTCCTATGCATATTTATGCATGTTATTTATTCATAGTCTACATAATTTTTCTTAATGAAATAAGGAGTATTATGTGTATGCTACTTTATAATCTGATTTTTTTTTTTTTTTACTTAGTAAATAGCAAACATTTTTCTGTCATTAAATAACATTTTACATGATTTTTATAGGTCACACTGTTTAGATGCTCCTTAATAAGAGTCCAACAACCAGTCCCCTATTATTGGACTCTTATGTTGTCCTCAATTATTTTTAATGATTATAAGTAACTGTGTGATAAACCTTACTATCTTTTATTCAGCAAAAAAGGGCTCATCTGGACGTGTGGCCAGAGACAGGTAAGGATCACGTGGAACCTCGGCAACTTAAGACAGAGCCATTGCCATGCTGCAATGAGTTTCAATGACTGGTAAGACTGAGGAATTCGCACTGACCACCTAAGACAGGCAGCGTCCCTTAAACAATCAATAAATAAGGAGGATTCAGATGCAGACAGTGCAGACCCCGTCAGGAGGCCAAGCCCCTGTGGGCCCAAGCGTTGTTGACCATCCAAACCATAGGCTCTGAGGATCAGACATTAGCTACCTAGTAGACATAGCAAACTGTCCCTCATCTGATTATTCAGTAATGCTTGTTAGTAATCTCATACATGAGCCCTGGATATCCACAGACAAATGTAAAAACCTTCCCTAAAAGCCGAGACTGTAAATTCCAAAAGGGCAAGTCCCCACCTCCATCCAAAAAAAAAAAGCTAAAGAGGATAGAGAGAAACACTGTTAACTGATGATATATGGAGGGAATAATAATCAATGTAATGAAACAAGCTATATGAATGGTTAAATGTGAAGCTGATGATGTGCCCTGTAAACTTTCACTCAATCCAAAATAAAAACATTTAATTAAAAAAAAAAAAAAAAGGCTCATCATCAAGGAGAAAAGGGTTTTATGAGTACGTCAAAAATTTTTTTTTATTTAACAAAATAAGAGAACTTACTCTTGGCATTTTAAAATCATCTATGTATATATCTATATATTTAAAACCATATATATATATATGGCTCCTCACAACAACAACATGTATTTTTCTGGGGTCCTGGTGTGGCACTGTGGGCTAATGGTGCAAGACTACAAGGTTGGTTTGAACTGCAAGTTTGTTAGTTCAAGATTACCAACTGCTCCTCAGAAATCCTATGCAGGGTCACTATGAGTTGGAACCGACTGGACAACACTTAACTACAACAACAGCATGGATTTTCCTTAGACTGGAAACATTTTGTGGCAGGAATTTTTGGTTTTAAATATTCTGTGCAGCAGGGAACATACCATTCTTTTTATGTGCTTTGTTTTTTATCCCAATCTATAAAATTGTTCCCTTCATGTTAAAATTGCCTCACAGTTCAAGTATAAAATAGAAGACATTTAACTAAGAAATATAAAGCAGAACTCTAGTATGATGGCATAATCAGTGTTAATGACAACAGGAAAATATAATGGTGACTTTTAAAAATGTAGAATACCCTAGATTAATTTTTAAAATACAAAATGTGAACTATTTCAAATTACAGTTCAGCATAAGTAAGAGTACTGCACATAATCACACTAAATACAAATGATATTATCTTAAAATAATGCTATTTATTTCATAATTCTGAGATAAGTACACTTAAAGGCAAAACACTAAATTCTAGGAGATTTTGGACCTGAAATCCAAAAGCAGATGTGGACAGGCATGAGCAAATTTGAAAAGGTTTCCCTTTGCAACTAATGATACTTTTGTTTCAATTCAAACCCTTTTATTTTTGTGCCTCATGATTTAGTTAGACAAGTCCATGTGGGAAGTATTTTATTTGTAAAGAAAGCACTTTAACATTCATAATGTAAGCATAAGCCCATAGCAGAGCCAAATCTGCTTGCCAAAGATTTTTTTTTTTTTAATTTTAAGATTTGCAATCCTTATAAAAATCTCTAAAAATGATTAACAAAAACTGAGTATGAGCTCTGACTTGAGGTGGTTAACTCTGCAGGAGACCCTCTTTATCTGAGAAGACTTTCTCAGTTTAAACATTCACTCAAGGAGGTGAGTTGGCATTATTATTATTTTTTTTTTTAAAAGAAAAAAAAAAAGGGACTCTTAAGTAAATCCAGAGGCACCTGGGAGAGAAGAAAGAGGAATTTAAAAGTCGTTCTAGCTTTGAGGCAGCCTAAACTGAATCACATAGTCACTTTCTTTAGGGGTAACTTAGTGTTTTTTTAGAAATATGATCATTTGCGAATGTCTGACCCCAGAATAGATCTTTAACATGCTCCATCCTTAGGGGACAGAGATAGTTCCTGTGTCACCATGAAAATCAGACTTTCATTTCTGAAATGACTTGTACAAGGGTAAGTCAAATAGTATTGTTCCTAGGGTTCCAGTTCATACACGCACAGGCTTATTCCAAACTAAATATTCTTAAACATATTATCGTAATCATTAGATGACCGCAGACAAGTTCTCTCAATAAAATACTTCTCTTAATCTCATCCCCAACCCAAACCAAACCTCCTGCCATTGAGTCAATTCCAACACAAAGGGATCCTACAGGACAGAGTAGAACTGTCTACGGTTTCCAAAACTGTGAATCTTTACACAAGCAAACAGTCTCATCTTTATCCCACAGAGTAATTGCCCACCTTGCAATTAGCAGCCCAACATCTAATTGATAGTGCCACCAGTATCATTGGTGGTGGTGGTGGTTATGTACCGTGGAGTCAGTTCCAACTCATGGCTATTTAATGTAGGGTTTCCGAGGCTGGAAATCTTTATAGAATCAGA
>NW_006408804.1:409558-426496 GCF_000296735.1 Chrysochloris asiatica
TTGGAGAGCAAGTTTCAGAGTCTCTTCTGACATCCATTTTGATCTTTCCTTCTTTCTTGTTGTCTTAACGACTTTTTGCTTTTTTCATGTATGTTCTTGAAGTCATCCCACAATTCAACTGGTCTTCGGTCTTTAGTGTCTAATGCATCAAATATGCACTTCAGATGACCTCTAAATTCAGGAGGGCTATATTCAAGGTTATATTTTGGCTCTCATGGATTGTTTTCATTTTCTTCAGCTTCAGTCTGTATTTGCATATGAGCAGTTGATGGTCTGTTCCACAGTCTGCCCCTTGGAGAGGAATAGTGCTGCATTCATCATCAAAAAGAACATATCAAGATCTGTCATGAGGTACAACGCTGTATGTGATAGGATAATATCCATATGCCTACAGAGAAGACCAGTTAATACGACTATTATTCAAATTTATGCACCAACTACTAAAGCCAGTGAGGATGAAATAAAAGAATTCTATCAACTTCTTCAAGCTGAAATTGATCAAACAGGCTATCAAGATATATTGATAATCACTGGTGATTGGGATGCAAAGGTTGGAAATAAAGAGGAAGGATCAGTAGTTGGAAAATATGACCTTGGTGATAGAAACAATGCTGGTGACTGCATGATAGAATTCTGCAAAACCAATGATTTATCATTTCAAATACCCTTTTTAAACAGCATAAGAGACAACTATATACATGGACCTCAGCAGATGGAATATACAGAAATTAAATTGACTACATCTGTGGAAAGAGAAGGTAGAAAAGCTCCATATCATCAGCCCAAACAAGGCCAGGGCAGATTGTAGAGCTCCTCTTAGGAACCTTAAAAACAAAGTTCTAACAGAACAGTGGCTTTCTGAGGGATATTCTGGGCCATTTACAGTAAGGCAGAAAGGTCAGCTCAGAAGATTATGTTGACTCTTTTCTGAAATTCCGAAGGGGTAATCTTGATAGAATAATGCCCTGGTAGCATAGTGGGCTATGCAATTGACTGCTAACTACAAGGTCAGCAGTTCAAATCCTGAGGTTTTCTGCTCCTACAAAAGTTTACAACACTGGAAACCCTATATAGGGTTTCTGAAAACAACATTTGGAGTCCTGGTGTGGCACTGTAGGATAAGCATTGGACTTTGAACCAAAAGGCTGGCAGCTCAAATCAGCTGCTCCTCAGAAAACCTAAATAGGATCACTATGAGTTAGAACTGATTCAATGGTACTCGAAAATAGCAATAACAACAACAACCATCTTGATAGATTTTCTTTAAGGGCACAGGACAATCGTGGGACTTATTAGGAAGAACTTCTAAGAAAATGAAAACTACATTGGTGAAAAAAAGGTGATAAGTTTTGCCAAGGAATTTTTTTCCAACAATGCACCTGGCTGGACTGCCCTAGGTGTATTTTGTTAGGAAATCTTACATCTTTCACCTCACAGCCCTAATCTTGCCCCTTCAGACTTCTTTTGGTTCCCCAAACTCAAAGAACATTAGAAGGAAACACAGTTTAAGTCCTTAGAGGACTATTTTGATGTGGTGTTTATTGAAGAGCCAAGAATTCTTCAGGGAAGGATTCAGGAAACAGAAACACAACCTGCAGAAGTGTATAGACCTGAGTGGAGAATATGTTGTCAAACAATACATTCTGATATTTTAATAACAGTTTCTATAATTGTGTAGCAATACTTTTTACTCATCCTCATATTTGTTGTATTTTTCCAAGCGGAGGAGGAAACTGTCCTTGCAAATAACTTTCTCCAGGACCTGACATTATAGAATTTGTAAAATATGCTCTAGAATTTGTCAAGCTGAAGATGAAGATATACCTCTAAACCTGTCCTGGAATTTCAGAGCCTTTTCACTATGACTATGGTGTTGGTGGTTATGTGCCGTGGAGTTGGTTCCAACTCATAGTGACCCTGTATAGGGTTTCTGCGGCTGTAGATCTTTGCGGGAGCAGAAGGCCTCATCTTTCTTCTGTGGAACTGCTGGTAGTTTCGAACTGCTGATCTTGAGGTCAGCCTGACTTGTAACCACTACGCTACTAGAGCTTCTTCACTATAACTAGAGGTAGCCTTATTCAACACTGTCTGAGAAGAGTTCCTTTTGAGTATAGATTTTTCTATACCTTAAAAAGGTTTGAGAAAAGATGAAGGACAGGATAGAAGTGAAAAAAGGGAAAAGTAGCAACACAAGGAACAAAAATAGTCTTGCCATGTAGTAAAGTAGTAAGTTTACCAAAGAAAATATACTAGCCTTTGCCCTTGGATCTAGGAAGGTGATCTCTATATCCTTGGAATGTCATACCTGTTAAGAATGTTTTGTTTATTTAGGATCCTTAGGCAATACTAGATAGTATAACTGCATGAACCAGTGTAGGCTTGGTTCATGCAGTATCAGTTCTGACCTCAGAGGTGCTGGAGACTGAGGTCTTTCATTTAGGTGATCAGTCAGACCTGTGTCATTGAACCCAAATACAAACTCTGAAGGCCAAGGCTCAGTGAGCTTCCCTGGTTGACAGTACTCTGCGGGTACATCACACATTATTACCAGGAAAGTTAACACAGTTCATGACTCCACTGGGAGAGGATAACTGGAAGCTCTGCATTGATAAACTTAAGATATAGAATAAAAATAAAGTTTTATACAATTGCAAGTCAATAGTGCCAAATCATAGAATTATACAAACTACCTAGAACTCTCACAGCTTCTGGATTGCCTGTGGAATCACTATAATATTTCCGTGGCAGCCCACCATAATGGGCACTGCCCTGTCTCTAGGGCTCAGCACAAGGAGGTCAGGCCTGGGGACCTGAGAAATTGGTCATTTGTAGTCCCAAAGATCCACCATCACCCAGAGCTGAACGCTGCTGCAAATCCTTCTATAGCAATTACAATGGTAGATTTATAAAGCAGCTAATAACTTAAAGGTCCTTTGGAAACAATTTCATGTATGGCTTTCTTCCAGTATTCCAATTCCTTAATAAATGATCATGTACCATATCTGTATTTGTTTTCCCAGTAACAAAGGACCTTTTATGATAACCACCTCCCACAAAAAGTGACTTTCCACCTCTGTGGTGAAATGAAACTTTTGAAATGTCATGTCCTAGTTTCTGTAGGATCTGGACATATTTTCTTCACTGCCCTTTCATCTCAGTATAGATAAGGAATTGAAACATCTTTTTTAAACAAAGCAGGATCCTTATCCTTAACTCTATTGGAAGCGCCAATTTCATTCAGGAAAACTCCAGTTCTTCAGCACTGGGGAAGAAGTGTTAACACAACACACAGCTTTTCCACCTTTCGCATTTCAGAACTGCTCCACAGTTAACATGGCCGTAGGCAACTGTCAGGTTTATCAGATAATGTATGAACAGCTGTCAGGTTTTTGCTAAGCTCACTGCTGCCACAAACACAGTTCAACTTCTACTCTCTCTGAAGGGATTCTTTCCATCATATATTTTTTTTCTCCATTAGTATCAGCTACTCATTTCATCTCTCTGCACCTACCTAGTTTCTTCCTCACCACTGATCATATTTCCCTACCCATCACCTCAATATCCTAGTGACTTTCAAGGCAAGTCCCAATAACCTCCTCCATCAGGAAGGTCCCTCTGTGAAAATCCCTTCTAATTTTAGTTCCTAACCTCCCTGAGCTCCAAATGAAATTATATTCATATACAGATATGCGTCGCTTCAACATCCGTTTGGGCAACATATATGTCTGTAGTTCCATAAGGTGTTTTTTTTTTTTGTTATTAAAAGTGAAAACAGCTCTCCTTTTAGTCATTATTTCCCCCCTAATATTGGTAAAGACCCCAGAACCCCAGAGCCATCATGCAGCAGGACTCCAGGGCACATCCTAATCCCCACAGTGCCTCAGCTTCCTCTTTTTCTTCCTCCTGGCTTCATTCACCCATCCAGTAGCTGTGCAGAACGTTGAGTGTCATATAACTGTACTCATAAAATGTTTCACTGGAAGGAACTTAGAGGCCTTTCAGTTCAACCTCTCTCTGAATACAGTAATTCATTCCAGCCCATATCTGAACTGGGAAGGGAAGTGCATTGCCCTCCTAGATTGCCAGTTTGATGTTGGACAGCTATTTTGTTAAGAATTCTCCTTTATATTGATCAAGTCTGCTACCCTGCAATCTCTTGGTTTGTCCCCAGCAGCAAAATCAAATACAGCTGAAGTCACCATTTATGAAAGATTTTTTTTTTAAAGTCAGTGGATGTGTTCAAAATGACCCTTGGAAATCATAACCAGAGACTGTAGTAAGTGTAATTTTTTGTATATTACTTTTGTTTAGAATGTTCATCATAGCCAGCTTTTCATCTCTCTATTTTTGAGCATATTGTTATGTCTTTGGATGAATGCCAGATGAAGTTATTGGCTTGCAATTCAAGACTATTTATATATGTTAAATACTGTTTTTTAATACTACAACCACATTAAGACAGATGCTATCTAAATGAGAGGCATCAGGGAATTGGGACCAGTTCAGGTAACAGGAGGTCAATGCTCACTCCCAGATATGGCTACTCCTTCCCATACTAGTTGGGCTATAAATATTTAGTGGTAACTCTTAGCTCTCCCCTAATTATTTGTTACTTTTGTCACTTTATTCATCAGTGGTTGTGTTCTTTTACTTGCCATCTCTGATGTTAATGGTACAGATGTTCTGCTTTTTCTGAGAAAGAGCAGAGTTTCAGATTTAGATATGTTGAGTTGGGGTGAGAGTGGGCCAACCAAACAGAAGTTAACCAGGAGGCAGGCAGGCAGTTACAGTATTAGAGTTGAAGTTCAGGAAATAAATCAGGATTGAAAACCTAGAGTTTGGGAGTCATTCTCTGGAAGGTGACATTCTTGGTCTCACAATTAAATTATACAGACGGCTCTACATCTTTCTCTGAATCATCAGAGCCTGAAAACAGCACTTAGTGAGCACTAAGTAACTATTTGTTGGATTACAATTCAATCCAAGTTCTAGGGAACTCAGAATGTAAAAGTAAGTGCTTTGAGGACGGAAAAAATACAAGGCAGGAAGAGGCTTGGGATGTTATATTTTTATGGATAATAGAATCACCTTCTTTTCTACTACCACCTTTAAACATGTGTGTGTGCTACACAGTGCCCACACACCCCTTGCAAACTGATTTATGTGGAATCAGGTGCAGGGAGGGGGATGTGGTAAGTGAGCGCAAATGAAGAGGATGGTAGGCTCCACCCATTGTAAGCAAAAGAGCTCTGTTTTTAATCTGTCATTCATAGCAAGCCTCCTTGATGAAAGGATGCAAACCAAAAAATAAAATAAAATGAGGACGTTAAAAACCACTGCTGTGTTCCACAGCAGAAGAACAAGATGAATGGGCCATCTAGGCACAAGAAGTCTCTGGACTGGGACTAGGCAAGCCATCATTCTCAGGGTTAATAGTGAAAGGACACTCAATCTGCCTCTTGTTTCCACTTTGATCACTATCATTCCTTTCTAAAAAATTTTTATTACTTTTTATATATTATTGAACTGATAACATTCACCATGGGCACCATTGCAGGAGAGAAAGCAACAAGATAGCTCTGCCCAACCTAGATTTTGCTCTTTGAAAAAGTTAAATATGATGTATCTCTTTTCAGGGTCTCTGTACTTACTGTCAGGAAAGCCTTGGCAGGCTTTAGAATGTACCTAATCTATGGCCCCTGTTCAGTGAACATTCCAAATGTGTTGTTACAAGGGAGACGATTATACAGCACGGGGATGGGTAGTGAGGTGAGGAAACGAAAGTTTGAGCTCACATGAGTAGAGACAGGAATTTGGATACAGCTGAGGGACAGGGAGAAGACCCTTCATCTGGGGAGAAGAGTGGCAAATAAAGCTGAAATGTGTATTTGAGCCTGGGTGCATTCTTTTGTTCCCTTTCTTTCATCTTTTCAAGGGTATATTCAGAATAATGCATAAAGCTTTATCTGATGGGGGTAGGTAGGTGAGTAGACAGATGATAAATTCTAAGGTGTTTCTGCTCTTAACCATTCTGAGCCTTAGTTTTAATTTCTTGAAAATGGGACGATAGCATGAATTAAATAAGAAGTTATTGTTGCCAGTTCTGCTCTAGTCTCTGGTATTAGACTACGTAGGTTCAAAGCCAGCTTGGGTTATAAACTCTGTAACCTTGGACCCAAAACCAAACCAATTGCTGTTAAATTGATTCTAACTCATAGTGACCCCACAGAACAGAGTAGAACTGTCCCCAAGGGGTTCCAAAGCTATACATCTTCATGGAAGCAAATTTTCATATCTTTCTTCAACACAGTGACTGGTAGGTTCAAACTACTGACCATTTCACTTAGCAGCTGAGTGCTTAACTACTGAACTACCAGGGTGTCTTTGACCACAGGTAAGTTACTCTGAAATAGGGAACCTAAGCACGGTACCTACCTCATAGGGTTTTTTGTTTTGTTTTAAGGTTTTATTGTGAATTGTGTGATAGTCTACATGGGATAACATCAGTTTTACACTCATCCTATTGTATTTCATTTCATTGCAATGATTACAATCCCTTGCATGTGTCATCATTCAGTAGTATTTGCTTCTGTTCCCTCTGGTTTTTGTTTTCTGGGGGTGCACCAAAAGACTCAGAAATATACAAACAGCCAAAGAGCACACCATGCAAGCCTGCCTCTGACTGCCAGCACATAGCCCCTCTCCCTCCATGAGTCTAGAGCCCTCAGCTGCTCCACCTCTTCATGTCCTCATCTCTGAGTCGCTGCTTCTCTGGGTAGGATCCCACACTCCGCTCCCACTCTTCTCCTTTGATGGTCCCAGGGTCCTCTGTCTGGGATTGTAAGATCAACCACTAACCCCCTCACAGGGTTTTTGTGAGTATTAAACTTGTTAAGTGTGAAGTTCTTAATGCTCTTATCCAAGTGAAAGGTATAAACTAGGATATTGACAATGTGGAACATTATTGTTATTAAGAAGAAATTAAATGTGAGTCCTGGTGTGGCACTGTGGGTTAATGCGCCAGACTGAAAAGCCATTTGAACTGCAAGGTCAGCAGTTCAAGCTCACCAGCTGCTCTTCGGAAACCCTATACAGGGTCGCTATGGGTTGGAACCGACTCAACGGCACTTAACGACAACATGCATTATTAAAATAGAATTGATGACAGTTGATTGCATGTAAAGATGTTGCTGTTAAGTGCCGTCGAGTCAGTTCGGACTCATAGTGACCCTGTCAGGTTTTTGAGGAGTAGCTAGTGTGCCAACAAGATATTTATATGAAGATACTTGCTGATGGTCAGTATTGTAGGACTAGAACTTAAAATCGAGGCAAGTGCTGGAAAAGGGGCCAGGTGTTTACAAAGTTAGCGTCAGTAGTTGAAATGATGGCATTGGTTGAGATCACTTAGAAGAGCGAAGAAAAAGGAGATGGCACAGAGATTTTAGAAAGCCTAGAAAAGTCTGTCTTATAGCTAGTTTTTAATGTGTAAGATTTTATTTTCCCACTATGTTAGAAGAAATAGTGTGTGGGGAGCCATCTATGTCTTAAAATGTTTAGAAATGTTTCCAAATTGTAAAGGTAATATTTGCTCACTGTAGACAGTTTGCAAAGACAGGAAAGTGCAAGAGGAGGTTTAATATTTATCTAAAAGCCCACTATTAGTGTTTAGGTGTATTTCAGAGTTGCACTGTAGTTACGAGCACGGGACCACAAGATCAGTTTGAACTGCAAGGTCGGAGGTTCAAACTCACCAGCCACTCCTGGGAAACTCTATACAGGGTCGTTATGAGTCGGAATCAACTCAATAATACTTAACAACAACAAAAATAACAATAACACCAATATTTTCTTTCAGCTGACTATCTACTTCCGTCTTGGAGTCCCTGGGTAGTACAAATGGTTAACATGCTTGGCTGCTAACTGAAAGTTTGGAGGTTCCAAACTTTCTGCTCCAAAGTGTCTCCAAAGGCAGTTTGGTGAGCTACTAAACCATGGATTAAAAACTGTATGGAACACAGTTCTACTCTGATACACTTGGGGTCACTATGAATTAGAGTCAACTGGATGACACCTCATTTTATTTCTGTCTAAATGGGGATTATTCTCTTTATACTATTCTCTTCTGTGTTTTTTGCACTTATAAATAGTATGACCTCTTCAAAAGATTTTTCTCATGCCATTAATGATTCTAAGGGAGAATCACACTGAATGGTTGCATAATCCTCACGCACACTTTCTTCACAACTAAAAGGGAAAAACTGTGGTGAAGAGGTACATAGCCATTTTTTTTTTAATTTTTGAGGAAAGAGTAACAGCCAAACATTCCTGTGACCTTTCCCTCCCATCCCTGGGGTTAGGCTACAGCTTTCTCACCTGAATGAAAGACAGCTTCTGCCTGAGTGTAAGTCAGAAAGTGTTGCTTCCAGGGTTCCAGCTCATAGATGCATGGGTTTATTGCAGACAAGATGTATTAGAGGGCTGCAGACAAGTTTCCTCAGTAATACACTTGTCTTAGTCTCACTTTATTGTTACTGTTAAGTGCTATTGATATGGTTCTGACTCACAGCGAACCTGCATAGGATTTCTGAGGAACAGTTAGTTGGTGGGTTTGAATTGCCTAACTTGCAGTTAGCAGTCCCATACTTATCCTATATTACCACATCAGGACTCCTTACTGGTTTAGCAGATCTCCTCAGAAGCCATTGTTTTTATTGGACCGTTTAAAAAACACACTGTAGGATCAACTCAGAACCATAGGGTCAGTATGAACCATAAGATTGGCAATTCAAACTCACCAGCTGCTCCTTGGAAACCCTATATTGGTTCACTATGAGTTGGAACCAACTCGATGGCACTTAACAACAAGAGACTAAAGGCGTCTTAGTCTCACTGGTACCTCATGGTGGTAGTTTCGTGCTAGGAGTAGTTGTGTCTAGGAGTCGGTTCCAACTTACAGACAACCTGTACAGGTTTTCCGAGGTTGTATGCCTTTAAGGGCACTGAAAGCCTCGTCTTTCTCTTACTGAGCAGTTAGTAGATTCAAATTGCTGAGGAGTTGGGTTCGAAGCCCAAATCATAACCCACTACACTACCAGGTCTCACTAGGGTGCCTTTTAAACAAAGGCCCAACCAAAACAACAGCTTCTGAGGGAATCTGCTAGACCAGTGAAATTCAAGGCAGAGAGGTCAGCTAAGAAGGTTATGGTTATTGGTTTTTGGCATTTCAAAGTGGGAGTGCAGTGTCTCTATAGAGACAAGCTGAGAACCGACTTTGTGGCACTTAAAAGTAACAACAGTCTTGATAAATTTTCTTGAAGGACACAGGACCATTGTCAAGACTTACTATGACGAGGTTTTAAGAAAATTGAAAACTGCAATGGAATTAAAACGCCAGGAAAGTTGCACTTAAAGAATTTTTCCCCTATTACAACAATGCTCATTCTTTGAGGGTTACCAGGGTTGCCGCAGGAGAATTTCATTGGGAAACCTTACCCCATCTACCTACAGCCTTGATCTTGCCTCTTCAGACTTCTCTTTATATCACTCAAACTCAAAGAATATGTCAAAGGAACACGATTTGAGTTCCTTGAGGATGCCCAAACTGCCATTTTGATGTGATGCAAATCAAAGAGTACAGAATTCTTTGGGGGAAGGATTAGAGTGATAGAAACTCCACCTTCGGAATGTATAGACCTAGATGGAGAATACATTAAGAAATAACAGCTTCACATTTTGATATTTTTGTTTAATTAACATTTCTGTGATTTTGTAGCAATACTTTTGATTTATTCTCATATAAAACACTTAAACTGCAATTTACAGGACTGTGAATTGCAACAAAACCTCGTATATGATTCACACCAAGTCACTATCAGTTTATATTGCCTTTCTAGAAAAAAGAATAATTCCTTTAGTTTTTGAAAGCCCCATTAAGCACTTCTGAGAAAGTATTCTCTTGTTCTTTGGCCAGAAGGACTCTACCATCTTGCACATTATAATAAAGATTTGATCCCAGTAGGTGTTTTCTGTCTAGCCAGGTACATAGATTGCTTTGCACACAATTTATAGCAGCTCTACATGGGAAAAAAAACACATTGATTTTATTTATTATCAGAATCTCACAAGCTAAACAGAATATTTAAGAGGAAGGAATCAGTAAATTTTCTCCTTAGGCTGGTAAATTTGAGTTACCTGCAGAAGTATAATACATCTATTCGCATTAATTCTCTTTATCAAAACAATCTTCTTTTGTTTACTCACCAGAAAGCAGAAGATGATGAAATGAAAACTTGCTCGCTTCTGAAAATAAAACAAACAGGCCAAACTATGTGAAAATATGTAAATTTCCCTTGACTCCTTCCTCACCTGCCAAACAGCAAGATAAATCTCTCAGCTAGCACATGTGATGTGTTTTCCAAATTATCTTCTTTCAGTGGGATCTAGAAAATTGCTCAGACAGCACACAAGACAGATTTGTCAAAAGAAGGAAAGAAGGGGAGAGAAAATTATATTCAAAATGAATACAGAATCCAGGAGAAATGATATCTCTCTATTTCCCTTTATCCTTGTTGCCCGGGATTTATGTAGCTTATTTATTTATAATCTGCTGGAAGGGAGCAGACTATTTCAAAGCCTGGCGAATACCAATGTTTTAAACTGAGCATAACTGTGGTTTGCAATTAAGGATACTTTTTGTAGATAATAATGTATTCTCTATTGAAATTATAAACAAGAAAAAAAGAAAATTTCAGCTTAAGAAAAACCTTTACTTCAAAGGAGATGAATATCCCCTTGTATTCTTGCTTTCTGCTCTGAGATAAATATGCTTGGTTAACTGTTGGTCCAAGGAGGATGAAAGACTTCTTGAGAAGATACGCATCTAACCTACAGCTTGAGGCAAGTCCAAACAGGAATGAGACAGAAAGGCTTAATGCTTCATGCCCTTGAGAGTCTCTGGTTGTTTGTTATGCGGTGTTATTCTGGCAATGACTGACTGATACTGCTTTAAGCACTTTACAGATATTGCTTTAAGTGCTTTACATTCACTACGCCATTTAATTCTCAGAACACTTCTAAGAGGTAAATCCTAGTATCATTTATATTTTATAGTTTAGAAAACTGAGACGTCCAGTTCTTTCATAGTGTAAAGGGTTACCACACTTGACTGATATTGAAATGTTGTGGGGGTTCAGTCTGCTCAAAGGCACCTCAGAAGAAACATCTGGCTATCTACTTCTGAAAATCAGTTTTTGAAAACCCTGTGGAGCACAGTTCTGCTCTGACACACATGGGAGTCACCATGAGTTGAAGCTATCATGAGCTGGGGTTGACTCAGAGACATCTGGCTTAAGCTGAGGCACAAGGTTACTTAAATTGCCTGAAGTTTCATGTAAAATAGGTAGTGGAAGATGACTTTGAGCCCAACAATCTTTGAACCTCCAGAGTCTGAGCTCTCTTCCAGCCTCTCGTTCCAAGCTGCATGTTACCATTCAACCTTTGAAAAGTCACACTCACCTAAAGCTAGCTAATTCCACCCACTTCCCCCCACCCACTTCACCCCACTTCCATACCTCTCCCCACCACTATTCCGTTCTTTTTGGCAGGTAGTAAATTTACCCTCTTTCTCAGATCCTTTATGTCAGTAATCTTCCATTTTATTTGCTCATGTACCTTCTAAAAGAATTTGAAAAATGATTTGATTGAATCATATAAAACAGTCATTTTTGTAAATAAAAAATGAACAAATATCAGCAGCATCATTAGATTCAGCTTATACTCTCACAGAGTTCTAAAATAACAACTATTTTTTATTCGCACTTAAATCGCTGCAGAGAACGTCATTTCCAGAATGTTGAAAATACTGGATTTTAGAACAAAAAATGTATCACACTTTTAACACATTCAATAGAATAAAAATATGGTTATCTTGCTTGTGTTGAAACAAAATTCAGCCATACATCAGTACTTCTTGCCGTTTTATAGCTGAATAATGTGGCTCTGTAGAATAAACACTGGACCACAAGGTCAGTTTAAACCACAAGGTCAGTCGTTCAAATACACAAACTGCTCCTAGAAAACTCTATGCAGGGTCACGATGAGTCAGAACCAACTCAATGGCACTTAACAACAACAATATTGAATTATATGGACATGTACACATTAAAAAAAAATCAATTTGTCAATTTATGAAAATTTGGGTTATTTCCATTTTGGGATATTATAAATAATCCTGCTATGAACATTAGCGTACAAGTTTTAGTTTAAACACCTGTTTCCAATTCTCTTGGCTATAACCTGGGAGTGCTGTTTTTTTCTTGATTAAATGCTACCCTGATTGCTGAGGTTTTTTTGTTTTTTTATTAGATTCCAGAGTTTCAAAAAAATTGCTTTTGATGTTGTTTGCTAGTGTGTTCATGCTTTTATGGGGAGAGACACATTTTGCAGTTCCCTACTCTGCAATTTTGCTGACGTTCTGTCTACCATAGTAATCTGATGCTCATCTTCATCCATTTACAAAAATACTTACCCACAAAATTTGAAACAGTTAAGAAATTTTACATTATTTCTTTTTCTTCTTGAACTTATACATCCATTCCTTTCCATTCATAGAATTCTATTCTAACAAAGTGTATTTTTTATGCTTAAAGGTTTTTATTGGTTAATCTTTCTCTGAATACATATAAATTAAGCTCTCTCTGAATATATCTGATAGTGTAGTGGATTGTAAACTGGGCTGCTAACCACAAGGTCAACAGTTTGAAAGTACCGGTTGCTCCACAGGAGAAAGATGAGGCTTTCAGCATTTGTAAAGATTTACAGCATTAGAAACCCTATATAAGATGGCTAGGATTCTTCAGCACACAACCACCACTACCACCATTGAATACATATAAATTAATGCTTAAAATTCCTTTGACTACTTACTCTTGGAAGGAGTGCTAGTAGCATTGTGGATTACATGTTGAGCTGCTAACCACAAGGTCAGCAATTGAAATCCACCAGCCACTGCTTGAAAGAATGATGAGGCCTCCTGTTTCCCTAAAGATTTACAGCCTCAGAAACACTACACAGTGAGTAGGAACCAACTCGGCAGCACACAGCTGCAACAACTTGTGCTCTTGGTACTGAAAAAGTTCCTCTGGATCAAATTACAACTAGAATTATTATAATTCACTGTTAAATACCATAAATATAATAAACTTTGGCTAATTCTAATCATGGAGTTCTAATGTGATGCTGTAGGATAAGCACTAAACTGCTAACCACAAGGTCAGTGGTTCAAACCCCATACAGAGTCACTATGAGTTGGAACCGACTCTTAACAACAATGAACAATTCTCCTCATAATTTTTGGAAGCACATCTGAGATACACGGGGCACCTTCCATTCAGTTTATGTACCTTTGTATGAATCACTAATTGTTCAGATGAAACAGGTCTGCGATTGTGAAATTTTATAGAAGTGAAATGCATAGAAATACTTTTTTTTTTTTTTAATAGGAATACCACTCAATTCCTTGAATTCTACCTATACTTTATATTGAAAATTTATTTTACCTTTAATTTTCTATGTGCTGAGTATCTTCTCTTTGTCCTTCTAGATCTACACTGTTCTCTTCTAGCCTACTTTCTGACTAGAGGCTGCCCTCTCTGCCACACTTCATTGCACTTTCTTTCCTTTTGCATCCAGTGAGATTTGACCAATGAGGAGCGCTTGGCAGGGGACCAGAAGGAGAGAAGAGAAGGCTGTTTATTCCCCCAGTTCTTTCCCTGAAATATTTATTGCTTCTCCTCTCAAGACGACTCTCTCTATACTAGCTCCTTTTGGGTTCTGGTAAGCTCTCCCTCTCCTTATCCCGTCAGGCCCAAAGATGTTAACAACCTTCCTGTTACTGTTACAAGGGCATTGTATTATTCTGTGGAGTCTCCTTATATCTTGCTTACATTTATAAACAGTCCATTTATTAAACCTTCCTTTCTCCTTAACTTATTATCCTAGTGCGAGCATGCTGTTTCTTGCTGGCACCAAGGATGATTCAGTCTAACACAACACAATTATTTTCTCTTTCAAATCTGTTAAAAACCAAAAATTTTCTACCAACTAATTTGCCAAAAGTAATGGGTTGCTAATGACATGGATGAAGGTTCAAGCCCACAAGTCACTCTTTGGAAGAAAGATGTCTGCTCCTGTAAAGGTTTATAGCCCCAGAAACCCTATGGAATAGCTTTATTCTGTCAGCTATGGTTGCCATGAGTTGAAACAGACTCAGTGGCATCAGGTTTGGTTTTAACTTACTAACAGATTTATTAAACCTACACTGTTTAACTTGAGGACTAAGGTGCACCTGACCCAAGCCATGGTATTTTCAATAATCTCGTATACATGTGAAAACTGGACAGTGAATAAGGAAGACCATGGAAGAATTGATGTTTTTGAGTTATGGTCTTCGAGGAAAATATTGAAAGTGCCATGGGTTGCCAAAAGAACCAACAGACCTGTATTGGAAGAAGTGCAGCCAGAGTGCTCCTTGGAGGCCAGGATGGCCAAACTTCATCTCTCATACTTCAGACATATTGTCAGGAGGGACCAGTCACTAAAGAAGGATATCATGTTTGGTAAGGTGGAGGGTCAGAGAGAAAGAGGAAGACCCCCAGGGAGATGGATTGGCAAAGTGGCAGCATCAATGGGTTCAAGCGTGGCAACAATTGTGAGGTTGGCCCAGGACCAGGCAGTGTTTCGTTCTGTTGTACATATGGTCGCTATGAGTCGATACTGACTTGATGGCACCTAACAACAACAACAACACTGTTTAACACAGTAGCCACTAACTACATTTGGTTACATTGAAATTCATTGCAATGAAATAAAATTTAAGTCTCTCAGTGACATAGACTATATTTCAGATGCTCAATGGTCAAATGTAGCCACAGGCTACTGCATTGGACAGTGCAGAAATAGAACATTTCTATCATCACAGAGATCAATTTATATAGTGCCTATGAAGTTAATAATCTACACTTGGATGAAAACCTGTAATTTTTTAAAATGCTCATTTATTAATTGATAAATTGGTTTTCTTATATTCTACTAATACAAGCATGTGTCAAAAATTATCCACACACTGGCTATAGAATTTATTTTAATCAACTTTTAGAAAAGATAAATACATCACTTTTCAACATAATCTCCTTGCTTTTCAATATTTTATCCATCTGTCAACAAGCTATTGTATTCCCTTATTAAAAATAATGTTTTAGGCTGGACTGAAAGTCATGAATCCACCTCTGTGTTCACTTCTTCATAAGAGGTAAATCTTCATACTTGAAGGTCTACTTTCAGTGGACCAAACAAGTGAAAGTTCAATGGAACAAGATCAGGACTATTGGGAGGATGCTTTAACACCTCAAAAGGAAGTTTTTACAGAGTGTCAATAGTATGGGCAGAGGTGTGTAGATGTGCATTGTTATGCAAGATCATAAGCCTTTGGATAATAATAGTCCTCTGTAAGCATCTCACTGTTATGAGGACTGTTGAGAGTAAATGCTCTCAGGCTCCTAGTGATGAATCCATGTCTCATCACAAGTAATGATTTTTTTTTTAAGAAACTTTTACTGTACTTCTTGTATCAGTCCAATTTTTTTTTCTTTTTAATGTTTTATTGTGAATTATGTGATAGTTTACATGGGAGAACATTAGTTTTACATTCATCCTATTGTATATCATTTCATTGCCATAGTTACAATCCCCTCCATGCATCATCAACCAACCACAGGGTACATCCTACAATCCTGCCCTCCCTGTGTATCAGTCCAAACTTTGTTTGCAGATATCCAAACACTTCCATTTATGATCGTCTATGAGTCGGAACCGACTGGACGGCACTTAACAACAACAACAACATGAGTTGTTTCGGTACCTATTTTGCCCAAACTTTACGAAACCCAAGGCTGTTGTGGAATATTTTATAGGCAGAGCCATGGCTGATTTGCAAATGATTTACTACATAATCCATTGTGACTCAACAGAATCATTTCATGTGCATACTCAAAGCTGTCATCAGCTGTGGACATGGATTGATGTTTTAATATAACCAGAGTGTGGATAATTTTTGACTCACCCTAATATGTAAAATTATTACATTCAAACCTATTCTTTGAAATTAAAAATTTCTAAAAAGAAGTGATAGTAATAAATATCTGTGACTACTGGAACAAAAGTTTTTAAACTGTCTTTGTGTTGATTATCTAAACATTAAAAATAATTTAACCATAAGATAGTAGACTGACTTCAAGTACTGTATTAGAGTCTTGTGACTGCCATAACAAATGACCACAAATCTGGTGACTTAAAACAGCACACGTGTATTCTCTCACAGTTCTAGAAGCCAGAGTCTGAAATTAGGATGACAGCAGGGCCACCCTTCCTCCAGTCTGTTTTTGCCTCTTCCACTTTTGGTGGCTCTTGGCATTTTTTGGCTTATGGCTGGATCACTGCAATCTCAACCTCCATCTTCCTATGAACACTTTTCTTTCCATCGAGATTTTTTTTAAAGCTTTTTATTGTAAACTGAGTTAAGGTTTCAGAGTAGATCATCAGTTTTACATTTAACAAATCATACCCATTGTTTCACCTCCATGATTGCAATCCCCTGCAGCTAACAACAGTTATCTCTGTGTGTCTCTTATAAGAACACTAACCATTACATTAAGGTGTTGTCATTGTTGTTAGGTGCTATCGAGTCAGTATTGACTCAGAGCAACCTATGCACAACAGAATGAAACACTGCCCAGCCCCCCACCAACCTCATAATCATTGCTACACTTGAGCCCATTGCTGCTGCCAGTGTGCCAATCCATCACGTAGGGGTCTTCCTCTTTTTCACTGACCCTCCACTTTTCCAAGCATGATGTTCTTTTCCAGTGATGGTCCTTTCTGATA
>NW_006408804.1:427581-434078 GCF_000296735.1 Chrysochloris asiatica
AGTGCCACATCAGTTTGTTGAAAGATTTCAATTTGCATTCTATCAATTCCTGGAGCTTTCTTCTTTGCCAATGGCTTCAATGCATCTTGGACTTCTTCCTCAGTATCATAGGCTCTTGATCATATGCTGCTTCTTGAAATGGTTGAACATCAACCTTTTTTTTTTTTAAAGTTTTATTGTGAACTGGGTGAAAGTTTACAGGACATATCAACAGTTTTACATTCGAAAAATCATATACTTCGTTTCATTACAATTATAATTCCCTCCATGTATCATCAGTTAACAGTGTTTCTCTCTGTTCATTTTAGCTCTCTCTCTCTTTTTTTTTGTAACACTTACGCATATATAATAATTTACACCACCAAAGGGCACATTCTGCAAGTTTTCCTCCTGGCTGCCAGTTCTCAGTCCATCTCTTTCCATGAATCTAGAGTCCTCAGCTGCTCCCTCTTTCCATGTCTCCATCTCTGCCTCCATCTCTGGTGTCGTTACTTCTCTGGATAAGGTCCCCAACCATTTCTTCTTGCTACAGGTGACTCTATGTATTCCTTTCATCTTCTTTTAAGGCTTTCTGCATCATTCAGTATTTTGCCCATGGAATCCTTCAATAGTTCAAGTTGAGGCTTGAATTTTTTTTTTTCAGTTTGCTCAGCTTAAGAAGTGCTGAACATGTTTTTCCTTTTTGCTTTAATAACTCCAGGTTTTAAACATTTCATCATCATAATTGGCTTTGCCTTCTTGAGGTACCCTTTGAAATTTTCTATTTAGCTCTTTTACCTCCTCATTTCTTCCATTTGCTTTAGCATCTCTATGCTCTATAGCAAGTTTCAGGTTCTCTTCTGACATCCATTTTGATCTCCCTCTTTCTTAGCTTCTTAATGACCTTTTGCTTTCTTCCTCTCTGATGTTCTTGGTGACATTCTACATCTCTTCTGGTCTTTGTCCGTTAGTGCCTAATTCATCAAATCTGTTCTTAAGATGACCTCTAAATTTAGCTGGGATATGGTCAAGGTCATATTTTGGTTCTTGTAGACTTGTTTTAATTTTCTTCAATTTCAGCCTGAACTTGTATATGAACAATTGATGGTCTGTTCCACTGTCTTCCCTTGGCCTTATTTTGACTGATGATATGGAGCTTTTCCACCATCTCTTTTCAAAGATGTAGTATATTTGATTTCTGTGTATTCCATATGATGAGGTACATTATATAATCACCTTTTATGTTGTTTAAAAAAGGTATTTGCAATGAAGAAGTCATTGGTCTTACAAAATTCTATTATGTGATCTCCAGCATTGTTCCTATCACCAAGGCCATGTTTTCCAGTGACTGATCCTTCTCTTTTGGTTCCAGCCTTTGCATCCTAATACCCAGTAATTATCAATACATCTTGATTGCATGTTTGATCAATTTCAGACTGAAGAAATTGGTAGAATTCTTTGATTTCATCATCATTGGCTTTAGTGGTTGGTATATAAATTTGAATAATAGTGGTATTAATGGTCATCTTTGTAGGCACATAGACATTGGTCTATCACAGACAGTGTTGTACTCAATGTCATTCCTCTTCAGTTTGTCATTCCTAGCATAGTAAACCATGTGGCTGTCAGATTCAAAATGCCCAATACCAGTCCATTTCAGCTCACTAATGCCTAGGAGATCAATATTCATGCATTCTATTTAATTTTTGACAATGTCCAATTTTCCTAGATTTATACTTCATGCATTCCCTGCATCTAATGGATATTCACAGCTGTTTCTCTTCATTTTGAGTTGTGCCCCAGCAGTAAACGAAGAGCCTGAAAAATGACTCCATTCGTGTCATCATGGTCAACTCCACTTTGAGGAGGCTGCTCTTCTCCAGTTCCATTTAGAGTGCCTTCCAACCTGAGGGGTCCATTTTCCAGCACTATGTGTGACGATATTCACTATGTGTCAGTGTTCAAAGCTGGTGCTATCTGATAGTATTCTACCACTATTCGTAATTTTTTCAGTGACTAAGTATTCAGAAGTAGTCCATCTCTCCTTATTTCTAGTCTGCCTGGAAGTTCATCATTCTATATAAGTTACACATAGATAATCCAGAATGGCCTCTTCATCACAAGATGCTTCAGTTAATAATGTTCATAAAGAACCTTTTTTCAAATAAGGTCACATTGTTATCCTTATGAGGATAGGATGTAACGTATCTTTTTGTGATGCATGGGTGGTGGCCATTATTCAACTAACTACAACTGCCAGCAATTTTTTGCATTAGTATGTTAACTAACTAAGCTAAGCCATAGACATAAGAACAAAGCTAAAATGGATTCTACAGTCAATGCCACCTGATGCCAAAATGAACTTCTCCCTAGGAGTGCTGCCGGGATTCCCATAAACAGAGTTGTGGGCTTTAAGTGGTTATTTTAAGACAGTAAGCATGGGGAAGGTTTGTTATGCAGGACTGTTCAGTCTCCAATATTTGCATTTATTTGACATCCACCTAATTATAATTTTCTATGTTGGTCACTAATCTTGCTGACAAGGCTTCGTGCATCTTGCATGAAAACTGAGTGGTCAGCTGGGGTAGCATCAACATCAAATACTTCTCTTAATCATCAGTTGAGATTATATGGAGTTAGTTGTCCCTATACCACTTGTGTCAAAAAACACTGTTTATCAGGAAGCATCCTGCATACTCACTTTGATAGGGAAATTAGTTATGTTGAGTCTAAAAAGGGTTAGTAAAAGAGAGAAGAGAGCATTGCTGGCCATCTTTCAGCTTTCTTCACAGCAGATGCCTCTCAGAATTGGAAGTTACAAAGTGAAGGTCTACCAAGCCTATTCCAACTGAATTGATGAAACTATTGATAACCACCATCACCACCGATAATTCTGTTTGGTCTAAAAAATGAAAACTTTTTTTAGGACAAATACTAAACTGGAGGTGATGCTGAGACTGTAATCCAGGATTTTTATAGGCAAACCAACAGCCTGTCAGTCCTGGTAAACAAACCAATACTTTCTAATAGACTATTAGTACACCTGCTATATATACTTTTTACTAGATGCATATCATTTATAGGGAGTCCTGGTGTGACTCTGTAAGATATGTACTGGACTTCTAACCACCAGCCTAACCACTGGGTTCAAACCCACCAGCCTCTCCTTGGAAACCCTATGCAGGGTTGCTATGAGTCAGAAGAGCTCTGGTAGCGTAGTGGTTATGAATCAGGCTGCAAACCTTAACATCAGCAGTTCGAAACTACCAGCCGCTCCGCAGGAGAAAGATAAGGCTTTCTGCTCCTGTAAAGATTTACAGCCTCGGAAACCCTGTACAGGGTCGCTATGGGTCAGATCCGACTCGATGGCACTTAACAATAATAACATTACTTATGGAACTGGATTTGAACAAAACCAAGTAAAACTGGAAATCACAAGAATTTTTTCCTTTATACTTGAACTATGACCTGTCTTATGCTAGATTTATGCCTGACTTGAAGGGTCTTAGAAAAAACTAGAAAGATAGCTCTAAAGACAGACACTTGAGAATTATTACACATGAATTGCTTAGTAATTTCATTTCATGGTTGAACAATTTTAAGTTTATAATTACATACCTGAAACTATTAAAATATCAACATCTAAGAGGAAAGAGCTAATCATAAATAAATATAATTTTCTGAAATTCATGGTATTATCTTCTATATTATATTTTGAGAATATATTATCATACACCCTTACCTAAGTAGAAATTGTATTTTTATGAGTGCAGTTTACTGTCTTGGAAATTAACAGTAAAGCAAGGAGTCAACATTGAGTCTGTAGTAATTGTAGGGTTACCAAAACTGAGTTAATGATTGCTGTTAAGTGCATTGTTCACAGCACAGAAACATTACGTACATGAATAAATGTAATGATGGATGAGTGACAAGAGCAGTAGACTTGTGCCCACATAAAAATACAGACATTGGATTCTGTTACTTGTGGAGAAGTTTGATGATACTACAAGTAAACATGGGCATTGTTATCTCTTCTTCCTGGAAACTGTGCAAAATATTCAGACTAAAAGCACAAGTCATCACCAAGCTCATTTTCTCATTACTGAGAATCATAAACATGCAGACAGAACAAGCCTTTTAGAGACTGGAACTTCCCAGCATGCTTTTCACAGTTAAATATTCTAATTCCAGGAAAAATAGGTTTAAATTTTTTTATTGAAACTTTAAAAAAAAAAAAAAAAGCATATTTTTGACTTGGGGTGAAATAAGGCACCTAGGTTTCTATCTAGCACTCCTCTGTCAGTTTGTTGTAGTGTGGTGGCTTGTGCATTGCTGTGATGCTAGAAGTTATGCCACAGTATTTAAAATACCAGCAGGGTCACCCATGATGGACACGTTTCAGCAGAACTTCCAGACTAAGCAGAGTAGGAAGAATAAGGGGCAGACCACTTCTGAATGATTAGCTACTAAAAATATGAATATCTTCACAACATTGTCAGATGCAGTGTCAGAAGATGAGCCCCGGTAGTTGAAAGGCACTCAAAATATGGCTGGGGAAGAGCTACCTTCTCAAAGTAGGGTTGAACCTACTGATGAAGATGGAGCAAAACTTTCAGAACCTTCATTTGGTGATGTGGCACATCTCAAAATGGGAAGAAACAACTGCAAACATCCATTAATAATCGCAACATGTGGTGAATGAAGTAGGAATCTAGGAAAACGAAGTTGTCAAAAATGAAATGGAATTCAAAAAGATCAATATTCTAGGAATTAGTGAGCTGAAATGGACTTGTATTGGTTATTTTGAGTCAGACAATCGGATGGTTTACTCTGATGGGAATGAAAATTGAAGGGGAATGGCGGTATATTTATTATCATAAAGAACATTTCGAAATCTATCCTGAAGTGCAATGCTCTCTCTGATGAGATAATATCCATATTCCTACAAGGAAGTGCTGGTGTGGCGCTATAGGATAAACACTGGACCACAAGGTCATTTGAACTGCAAAGTTGGAAGTTCCAGTTCACTAGCCACTCCTCAGAAATCCTATACAGGGCTGCTATGAGTTGGAACCTACTTGATGGCACTTAACAACAGCAACAACAAGAAAAACTAGTTAGCATCATTGTTATCCAAATTTGCTCACAAAACTCTAAAGCCAATGATGATGAAATTGAAGAATTCTTTCAACTTTTTCAGTCTGAAATCAATGAAACATACAATCAAGATAAATTGATCATTACAGGTAATTGGAATGCACAATTGTAAACCAAGAGAAAGGATCAGCAGTTGAAAAATATGATCCTGGTGATAGAAACTATGCTGGATATTGCATGATAAAAATTTTCAAGACCAAAGACTTCATTGCAAATATCATTTTTCAGAAACATAGAAGGACCTCACCATATGTAACATACAGGAATCAAATTGACTGAATCTGTGGGAAGGTATGTGGAGAAGTTCAATATCATCAGTCAAAACAAGGTGAGAGGCAGTCTGTGGAACACACAATCAATAGCTCATATGCAAGTTAAGCCTGAAGATGAAGAAAATTAAAACAGGCCCACAAGAGACAAAATATGACCTTGAATATATTCCATTTGAATTTAGAGACCATCTAAAGAACAGATCTGAAGCATTAGACATTAATGACTAAAGATGAGAAGACTTGTGAGATGACATCAAGACTTCATCCATGAAGAAAGCAACAGGTCATTAAAAAGACAGAAAAGACCAAAGTGGATGTTAGAAGAAACTCTGAAATATACTCTTGAGCATGTTGTTGTTAGGTGCCTTCAAGTTGGTACTAACTCATATAGCAACCCTATGCATAACTGAACAAAACACTGCCTGGTCTGGGGCCAACCTCACAATCTTTGCTATGCTTGAACCATTGATGCTGCCACTTTGCCAGTCCATCTTGCTGGGGTTCATCCTCTTTTTCTCTGACTCTCCAACTTACCAAACATGATATCTTTCTCCAGTGACTGGTCCCTCCTGACAATATGTCTGAAATATAAGAAACAAAGTCTGGCCATCCTGGCTTCCAAGGAGCACTCTGACTGTACTTTCAACATAGGCTGGTTTATTCTTTTGGCAGTCCATGGTATTTCGAATATTCTCCTTCAACACCACAATTCAAATGCATCAATTATTCTAGATCTTCCTTATTCACTGTCCAACTTTCGCATGTATGTGAGGTTATTGAAAATACCATGGCTTTAGTCAGGTGCACCTTAGTCCACAAGCTGACATCTTTGCTCTTCAACACTTTAAAAAGGTCTTGTGCAGCAGAATTGCCTAATTCATCGTTTGATTTCTCAAGTGCTGCTTCCATGAGTGTTGATGGTTGATCCGAGAAAAATGAAATCTTTGACAACTTCCATCTTTTTTCCATTTATCATGATGTTATTTATTAGTCCAGTGGTGAGGATTTTTGTTTTATTTACATTGAGATGTAATCCATACCGAAGGCTGTGCTCTGTGATCTTCATCAGTATTTTAAGTCCTCTTTGCT
>NW_006408804.1:435879-440336 GCF_000296735.1 Chrysochloris asiatica
TCACTGGCTTTAGTGGTTGGTGTGTAAATTTGTATAATAGTGGTATTAACTGGTCTTCCCTGTAGGCACATGGATATTATCCTATCACAGACAGTATTGTACCTCAGGACAGATCTTGATATGTTCTTTCTGACAATGAATGCAACACCATTTCTCTTCAATTTATCATTCCCAACACAGTATACTATGTGATTTTCAGATTCAAAATGGTCAATACCAGTCCATTTCAGCTCACTAATGCCTAGGATATCATTGTTTATGCATTCTATTTCATTTTGACAGTTTCCAGTTTTCCTAGATTCATGCTTTGTACATTCCATGTTCTGATTGTTAATGGGTGTTTACAGTGGTTTCTCTTCATTTTAAGATGTGCCCATCAGCAAATGAAGGTCCTGAGCACTTTACTCCATTCGTGTCATCATGGTCAACTCTACTGTGAGGAGGCAGCTCTTCCCCAGTCACATTTTGAGTTCCTTCCAACCTGAGGAGCTCATTTTCTTGTACTATATCTGACAGTGTTTCATTGCTATTCATAAGGTTTTCTCTGACTAAATATTCAGAAGTAGTTTGTCTCACCTTCTTCCTAGTCTGTCTTCATCTGGAAGCTCATCTGAAACCTGCCCACCATTGGTCACCCTCCTGGTATTTAAAATACCCATATCATAGCTTGCAGAATTACAGCAATGCACAAGCCACCACAGTATGGCAAACTGACAGACTAGCGGTGGACTCTTGACTTGTAGGAAGGAGGAAGAAAGGAGGAAGAAAAAAAGCCGAATAGAAAATTTCAAAGGATAGCACAAGAAGATAATGTCAAATATTATAATAAAATGTGCAAGAATCTAGAGTCAGAAAACCAAAAATGAAGAACAGGATCAACATTTTTCAAACTGAAAGAATTGAAGAAAAAATCCAAGCCTTGAGTTGCCATACTGAAGGATTCTATGGGTAAAATGTTGAATGGCAGTGGAAACATCAAAAGAAGCTGGATGGAGGACTTCCAGAAAGATGGTGGACTGAGCAGACACACTGCACAGACCCTCTACAACAGATATGAGATCCATCTTGCCAATTGCTCCTTGAGAGAAAGATGAGGCTTTCTGCTCCTGAAAACATTTAAAAGCCATGGTCCAAGTGAGCTATGGCCTCAGGTGAGCTACAGCTCCAGGTGAACTACTACTCGGGAGAAGCTCCAATATGGCAGTAAAGGAAGAATTGTGGAAGCATATTCAAAACATCACAAGATAGAGACTCAATCCTAGGGAAGGGTTTGAGATGAGAGGTGGGAAGGGTGTTTGGCACTATTACTTTGAAACTGTGAATTATATAATTGTTCAAACAAATAAACAAAAAGAAACAACCTATGATGGTTATGGGAGTGGAGGAGTGGGTGGAAGGAAAATTATTCATGGGTTAGAGGGCAGACACATGTTGATATAAGTGACAAGAGACAATATACAACAAGAAAGAGGTTGGCAGAGGGAAGATGACGATAGCAGGAGACTTAGGAAGGGATGTAATAGTTAAGTGAATACAGGCAAATGCTGTTAACTGTTGGTTCATGGAGGAGACACACAATGCAAACATGTAATGAAGCAAAGTATATGATGTGTTCAATGTAAAACTGGTGATCTACTCTGTATACCTTCACTCAAATAAAAAGTATAAAAAGTTGGATGGAATACACAGTCGCCAGAAAGAATTGGTTAATGTTTAATCATTTCAGGCAGTACCATATAATTAAGAACTGATGGTATTGAAACAGGGTCCCAGCAGCACTGAAGCATTGGTGAAAAATAAGGCTCTAGGAATGGACAGAATACAAATTGAAATGTTTAAACAAATGCTACAGCACTAGAGGCACCCATTTTTCTATGTCAAGAAATATAGAAGATAGCTATCTGGCCAACTTACTGGAAGAGATGCATATTTGTGCTCAATCTAAAGAAAGGTGACCCAATAGAATACAGAAATCATCGAACAATCATTAATATTACATGCAAGTTAAATTTTGCTGAAGATCACTCTAAAACAACTGCAGCAATATATTGACAAGGAGCTGCCAGAAATTTATGCTGGATTCAGAAGAGGATGTCGTAGGAGGAATATCATTGTTAGTGTCAGATGGATCTTGGCTGAAAGCAAAGAATACCAGAAAGATGTTTATCTGTGCTTTATAGATAATGAAAAGGTTTTTGAGTGTGTGGATCATGATAAAGTATGGATGACATTGAGAAGAATGGGTATTCCAGAACACTAAATTGTGCTCATAAGGAACCTGTACATAGGCCAAACAGAACAAAAAGATACTGAATGTTTTAAAATCAGGAAAGGTGTGCACCAGGGTTGTATTCATTCACTGCACTTATTCAATCTGTATTCAGAGCAAATAATGAGAGAAATTGGATATGTGAAAAGGAATCAGACTGGAGAGGGATATAATGTTTGGTAAGGTGGAGAGTCAGAGAAAAAAATGAAGACCCCAGTGAGATGGATTGGCAATATGGCAGCATCAATGGGCTCAAACGTGGCAACAATTGTGAGGTTGGCCCAGGACCAGTAAGTGTATCGTTCTGTTGTGCATAGGTTTGCTATGAGTTGGTACTGATTCAATGGCACCTAACAACAACATAAAGGGTTAATATCATAAAAGGATAATATCTACTCCAATGCCATAGCCTGCAATATTGTTGTATTCATTTCTTCCCAGAAAGTCAAGAGTATTTTGCATTCCTATTTTTGTGACTTTAAATTGGATGAGAATTTGAATTTACATATTTCCTCCATCTATCTGTGCTTCTTTACAGGCTTAAATGCTTAGGATTACTGAATCCAGGTGTTTTATTTCTCAGTGATTACCAGAACTCACCATATTTAACATGCCAATGTGTTCATTTCAATAATTATTTTTTTTAAATTCCTTTTTCTCAGTTAATATTGGATCTCTGCAGCATTCTTGGTCTAAAAATGTTTTCAGACATTAAATTATCATATGAATGATCATACAAAATGGTTCACTGAGTTTTTAAAAAATTTCTTGCATTATAATAAAGTTTAATAACAAAGAATGGTATTTATAGATTAATATTTGGCACAAATTCTAAAACATTTCTAGCAATGATCTCTGCAGTTTTCTTATGAATACAAAGCAATCTGTTTCTGTTTTTATGGGAGTAGAAATGGATACCACAGTGATGTCATTCCTTATTCAAAACACTATTACAGTTGCTTGTTAAAAGTAATTTTTGCTTACATTATTAACAATTTTATCCATAAAAAAATCTATGTAAAACAGGAAAAAAAAAAATCCCCTTGATGGTCTTTTCTGCATTGATATTACTAACAAATATAAAAGAAAAGAGCAAACAGTAAAATGTTGGATATGTAATTTTGGGCAAAATATCGCAGCCTTGAACTTTCAAGGACTTTGCAATTTTAATAAGTAATTTGGTATGTACATAAAAACTACCTGGCTAGGACTCTCATCGCTAGAATTCTCATCTCTATTGGGTTTCCCTTTTCTGTACAGTCACTATATGTAGTTTCCTTCCTTTGGAAAGTGTGTAATGATTATAATCATCCTCAAACTTGGGAAATATTCATCCTCTTTCAACTTCTGTTGAAAATTTGATTACCAGGATATGGAGTCTTAGTGTGGCGCTGTAGGATAAATATTGGACCGCAAGGTCTACAGTTCAAGTTCACCAGTAGCTCCTCAGAAACCCTGTACAGGGTTGCTATGAGTCAGAACCATTGGTGAAAAACCATTGATTCGACAGCACTTAATAACAACAGCAACTCAGGATATAGTGAATCAGAATTTGCATTTTTACAAGAATCACTTGGAGATCTTGTCAAAATATAGATTCTGATTCAGTATATCTGGGGTGGAAATGCAAATTCTCAATAAAAGTTTTAACAAATGAACCAATTTGAAGACTGGCAATGAGCCTACTAGATGGTCTTTTATGCATTTACATTACTAACAAGGTATCACTGTCAAGTGCAATAGTTAAGCACTTGATTACTAACTGAAAGGATGATGGTTGAAACCCACACATGGGAGAAAGACCTGGGGATCTGTTTAATTAAAATTACAGCCAAGAAAACCCTATAAGGAAGTTCTACTTTATCACATGGGGTCATAATTAGTTGGAATCAACTCAGTAGCACCTAACCATAACCAAATATATTTATTAATTCCTAGAGAAAAAACCAGTAAACCAGTTATTGTTGATCAACTCTGACTCATGTTGAGCCATGTGTGTTAGAGCATAACTATATTTCAGAGTGTCTTCGATGGCTAATGTTTTAGAAGTGGATTACCCATCCTTTCTTCTAAGGCCTCTCTGAGAGGAATTGAACTACAGACCTTTCTGTTTTTAGCCAAAAGCATTCAATGTTTGCACCACCCATTCGCTACCTAGAGAAATAGCTTTAGTGTTGTTGTTAGGTGC
>NW_006408804.1:441130-454077 GCF_000296735.1 Chrysochloris asiatica
GTTGAACCACAAGGTTTTCAGCTGAAACTCACCAGTTGCTCCTCAGAAACCCTATATAGGGTCACTATGAGTCAGAATCCACTCAGTAGCACTTAACACCAACAACAAAGATGATTGCTTGTAAGCTTTGTGGACCCCAGGCACTGCATGATGAACTAGAAGGCAGAACAGAAGCACTAAACACTTACTAGGCATATTTACTGGGATGTTCCATAAAACCATGACCCTAGACTTTCAAACGAAGGAACTAAATCCTATGAGATGTTTGATTGTACATCTGGTGTGGTGCTGTAGGATAAGCACTGGACCACAAGGTCAGTCTGAATCTCAGGGTGGCATTTCAAACCCACCAGCTGTTCCTAAGAAACCCTATACAGGGTTGCTGTGAGTTAGCATTGGCTCAATGGCACTTAACAACAACAGCAAGTAGTCTTAGCAGCTATTATTATTATTATCATTCCGTTGTTGTAAATATATGTCATGAATTGAATTGTCCCCCCCCCCCTCCAAAAAAATGTACCAACTTGGCTAGGCCATTATTCTCAGTGGTTTGGCACTTATCACTGTTAATCTCCCTTTTCTTCGTCCCTCCCACCCCTAATAACCATTAATAAACTTCAGTGTCTATACATGTAGATTTACCTTTTCTTTTCTTTTTATACAAGGTCATACAGTATTTGTCCTTTTATGATTGGCTTATTTTTCTCAGTATACTGTCTTCAGACTTCATCTATACTGTAGCATGCATACAAGACTACATTTATCCTTTTGACTTGAGTTTTCCACTGTGTGTATACATCACATTTTAGATATCCAATCATCTGTTGTTGGGCATTTAAGTTGTTTTCCCCTTTGGGCTATTGTGAATAGCACTGCAATAAAACTTCCATCATTCTTAACATTTTCCCAGGAAATGTCTGAGCTCCCTTTTTCTTTCATTGTGGGTACTTGGAGAACGTTAGTGTAAAAGAGAACAATTTGTGGGGAATGCACAGGTGGGATATATGAAGCACATTCAGGAAAAGCTGGTTTTGGATGGAGCAGTGGTTTCAATAGGGTTCTGTTCAGGTGTCTTAGGACTCCTTCCACTTCCCATTAGAATAAATGGCTGCTGTTAGGCGCCGTCAAGTCCATGTGGACTCACAGCAACCTTATGCACAACAGAACGAAACACAGCCCAGTCCTGCACCAACCTCACAGTCATTGCTATGCTTGAGCCCATTGCTGTTGGTAGCAAGTAACAAGTAGTGGGGCTGTACAGATATTCTTAAACTCTATTATTCCTTTTATTTTAGGTTTTATTGCTGACCCCTCTTAGGATTTGAGAACTTCTTTCTTTAGTTTTAGATATATTACCATCATATACTAGGAGTTCCGGTGTAGCGTTGTAGAATAAGCACTGGACTGCTAACCACAAGGTTGGAGGTTCTAACCCACCAGCTGCTCCTTGAAAACCCTATACAAGATCGCTATGAACTGGAACCGACTCAAGAGCTCTTAGCAGCAGCAACAACAATAACAACCCAGTCATTTTGTGGGAACGACAAAGACCACAGCTACAGGCAATATCAAATAATATACTGCACCACAGTACTGGAACGTGTCTATGACAGGTGACCCTGCTGCTATATCAAATATCAGTGATATAGCCAACCTGCAAGTTACTACAGTACAGAAAACTAGCAGATGGGTGGTGAATTTGTTTCTTTAACTTGTGTCTTTAACACCACCTTACACAGATCCTTGTAGATAAGAGAAAACCTACTAAAGTCACCTTAAAAAGACAGAGTCTAAGTTGGTAGTTTCCTAGTGGTGTTACTAAGTGCCGTCTTAGAATCTGTGGGAAGAGATGATGGAGAATCTCAATATCATCAGTCAACACAAGTTCAGGGACTGACTGTGGAATAGACCACTAATTGCTCATATGCAAGTTCAGACTGAAGCTAAAAAAATGAAAACAAGTCCACGAAAGTGAAAACATGACCTTGACTATATTCAACCTGAATTTAAAGACCATCTCAAGAACAGATTTGATGCATTAGACACTAATGACAAAAGACTAAAAGAATTATGGGATGACATCAAAACATCATCCATGAAGAAAGCAAAAGGTTACTAAAAAGAAAGGAAGGAGGGAAGGAGGAAAGAAAACCCAAAAGTGAAGAACACACTCTGCAGTTCTTAAGCGGAAAGAACAGAAGAAAAATTCAAGCCTTGGATTGCAATATCAAAGGATTCTATGTGCAAAATACTGAATGATGCAGGAAGCATCCAAAGAAGATTGAAGGAATACACAGTCACTGTACCAAAAAGAATTGGCGGATGTTCAGTCATTTCAAGAGGTAGCATATGATCAAGAAGAGATGGTATCAAAGGACGAAGTCCAAGCTGCACTGAAGGTATTGATGAGTCTAAATTCTCAGATCTCAGTCTCTACTGGGTGGAAACAAGGGATGGAAGCTCAGTAGTGCTTATTTGGATAATTGAGGAAGAAGAGTGTTCTAGCAAGTGAGTGTTTTTACATGTAGTTCTGCATACCATAGGTGGCCTTGAATTTCAGATTTGCCTTCTTCATCTGATCATGATCTTTATGATTTGAAACTTCAGCTGAGGATCCTGAGAAAGAAAAAAAAATTAAAACACAAAACACAAACCAATTTATAGTATATGCAACAACCAGAGAACAAAGATTTTTCTGATGGAAACTTCACTATTAAGTTAACAAATGGTTTGGCCTCCCGCTATATCAGAAAGTTGAACAAAATGGAAAATATTTTCAAATTTAAAAATTTTATAGAAATTGAAATTCTAGATTTAATAATTTTGCTGTTGAAATCACATTTTATTCACATATATATTTCATTCTTTTTCCCATAAGCATCACTCTAAAATTAAGAGCATTTTTTCTTTCATAACCACTAAGGCAAAATTTAAATGACAGTTTAGTGTTTATATAAAAAGAAAACTTGTATTTACCTTTCACTTTACTCTGCCCCATTGCAAAAGAATAGATACAGTAAGGAAAGAAAAAAAAGAATAAAATTACAAGGAACATAAGAATAAAACGGCAAATTGAAGCCATGAATAAAAGTAGTAAATAGCAATGTATATCGGAAGTTTTATCCTAATCCTAAACCCAATCCCTTGCATCGCCAGGGCCAAAGCAGGAAGGAAGCCATGAAAGTTACAAGATCCACTGTCTGTAAAAGAGAAATCACCATCTCTCAGGAGAACAGTTTTTCCTGTCTCTAAGGTCTGTGAAGAATTTCTCCAGGGTATCTTCATGAAGAACACAGTGAGAGATTTATTGAACAACATACTTAACAAATTCCCATAATAAATAAAGAGGAGATTTTGTGTTTCTTATTACAGTGCTGAGATGTCATGCCAAAGTCCAGTTGAATAAAAGGCACCAGACAAAGGGCCAAGTCCCTTTGTTGGTCACCATCTTACAGTGCAGCGTGAAAACCAATTCATTTCAAATAAGCTTTTAATATCCCTCTCAGACTTCCAGAGTCCCAATTCCCCTGATAACAACATAGCCCTAATTTTAAAAATTCGAATCCAACTGAAATGACTTTTAAAGTGCTGTTACTCATAGCAAGTCAGTGTGATACCAAATGTGTCTTCCACATTCATTCATCACTTGTGAATGTGCCCCAGTAACTGGGTTTCCACCCCCATGTAGTTCTGTAGGGCTGCAAATGCCAAAAACACTCAATCCATGAAGCAAATCAATGTGAACAGCCATCACAGGGAAGAGCTTAGCCTGCAGCTATCTGCTATTATTATTTTTTGTTTCCAGCCGCTGAACTTGTGTTTGGATTTGATCACCAGAATATCCATGCACTAAATGGGTTGTCTCCCTTCTGCTTTTGAAAATTCTTACTTAGGGTTAGTTGCACAGACAGTTTCCAAGCTGCAGGAACAGCTTGAGGCTGGGGTTGGGGGCTGAGAGTAGGGGGAGGGAAAAGGTGGCTAGTAGGGTGGTCCTGCTTGGTAGGTCATGGAGACAAATTAGCTCCAGGCATCTTCAGTTCTCTTGCCTACATGCTAAAGCACTGATCCCGATAAAGTCTCTGGCTTCCCAACATTTTACTATGTCTGAAGAGGGTGCAAATTGCTGTTTCTTTGTGTGTGACAAAGCTTATAGTACTTTTAAAGATTTTCTCCTGCCTTCTACTAACAGCTTTTACTTGCTTCCTGCAGTTCTGGTCATCACATGATTAAATAAATCTGTTTGTTGTTGCAATCTCTCTCGAGTCCATCCAGAAAATAGACTGAAATCATACATCTAGGTGAGCTGACTTCAAGAAATAATGAGAAAAAACAAAACAAAACAAACAAAAACACCAGGAAGAAATTTTGAATGTATAAATATTTTCTTTTTAAAAAAGAAACAAGAAAGGAAAGAATGGAGATATGTTGGAAAACCTGAACATACCCAGTGGTAAAATGTGTCCTTCTTCCACAAATTTAAAATTAAAAAATTTTTGTTCTAAGTAACAAAATGCCTTTGAATATTCTATTTCGTCGAAGTATCACTTCGCATGTATTTAGGGGTTTTTTTTTTCCTCTAAGAGTTCATTGTAAACAGCATGAAAAATGTAAACTCAGGAAACAGTATAAAAGTAATGGTAATCTAAAAAGAGACATTAAAAAATGACTACTATTAATATTGTGTTGTTGTTTTTGTCATTGTTGTTGTTAAGTGCCATCGAGTCGGGTCCGACCCATAGCGACCCTGTACAGGGTTTCCGAGGGTGTAAATCCTTATGGGAGTAGAAAGCCTCATCTTTCTCCCACGGAGCGGCTGGTAGTCTCGAACCGCTGACCTTAAGGTTCGCAGCCCAATTCGTAACCACTACGCGTCATTAAGTGCTCTTAAGTAGGTTCCAACTCACAGAGACCCAGTATAGGTTTCCCAAGGAGTGGCTGGTGAGTTTGAACTACTGATCTTGTGGTTCAAGCTGCATTGTAGGTCTGCGTTTATCCTACAGCACCACACCAGGACTCTCAATATTTAGGTAAAATTATTCTTACAGTCAAGAAAATAAGGCAGATATCTACAGAGTAATATATAAAATAACAGGGGAAATAAATTTGAAAAGTCAGTAATATTTTTAGACCATTTAAAAAAGTTGACAGAGAAAATATTCAACAGTAGGATAAAATTAGTTAATATGGTATCAAAAACCAAATCCACTGCCACTGAGTCGATTCCACTCCCAGTGACCCTCAGTAGCATTTCAGAGACTATAACTCTTTATGGGAACAGACTTTCTTCTGGAGCAGCTAGTGGATTTGAACTGCCGACCTTGAAAATTTCAGATTATTAGTTATTTTTCTAGCACACCAAAAGGAACCACTCTCTGTTCTGTTTTTTTCTTTTTGACCCAAAATGCCTAATTATTATTTCTATATCCTGTATCACTTAGCAGAAATCTTAACTCTCATTCTTTTACACTATTTCCCATGTAAGTCTAAAAGTCCAATCTTTTAGACTTCAATTTCTAATAAAACAATATTTTAAGTTTCCTAAATGCATTCTTTGATTTGGAGTGTTTACCATTAAAAACATTTAGCTGTTGAATCACCCTTTCCTATTTTCCTTTAGATATTTACTTTCTTAAATTCCAAAACAGCAAATATCTCAAATATGCTTCATTCACCATTAAACCAGCTGCCATCCAGTAGACTCACACAGAGCCCCTGTGTGCCATAACAGAACTGTGCTCCACAGGATTTTTAATGGTGGATTTTTCAGAAGTAGACCTCCACACCTTTCTTTTAAAGTATCTCTGGGTAGACTTGAACCTCCAATCTTTTGGTTAGCAGTTGAGTACATTTATCCTTTATACCACTGTTGTTGTTAAGTACCGTCGAGTCAGTTCTGACCCATCGTGACCCTGTGTAGGGTTTCCAAGGAGCAGCTGGTGAGCTTGAACCACTGACCTTGCAGTTCAAAGTAACTTTGCAGTCTGAAGCATTAACCCACAGCGCCACAGCAGGACTACACTTTGTACCATTACTGTATTTTAATTGAAGTCTCCTTGTTAGTATTGCCTTCAGTATCTGAAGAATTACAGTATCACAGATCCAAGGAATTTACAACTAAGTGAAAACAGTAAAAAGAAAACATGACTCTAACATGTAAATACTTGCCCGGTAAAGTTTAAGCTCCCTCTCAAAGAACAGGTGGGGTCTAGGTATAGAGATTAGAGGAAGTGCTACAAATCAAAAGGATAATATATAAAAAAAACATAGAACTGCAGAGGGAGAAATGTAGACACCATAGGGATGCCTGGCAGAGAGAGGGTTAGAAGGCATTTTTCTTTGCTTATGATCAATGACTATAAATGCCATACTGCTGACAAAGTCCAGTGAAAACTCTGGAAGGTGTTGTATTCGACATGCCCTCTTTAGTTCCACTTGGGGGAAGCAGAGGCTTTCACCCACTGACTGCCTCTAAAACCACCCCAGGAGAAGCAGGCTCTTGCCATGAGGGCACATGACGAACCACTCAGGGGAAGCTTCGGGCATGATTAAAGAGTTTGGTAATTAAATTCTCCACACTACATTGCTTTGGCTACCCAACTCTTCCAATGCACAGAGAGTCCTTCTGGAACTCATCAGCATCTCCATCTCCCATCATCGAGACTTTTTCATCCTAATTAAGGGCTTCCAAGTCTTAATTGCTTAAATATCTTTGGGAAAATCTCAATATACAGATTGATTGGTTTGTGGTGGGTCAAAATTACCTTGTTTCCCCCTGGTTTAAAATTCTCTTGTAAATGCCTGTAAGAATCTATGATTGGGGTTATTCTTAACAAACAAGGGGCTTCAGTTTGTGGAAAATTTCTATTATCTTTTGATTCCATTTTTTCCATGAAGTTTTTGAAGTCCTCTCATAAAGTAGTAGCATATTACTGGAATGGGGAATTCTTAATAACCCAATCCATCTGTTGTTGTTGTTGTTGCTAAGTGCTATTGAGTCGGCTCTGACCTATAGCGACCGTGTATTGGGATTCCAAGGAGCAGCTGGTGAGTTTGACCTTGCAGTTCAAAGGGACTTGCAGTCCAGCGCATTAACTCACAGCACCATACCAGGACTCTATCAGTAGACTGACCATAAGTCCAAGAGACCAGGTTTTACATTCAGGCTCTATGATTGGTGGTGGTGGTGGTTATGTGCCGTGGAATCGGTTCCAACTCATAGCGATCCTGCACAGGGTTTCCGAGGCTATCACTCTACGGGAGCAGAAAGCCTCATCTTTCTCCAACAGAGCAGCTGGTAATTTCAAACTGCTGACCCTGTGGTTAGCAGCCTGACTTGTATGCTAACCATATGCTATCTGGGTGCCTTTAGGCTCCATGATTGAAATAGTTTACAAGACAGGACTAAGAATTAAAGAAAAGACTTTAATTCTCTAGTTGGCACTCCAATTTAGTGTAATAAAGAGGATGACGATTCACATTTTATTTAAAATTAAGCCCAGAATTTTTCCTGTCCTAATCAGCAGCATCAAAATATAATGAGCTTTGTTGGTAAGTGCCATAAAGCGGTTCTGACGCATAGTGACCCTGTATAGGGTTTCCGAGGAGTGGCTGGTGAGTTTGAACTGCCAACCTTGCAGTTCAAACCAATCTTGCAGTCTAGAACATTAACCCACAGTGCCACTGGGAAACTAGTTGTTCCAAGGGGCACTTACTTGGTCATCATGACCATAAATCTATTGTTGTTAAGCCTTGAGTCTAACTGCTTAAGTCTAACTGCTTAACCAACAATGCAGTTGCCTTCATTCTGCTATAACTGTAGTTCTGCAGAACTGTTTTTATTACAGGGTAATCTTTATCAGCTTTTCTTCTAGTTGGCCAAGATACAGGGCTATTATGGGAATCATTCTTTTGGGGAGATATTGCTAAGTATTTCAGGGTTCATCAATTTTTTAAAAAATATTTTATTGTGAATTATGTGATAGTTTACATGGGAGAACATTAGTTTTACATTCATCCTATCGTATATCATTTCATTGCCATGGTTACAATCCCCTCCATGCATCATCAACCAACCAAAGAATAAACATTACAAGCCTGCTTCCCGGTCATCAGCACACAGCCCCTCTCTCTCTTGGGTTCATCAATTTTTAAAAGAAACAAACACATACACGTTCAGTAGCTGTTTCCGTATGTCTCAGCTTCACATTGCTTATGTATCAAGTCTTGGAGTCTGGTCTCTCTTTCCTCAAGCTTCCATCTAGAAAATGGGCCCAATTAGAGACTATTAATAGGAATCCTGGTGTAATGTTTTAAGAGAAGCACCAGACTGCTGACCAGAAGGTTAATGGTTCAAACTTACCAGCCACTCCTTGGAAACCCTATACAGGGTCAGAATTGATTCAACAGCACTTAACAATAACAAGACACTGATAGCACTAAACCTCCCTTCCCTCTGCTCCACTATCACTACCATCACATGGGGCAACTAAAATGTCTGGTGCCTATCCAATTTCTCCTACTTCCTTCTCAACCTCCACAAACTAAACATCTCTACATGAGAAGAAAAACATTCAAAATGGAAAATTTCAGCTGCAATGTTAAATCCAGGAAAATGAATTTGCTTTAGTTAATTCCCTTCTGAATTCTTCTCATTCTGAGTCTAAGAGAACAGTCTGAGTTGTTCTCATAGGATGAACATTTCTAAATGCTGTCAGAAATCTTCTCTTTCTTAAGAAAGTATCTTTACTTGCTCCCGGTACAGGGACAGTCTGCAGCGGCTATTCCCAGAACTCATGTGAAGAAGAGGAGCCAAGGGCACAAAGGATGATCTCTCCAGGATGCAGTGATGCTCCTTCAGGGTTCCCTTCAGGATGGAAGACCTTTCACCCTCATCCCTTAGCTGCCATCCCTTCAAAAGTGCTTCCATTGAGTAGAGTTGTCTCCTTCAAGCCTCAGCCCCTTTCTAGGGAAGCCGGCATCCAGTGACTGGCTGATGCAGGAGTATGCAGGTCTAACCTCTCTATCTCAGCTTGTAAAAACTCTGAAAGGCCATTTCAGATACAAAGAAGCTGAGGCTGCCAGTGAGGCTGCCTTGAAGCCTGGCTTCTCTGCTTAGTTCTGCTTTGTTCCTTCTCTTCTGTAGGTTGCAATATCAAGGACACTTCACTAATAAGCCCCCTTGTTGTTGTTGTTGTTGTTAAGTACCGTTGAATCGATGCTATTTTCTAGGAGCCTGAATTGAGTCCTGATGTGACGCTGTAGGATAAGCACTGGACTGTTAACCACAAAGTTGGTGTTCCAAACCCTGCACAAGGTTGCTATAAGTCAGAACCAACAACAGGAGCCTGGGCAGTGGAAGTAGTTTGCATTGGAGTTTGCATCTCTGCTCCTGTACAGATTTACAGCCTCAAAAACCCTATGCAGGGTCGCAATGAGTCGGGACTGACTCCACGGCACAGCACCACCATCACCACTTTCCTAGAAGTAGGCAATTCAAGCCCACCCAAAGGTTCACAGAAGAAAGGTCTAGAGAACTGTTGCCATAGAAGTACAGGCAAGAAAATCCAAATGGAACAGTTCTATTCTGTAACGCATGGGGTTGCCACGAGTCAGAGGCTGACTCAATAGCAGTTAACAACAAGAATGTTATTTTCTGCTCAGGGATTGCATTCTAGCGAAGCAATGACATAGGGTTTCTCATGGACACCCTTCTAATTTGACTTGAGAGGGAGGGAAGGAAAAACATCACTGCATTCTTTGCTCTTATGATTCCTTCAAAGAATCCTCCCTAATGATTCCCTTATGTGAATTGAAAGTGGGTGATGATCAATGGACTTGTCTGGCCCCTTCTTAAATAATGCTGCATTGGGAGGTTTTGTCCAGCACTGTACTTCTGAATGTGTGAGCCCATTGTCCTTAATTTCGGTTTTCTTCCAACACCTACATGCTCACATATACACACATCTCATATGTATTTATTTTTTTCAAAACTGTTGAGTAAATTATCTTCTGTGAGATAATTTAACTTCTTAACGCAATTGGAAATGTGGTGCAAATGATACCATAGTAAATGAAAGAACTTCATCAACTTCTAATTAGAAATTGAATCACTATGTGGATAGCATAATAAAACAGCCTGCTTTTGTAATCTACAACAAAATTGGTTCCGGGAGGACTCTATTGAAGGGATAAGATTAAAAAGCTATAAGTAAATGCACTTTAAAAAATACCTCCCTAAGCTCTACACTAACATTGTCCAATAAAACTTTCTGTAACTATGAAGAATTTCATATCTGTGCTTTCTAATGGCCACTGGCCATGTTTGGCTAGTGAGCACTTGAAATGTGGCTAGTGAAACTGAAAAGATGAATTTTAATTACTTTCTTTTTTTATTTTTCCACCTTAAACAAGACACTTGACTTAAGAGGAAAACTAGAATGTATTTACTTCAGAGCAATTTACTCCTACTTACAGACAGAATCCTGGTGTGGCGCTGTAGGATAAGCACTCAAACACAAGATAGGTTTGAACCACAAGGTTGGCAGTTCAAACTCACCAGCTGTTTATTGGAAACCCTATAAAGGGTCACTATGAGTCGGAACCGACTTGACAGCACTTAACAACAACAACAACACAAACTGTCCACCATATAACAAACAGATACTTTTTTAAAATTTATAAAATTGTCCTTGGTTTTGCAGTGATAAATGAGAAACATTAAAATTCTCCAACTGGTCAAGGTATGCAAGGATATTTTATATATATAGAGAGAGAGACAAGAGCTGAGTAAGTATTGCATTAATGGAGAAGGGAGGTATCTTCATAAAACCTCCTAATGCAGCACTGTGGGATAAGCACTGAACCACAAAGTCGGTTTGAACCTCAAACTTGACAGTTCAAAGCCACCAGTCAATCCTCAGGAACCCTACATAGGGTCACTATGAGTCAGAATCAACTTGACAGCACTCAATAAAAAGTATTTGTTCCAATCCCATTTCTACTTAATGGCCAATCAAAACATACCACTGGCCATTTAGTTTTATTTTAAATACAATATGCTTGTGCACATATACCAGCTACTTTACTAAAAATAAAGGAATGGGGAAGAAGGAAGTGAAAGAATAGAGAAAACTACATTGTGTGGGAAAGATGCGGTGGTATGCTGTGTAGTCGGTTCTGACTCGTAGCAAACCTGCACAGGGTGTCTGAAGCTATAAATCTTTACAGGAGCAGAAAGCCTCATCTTTCTCCCACAGAATGGCTGGTAATTTCAAACTGCTGACCTTGAGGTTAGCAGCCCTACTCATAACCACTATACTACCAGAGCTCCTTGTAAGAAGGATGATTAACAATCTGTGATAAGTTGTTGTTGTTGTCAATATGTGCCGATGGAGTTAGTTCTGACTCATAGTGACCCTGTACAGTGTTTTCGAGGCTGTAAATCTTTATGGAAGCAGAAAGCCTCGTCTTTGTCCTGTGGAACAGCTGGTAGTTTCGAACTGCTGACAGTGAGATTAGCAGCCTGATTCATAACCACTAAGCTACCAGAGTAGATGACAAAAAATTGCTTGCTGGAAAGTAAGAGGACTTGAAGCACTTACTGTTGAAGATCAAAGACTACAGACTTCACTAAGGATTACACCTCAATGTTGAGAAACAAAGATCTTTACAAATGGACCAATATACAACCTGGTATACAGAGAAAAGATTGAAGTTGTCAATGATTTCATTTTACTTGGATCCACAATCAACATTTATGAAAGCTGGAGTCATGAAATCAAATGACTACTGCATTGGGGAAATCTACTGCAAAAGATCTTTTTAAAGTGCTAAAGAGCAAAGATGTCACTGTGAGGAATAGGTGTGTCAATCATCTCATAAGTATATGAAAAACTGGACAATGACTAAGGGAGACAGGAGAAGAAATGATGCATTTGAATTATGGTGTTTGTGGAGACTGCTGAAATTATCATAGACTGCCAGAAGAACAAATATGTAGAGTGTGACATCCTCTCATGTGTTTTAGACATGTAATTCAGAGGGACCAGTCTCTGGAATGGGGCATCATGCTTAGTAAAGCGAAGAGTCTGAAAAGGAGAAAGACCCCGAAGATGGATTGGCCTCAAACATATCAACAATTGCGAGTCTGGAGCAAGACCAGAGGATCACTTGAGTAGGAAATGACTTGATGACGCCTAACAACTGAGAATGTACAAGTATTCTTGGTCTGTAGGAGCAGATTTCTGAAGTAACGTAGCAGGCTCACTTTTTTAGAAGATACATTCTATCAAGACACTCCTATCAATTGTACACATTTTACCTTCAGCCTCCACTTCCAGGTGTGCAGGTGTGTCTGTTTCATTGATTAGCTGCCAGTCTAATCAGAATCTGATCTGACTCATTGACAAACCCAATCATTCACAATAGGCTTTCATTAGTTTACTAAGTGGTGTATAACTCTTAATCTTCAATTGCACCACAGAGCCATTCTGACCTGCCACCTTCAAATTAATATGACAGTTGTTCTCTCTGTTGATTCCTTCCTTGGGCTTTTCACAGGCCATGGAAAGCAGCAGAGTCTCTTCAGCAGTGGCTTTGCAAAGGAGGTCTGAAGTCCACATCAAATGAGCACACAATCAGCGCTAGGAGCGACAGAAGAAGGAGGTGGCAGTGGTGGAGCAGAGACAGCTAGTTACTTTATGTTTACATTTAAATAGCATTTGTAGCTAGTGGCTACTGAATTAAACATTATACCTTGGACACTGCATTGGAAGAGCATCTTTTCCTAGTAAAATACTCATTGGTATGCATATGTATGTGTGTGTATGTACATGAATGTATGTATTTCTTTCTATATCTATCTATCTATCTATCTATCTATCTATCTATCTATCTATCTATCTATCTATCTATCTATCTATCTATGGAATCCTGGTGTGGCCTTGTAG
>NW_006408804.1:454177-468114 GCF_000296735.1 Chrysochloris asiatica
TCTATATCTATCTATCTATCTATCTATCTATCTATCTATCTATCTATCTATCTATCTATCTATCTATCTATCTATCTATCTATCTATCTATCTATGGAATCCTGGTGTGGCCTTGTAGGATCAGCACTGGATTGCTAAGCACAGGTTGGTGGTTCAGCCGCTTCTTGGAAACCCTATACAGTGTCATTATGAGTCAGAACTGACTTGAAGGCACATAACAACAACATCTATGTATGCAGTTACCAAGGTATCAGATAATCACAACCTTTCCATTCAAGCAGTAGATACCATTGTATATCTCTCCTGAATTAAGAGACCATCTCAACAGATTTGATGCATTGGGCATCAATGGCAAAAGACCAGATGAATTGTGGATGACATCAGGAATATCACACATGAAGAAGGAAAAAGGTCATTAAGAAACCAGGAAAGAAAGAAAAGACTAAAATGGAAACCAGAAGAAACTCTGAAAATTGCTCTTGAACTTTGAGAAACTAAAGCAACTGGAAGAAATGAGAAAAGCTCAACAGCAAATTTCAAAGTGCAGCTTGAGAAGACAAAGTCAAGTAGTATAATGAAATGTGCAAAGACCTGGATTAGAAAACCAAAAGAGGACATGCTCAGTATTTCTGAAGCTGAAATAACTGAAGAAAAATGTCAAGCTTCCAGTTACAATATTGAAAGATTCTATGGTTAAAACATTGAATGCTGCAGGAAGTATCAAAGAAGATTGAAGGAATAAACAGTCACTGTACCAAAAAGAATCGGTTGATTTTCAAAATTCCAAGAGACACTATGTGACCAAGAACCAATGGTACTGAAGGACCAAGTCCAAGCTGCACTGAAGGATTGGCAAAAAACAAGGCTCCAGGAACTGGTGGAATACAAATGGAAAACATTCAACAAATTGATGCTGCACTGGAGGTGCTCATTCATCTATGACAAGAAAATTGGAAGACAGCTACCTAGCCAACTGATTGAAAGAAATCCATATTTTTGCCCATTCCAAAGAGAGGTGACCTAACAGAATGTGAAAATCACTGGAAAATATCATTAATATCACATTCAAGTAAAATTTTATTTAAGATAATTTTTAAATGGTTGCATCTAAATTCAAGTCAGAGTCAGAAGAGGGCATGCAACTAGGGGTATCATTGCTGATATCAGATCGATCTTGGCTGAAAGCAGAGAATACCAGAAAGATGTTTACTTGTTTTCTTGACTACTCAAAGGCATTCAACTGTTGCAGACCGTGTAAGACTAGTCAGAGGTTCGAGGCCCTCTGGGGCCGAGTGTAACAAATGAGACCACTGGCAGTTAATGGCAAATTGCTTTCATATTAATATTCAGGTATATATATTAAATTAATACACTGGAGCCTTTGACAATCCACAGATAAATGTGGTATTTTCCTAAAGCCGAGACTAAAGGTTGCAAGGTTAAGCCTTTCTCCAAAGGATTAACTAAAAATGTCTTAGCTACTTCACAGCTCTTTGTTCCATAGACAAAGAACCCATCCTCCCTAATCCTTTTCCAGGTGCAGCCCATTCACCTGGGAGTCTGGAGTCCTCCTGCAGACCTGGCTCAGGAAGCCAAAGCAGCAGGACTCTGCCCAAGCTTTGGTCTTTATTTCTCACCTTCCCCCAACTATGCTCAGGGGCTATAGATATGTTAATTGAGCCTGAGAATCCAAGTTGCTAGCCTGGGATTCGAACCAGCGAAGTACGATGTAAAGTTACCTGAATGACTGGAAAAGTACTGATGTTAGCTGTACCTTGCCTAAGTCCCTCCCAGCTTGGTGTGAAGCTCCTCCCCTAAATAAAACAGAGGCCCGAGCTTCTCCAGGTGTGCATTGCTGGTTGGGAGGCATGGAGTAAAGATTGCGGTGCATTACTAGTTGGGAGGCATGGAGTAAAGATTGCAGGGCAGTGAGTTGCTGCCTGCAGAGGCCACGATGCATGTAGCCCAAAGCCTGCCCACCAGTGATGTATCCACCCTGGCTTTGGGGTTCCTCTTTGTCTCTCTCTTTGTCTCTTTCTGTGTATTCTTGATATATTGCAATTGCCGTCAGGTATCCCCTCCTCATGAACCGAACCCCAATGTCGAGGCGGGTCCCCGACATTCAACTGTATGGATCATAACAAACTATACGTTGCAAAGAATGGGTATTCCAGAACAGACCTAAGCCATGATACTTTGAATTGCCTCATATGTATGTAAAAGTTGGACAATGATTAAGGAAGACCACAAAGAATTGATGCATTAGAATTATGGTGTTAAAATATTGGAAGTACCATGGACTTCCAGAAATAAAAACAAATCTGTATTGGAAGAAGAACAGCCAGAATACTCCTTAGTCTTTCTTTATTTGAATATGTTGTCAGGAGGGTCCGGTCCCTGGAGGATATACATGCTGGTAAACTTGGTCAACGAAAAAGAGGAAGACCCCCAGCAACATGGATTGACACAGTGACAGCAAGAATGGGCTCAAACATAGCGATTGTGAGGATGGCACAGAACTGGGCAGTGTCTTATTCTGTTGTGCCAATTTTCCTTAGCCCTACGGCACTTCACAAAAACAATGTTCACTATGAGTCAGAACCAACTCAATGGCACACCAACAACAATTCCATTGAAATTAAACTACATTTCAAAACAAACTATGTAATTAAAGAAGGAGTCTACATTCCCCATTTTAAAAGGATTCATCTCACTAAAAAGATACAGTATTCTGGGATTTATTGTCATTTTTGAGAGTGTGATCTTATTATAATAATTTCTACATTTATCATACCCTCAACAAATGGATATTAGTGGTGGTTTTTTATTTTATTTTACTGAGATTAAGAACTAAAGTATAACTCTACTAAAAGAACAAAAAAAAGCTTCTAAGAAGTATAACATGTTTTAGACTAAGTAAATGATTCTTTAGTAGAAAGAGATAAAGTCACACCAAGTATGCTGACACCAAAAAACATCCCCAAATGTAAGGTTTTACAGTTTTCTGTTAAAAAAAATAAAATACAACGGAATAACTACATTTAAAGATCAGACTCTGTCCTACAGACAGTAAGGGCACAGCTAACCTTAAACTTTATTTCATCTAAGAAAAGACAGTTAATGAGAAAATATAAGGAGGGAAACTAAATTACTCAAGTGCCAGACCTTTGAATTTTTCTCGAATTTCATCTCTGCATTTTACCCTTATCCCTCAGCTGTTAGCCCCATCAGAAGTGCCTAAACTAAAGAGAGTTGTCTCCTTCAAGTCTCAGCCTTTTCTAGTGAAGCTGACCTCCAATGGCTGGTCAGAGGCAAAGGAGTATGCAGGCAGGGCTGGCTGAGCCAGTAATAACAGTTCTCACTGCAATACAACAAGCATGGTACTCATGAGTATAATTGTGTTTACTAATCTGTAGTGAACAAGATCACCTGAGTTTCACCATGTCAAAAAGATGTGGTAAAACCCAGATGAAATTGTTCACTACAGATTAGTCAAAAAGAACAAGTAAACCCACACTCACCTTGCTTACTGTCTGGTGTGGACTGCGAGTATGGCTAATCCAGCCCTGCCTGCATTCTCCTTTGCCTCTGACCAGCCACTAGAGGTCTGCTTCTGGGTGTAGTCAGTCCCCAGCTGGTCACCAAGGCTTCCTGACCAATAGGTTATTTAGTTAGCACAGTTAGCCTCCAACACACAGAGTGACACATTTGCAGCTGATATTCTTAACCTGGAAACTACAACAGCTTTGAAAATGTATTAAATTCCTTCAAACACTAACTTGAGGCCTGAAAGAATTAATGCCATTTTACAAAGTGACTGACTAGTAATGAAGAATTCAGACTTCTAGCAAGGGAATCTTATAATGTGAAAACAGCAATTTTACAATGTTTAATGTAAAATGTCTATCAATTTCAGATAATATATCTAGTATTAAAGATAACATATCAAGATTACTTCTTTTTCAAAATATGAACAGGACAGGAACCACAAAGAGTGTGTTTATCAGGAATATGTTTTATATTTGTGTCTTTATTACCCAAGGAAAAATGTAAAATTCTGTGCAGCTAGAATGTCAACTTGATTGCTTAATGATGGTTAATATTTGGGAATTTGCTCTGAGGGAAATAAAGTGGGAATTTAAATAGTGTTGCAACTTGCCATTAATGCTTGTTTTCACTGTCTATTTCCAAATGAGGATACAAATGAAAGATAATGAGAAACCTGCCCAGACTACATTATGTCAGTCAAACCCTCTTCCTTTTATTGACTCTGCAGATCCACGATGCTTTAACCGCACAGATGGTTTTGTTTTTAAGCTGCTAGTCTTTAAAGAAACGTTGAAGTTTCCTTATTTAGCCAATATTCTTACAGTCCTTGAGCACAAAATGTCTACCTACATAGATAAACACAGAGGTATAGTTTATATTCATCAAGCAGAATAGCAATTCATTTCAAGCTGTCCAGGCACCTCCTCTAAGAAAACGCTGACTCTCCTCATTGTTGATATTATACACCCCTCCCTTCCTTACTAGATTATATATTGTACAGTCCCTTCTGAACCCCAACGAAATGCCTGTTATTGTTATTCACAGTGACCCTGTATAGAATTTTCTAGGCTATAAATCTTGGCAGAAGCAGAAAGCCTCATATTTCTCCCACAGATGGCCTGGTGGGCTCGAACTACTGACCTTGTGGTTCCCAGTCCAGTGCTTATCTCATGGAACCACCACACTCCCAACAAAATGCCCAATACTCTGTAAAATTAGTCTAATTAAATTTTAGGACATAATCAAGTACTAGAAATAAACAACAACAAAAAAGACAAAAGTTTATATATAACAATGATAATCATCAGTGCAGCCATTTAATTTAATTAATGTTTTTTTAACCAACCAACCTAAACACTGTGATGCAAAAGCAGAATTAGAATTTAAATTTAAATAAGCATTCTACTCCATAAAAAAATGAGTAGGGTAGGGTGGATTTAACAAATATTCTTTTACTTTACCCATATAAACACCAGACTGTTTTTCCTCCCTTGGCTTGCTTTTCTTTCTTTGACATAACTGTTCTGATTCTTCAGCCTCCCAATGAAGAAGAGAAAAATTCCCTTGAAGCTGAACAAAATTCATCAGCAAATGAAATTACACTCATTTGATAAAATGCTAAATGGAAGAAGGCAGGTTTATTTTAAGCCATCAACAGGCTGTTTTAGTTAATCATGCACACTGCAGAAGACAGGAGTTTGGTTGCTAAGAATATGGTTGGCACGTTTCCATGAGATCCATGTGATGTGAGACGCATCTGTTCATTTTAACAGTGAAACAGAGGAAAAGAAACAAAACATTCAGGGTATATCTGGTGAGTCACTGTGAAACACAGGGCCAAATTAATTTCTGTGCTGTCTGTTTATTTTACACAACCTTATTATGACATCAGCTTTTTCTAATTATTCAACATGTTTCATTTTAAGAGTGATAGTTTATTAGAAAAGCAGTACATATTCCTTGTGGATACTTTGGAAAATATAAGAAAATGAAAATCTGCTCGAATATTGCTGTTGTTGTTAAGTGCCGTGGAGTCGGTTCCGACCCATAGCGACCCTGCACAGGGTTTCCGAGGCTGTAAATCTTTACGGGAGCAGAACGCCTCATCTTTTTCCCGCAGAACCGCTGGTAGTTTCGAACTGCTGACCTTGTGGTTCACAGCCCGATTCGTAACCACTACGCTACCAGAGCTCTAATATACACACCATAAAGTAGAGTAGAGCCGATAGTGACCCTGTAGGACAGAGTAGAACTGCCCCATAGTATTTCCAAAGCAGTAAATCTTTATGGAAGCTGACTGCCACTTTTGTCTCCAGAGGAACAACTGATGAATGCAAAGCCATCCTTTCGGTTTAAGCACGACACCGCCAGGGCTCCTAATACAATCAAATGAATACCGATATGTACAATGCCCAGCATATACGTGGTAAACCAAAGTCAAAGCAAACCCATTGTCCTGTATGACAGAATAGAACTGCCTCATAGGCGTGCCAAGGATATAATTTTTAAGAAAGATGACTGCCACATTTTCCCCCCACGAAGCAAGCAGCTAGTGGGTTGAAACTTTCAACCAATGGGCTAGCAGTCGAGGGTACATCTTCATAGTGGTAGTGGTGTTTGTGTGCTGTGCAGTTGGGTCTGACTCATAGAGACCCTGTATAGGATTTCCGAGGCTGTAAATCTTTACAGTGCTGGTGTGGTACTGTGGGTTAATGCACTGGAATGCAAGGTCGGCAGTTTAAGCTCACCAGCTGCTCCTCAGAAACCCTATACAGGGTTGCTATGGGTTGGAAACAACTCAGTGGCACTCAGTAACAATAACAAATATTTATAGGAACAGAAAACCTCATCTTTCACCCATGGAGTGACAGATAGATTTGAACTTCTGACCTTGCAGTTAGCAGTTCAGCTCATAAACCACTACACTACCAGAGCTCCTTATATACATATTATAATGTTGTTAAGTGCTGTCAAGTCCGTTACGACCCATTGCAACCAGAGGTTCAATATTTATTTGTTGAATGAATTAAGATATATTTTTCTGACAAAAATTGGATCATACTGCATATGTTTTTATAACCTCTTTTGCTCATTAAATTAAAAGAGTTATCATAAATCTTTTTATGTTGTTAAATATTCTTCTTAATCATCATTTTAATAGCTTCATTATTATGAGGCATATACGTTGTTCTTCAATAGCCAGGAACTGAACACAAGAATCTCCCCATTGAGGCTGTAACTATAATTCTGATGAAATCTGAATATGTTTAAGGTTTCTTGCTTAGATGCACACCTATTTTTCTGGTTACTGAAACAGCAAACAGGGTCTCAGCTGTTCTGGTCATGTGTGTTGTTGTTGTTGAGATGCTGTCAAGTTGGTTCTCACTTACAGCAACCCTATGCACAATAGAACAAAACACCGTTGGTCCTGCATCGTCCTCACAATTGTTGTCTCCTTGTCAACTCATCTTGTTGGGGGTCTTCCTCCTTTTTGCTGACCCTCCACGTTACAAAGCACGACGCCCTTTTCCAGGGACTGGTCCCTCTTGACAACATGTCCAAAGTGAGAGATGAAGTATTGCCATCCTCATTACTAAGGAACATTCTGGCTACACTTTTTCCACCACACATTTGTTTGTTCTGGCGGTCCCCAGTATTTTTAATATTCTTTGTCAACACCATAATTCAAATGCATTGATTCTTCTAAGGTCTTCCTTATTCATTGTCAAATGTTCAGATGAATATGAGGTGATTGAAAATACCATGGCTTGGGTCAGTCACACCTTAGTCTTCAAACTGACATCTTTGCTCTTGAACACTTTCAAGAGGTCTTATGCAGAGGATTTGCCTAAATCCAGTATGTAATTTGATTTCCTACTTGCTGCTTCCACAAATGTTAGTTGTGGATCCAAACAAAATGATGTCTTTGACGCTTCAATCTTTTCTCTACTTATTATGATGGTACTTATTGGTCCAGCTGTAAGGATTTTTGTTTTCTTTACCAGGAGGTGCAATCCATACTGAAGATTGTGATCTTTGATCGTCATCAGTAGTTCAAGTCCTCTTCATTTCCAGCACACAAAGTTATATCATCTGCATATATTGTTAGTCTTTCTCCAATTCTGATGCCACATTCTTCTTTATATAATCCAACTTCTTGGATTATTTGCTTAGCATACAGAGTGAATAAGCACAATGAAAGAATACAGCCATGGGACACACCTTTCCTGATTTTAAACCATTCAGCATCCCCTCATGAGCAGGTTCCTCATGAGCACAATTAAGTGTTCTGCAATACCCATTTTTCACAATGCTATCCAGAGTTTGTTATGATCCACACTGTCGAATGCTTTTGCATAGTCAATAATACACAAGTAAGCATATTTCTGGTATTTTCTCCTTCCAGCCAAGATCCAACTGATGTCAGCAATGATAGCCCTTGTTACAAATACTCTTCTGAGTCAAGTGTAATTCTACCATTTGCAGGTACAGACTAAAGATGGCCAAAGATAGCCGTCTGTTTGGCAATTCTCAGCACACCATAATGGTCTTCAGAGAGAAATAGCCATGGACATTGATGTCCAAAACATCTTCAGTGTGTGTCTGCTGTGGATAAAGAGGATGGGCAAAAAGACTTGAAAGATTATGATTCAGAAGACTGAGACACTTGAAGCAAGGAGAAAAAAAAAAGGACAGTTAAACGTGGTTGGTGTCTTCTATAAACTCACGTGAATCAACTGTTTTCACTAAAGACAAGGTGGAAAAAGAAAAAATCTAAACAAAAAGTAATGACAGAAGGTAAACAGAAGATTCATGGATTCAGCAAAACTATCATCTGCCTGAACAAGAACAAGCCTGCTGGAAAAGAATTTAAGTATCAGCAGAAAAACTGGAGAATGTCTGCAGCTTCACCATGACAGTATTAGAAAGCTGAGGGCATGTTAAGAGAAATGCCTTCTCAGGGACAGAGTTTCTCTGTCACAATGTGCTTTATCTGAACCCACTGTCAAAGAGGGTGGCTGTTAACCAGAAAGAATGTCCCACAGATGAGTTACGACATTCAAAATACATGGTCAAGTCAGTTCAGTGACAATTGAAAAGTGGAATTTGAAATTTGAATCAACTTGTAGAGAAATATAGATCCAAAAATTTGTACTAGCTTAAACAAAAAATAAAATTTTATTTCTTGCTTACTTAAAGTAAGACAGGTGTTCCTGGTTGGCTTTGCCAACCTAGTTCTCCTCCAGAAAGTGCCTCAGAGACCCCGCCTCATTTACTCTTGTCTCCATCAGGTTCTCATCCTCAACAACTGCCTCTAGTCAGTGGAAGAGAAATGAGAACATGCAAAGAGCACATCTACTTCTTGAAAGGCTTATCCCAGAAATGGGATTCACCATTTCTGCTCCATTCCACTTCCAGAACTCAGTCATATGATCTAACTATAGGGAGGCTGGAAAATCCAGTCCAAGTTTATGCCCAAGAAGAAGAAAGTGTATTGGGACAGTGGAATAGCATTATCTGTGTTATAAGGAGCTCTGGGAGCATAGTGGTTACAAGTTGGGCTGCTAATCGCAAGGTCAGCAGTTTAAAACTACCAGCTGTTTCACCGGAGAAAGATGAGGCTTTCTGCTCCCATAAAGATTTATGGCCTCTGAAACCCTAATGCAGGGTCACTATGAGTCAGAACAGACTCCACGGCACACCACCACCATCTGTAGTATAAATATGGTCATATATGGAATATATGAGTGAATTTTCTTTGGATTCCATCAGTATTGTAAATGAAGGGAAAATAAAATTCATGTCTTGATGATTAAACATCCATTTTAATTTATTACCATAAAAAACAAGCGAATTTCTGGGTCCAATTGCATACAACATTCTGAGACTTTACACTAAATGATGTCAAATTGACCTTGTTGCTGTTGTTAAGTGCTGTTGAGTCAGTTCCAACTCATAGCAAGCCTGAATAGGGTTTCTGAGGCTTTAAACTTTCTTAGGAGCAGGAAGCCTTATCTTTCTTCAGCAAGGCAGCTGACAGGCTCAAATCACAGATCTTGGGGTTCACAGTCCAGTGCTTATCATATGGAGCCACCACACTCCCCAAATTGACCTTGAGAAGTTATTTGATTGATGCTCTTACATGCAGTAGATGATGTAGCTCATGCCAACATCCATACCCTTGCTAAAACAGAATACAGTTCTTTTACTTAATTTTTTAAAAACTTTCTATTGCAAATTGAGTGAAGATTTACAGTGCAGATCATCCATTTTACATTCAATAAAGCACATTTCATTTCAGTGACTGCAATCCCCTCCATGTACCAGCAGTTACCCATTTCCCGTGGTTCTGATTTTCAGTCCAGTTTCCTCCCCACTCTGCTGAACTTTATCCTTAGATTAAGGCTGCCCTTTTGATCTTGCATGGTTGACCATTCCAGGGTGTACATACCTTACTAGTGTTGTTGTTCCCCTCTCTACACCTATCTACTGCTTGAATGGAAATTGAGAAAAATAAAATATTCAAGTAATAGAAAAGACTTGTGAGAGATGTAAAACAAACCAGAGGTAATCGCCATTAATCTTATGTTGACTTCTTTCCATGCAATTCTTACATATATATGTCCTACAAATAAGATTACATTATTTTTGCTGATTTTAATTTTTAAATGTGAACATTCTTCTCTTGTTCTATTTTTCCTTTTCCTTCTAGTTTCTTTTTCCTTGTTTACTTCTACCTTTCATCCTTTCTGTCCTTCCTTTCTTCCTTCTTTTCCTGTATTTTTTTTTCTTTCTCATGTTTAACTCTTGGATGGATGTAAATGAGCTACTTCACTGAGTCAGTCTTGACATTAGAAGGAATACTCTACCATGGTAATTAAGAGCTTAGCCCCTAGAGCCATACTGCCCGAGTCTGAATTTCAGTTTGCTCAGATACTTGCTATTATGACTTCTCTTTGTTTCAGTTTTCTTATCTGTAAAATGGAGTAGTAATAGTACCTACCTCATTGAGTACTCTTAATCTTTGTAAGAATTAAATGAGCTCTTACATGTAAAGTGCCATAAAAAGTTCCTGGTGTATAATGAGTAAATGCTTACTGTTTGCTTCCCTTGTCCCACATCCTATTCTGAATCCGGCTTGAACCTCTGGAAGTTCTTTGTCAATGTATGCTTGCAGCTGTTTCTGTATTACCTTTAGTAAAACTTTACTCACAAGGGATATCAAAGAGATTGTCCAATGATTTCCGTATTCCGTTGGGTGAGCTCTCTTTGGAATGGGCACAAATATGGATCTCTACTAATCAGTTAGCCAGATTACTGATGAAGATCAAAGACCACAGCCTTCGGTATGGGTTGCATCTCAATGTAAAGAAAACAAAAATCCTCACCACTGGACCAATAAATAACATTCTTATCAATGGAGAAAAGATTGAAGTTGTCAAGGACTTCATTCTTCTTGGATCAACCATCAATAATCATGGACGCAGCAGTCAAGAAATCAAATGACATACTGCATTAGGCAAATCTGCTGCACAAGATCTTTTTAAAGTGTTGAAGAGCAAAGATGTCAGCTTAAAGACTAAGGAGCACCTGACCCAAGCCATGGTATTTTCAATAACCTCATATGCATATAAAAGTTGGACAGTGAATTAGGAAGATTGTAGAAGAATTGATACATTTGAGTTACGGTATTGGAGGAGAATACTGAAAGTGCCATGGGCTGCCAAAAGAACAAACAGCTCTGTGTTGGAAGAAGTGCAGCCAGTGCTCCTTGGAAGCCAAGATGGCCAAACTTCATGTCTCATACTTCAGACATATTGTCAGGAGGGACCAGTCGCTGGAGTAGGATATCATGTTTGGTAAGGTGGAGGGTCAGAGAAAAAGAGGAAGACTTCCAGCGAGATGGATTGGCAAAATGGCAGCATCAATGTGATCAAGCATGACAACAATTGTGAGGTTGGCCCAGGACCAGGCAGTGTTTCGTTCTGTTGTGCATATGGTTACTATGAGTCAGTACCTATTCGATGGCACCTAACTTTAAAGTGTTAAAGAGCAAAGGTATCACTTTGGGGACTGAGGTGTCCCTGGACCAAGCCATGTTATTTTCAATATCCTCATATGCATGCGAAAGTTGAACAATGAATAAGAAAGATCATAGGAGAATTGATGCATATGAGTTATGGTGTCAGAGAAGAATACTGAGAGTACCAAAGATTGCCAGAAGAACAAACACATCTGTGTTGGAAGAAGTGCAGCCAGAACGCTCCTTAAAAACCAGAATGGTGAGACTTCGTCTCTCATACTTTGGACATGTTATCAGGAGAGACCAATCTCTGGAGAAGGGCATCATGTTTAATAAATTGGAAGGTTAGTAAAAAAAGGGAAGATCTCCAATAAGATGGATTGGCACAGTGGCAGCAGCAATGGGCTAAAGCGTAATAATAATTGTGAGGATGACACTGGACCAGGCAGCATTTCACTCTGCTGTGCATAGGATCACTATGATTCGGAATAGACTCAATGGTACCTAACAACACAACAACAACAGCAGCAGAACTGCCCAAAAGGTGTCCAAGGCTGTGTATCTTTATGGAAGCACACTGCCACATCTTTCTCCTGCAGAGTGGCTGGTGAATTTGAACAGTAGACCTTTCAGTAAGAAGCCGAACTCTGAACCACTGTACCGGCAGGGCTCTTCATGTCACATAGATGTTTTCCAACTTGATGCTTGCTTTCAATTGTAGCTGAGAGTGGAGTTTGGAGTTATTGTCCTGATAAAGTCAAAGCCATCGTTCTTTTATTTATTTGACAGTTTTTACATTAGGTGTTAGTTTTACATTTGGTATTAGAAAAGCCTTTGTTACCTATTTATTGTTGAACTAATTAATCAAGAATTCATACAGGTAGAGACATCATTATTTTTTTCTAAATTGTTTGCTAGTTATACCTACATTATTTTTTATTCTAGAGACTGAATTAAAGGGCTCCACCGAGAAATGATATGCTTCCCTCATCAGAGTATAACTGAATAGAGTATACTTTCATTGTGTTATAGACACAGTTCAAAGAGAGATCTGTACCTTCAACTCTTAACTGTCAACCCATAGATAACTCACTTAGGAAATCAATGCAGTAATCAAAATAACAGAAAAAAGAAACCTAGAAAATAATCTCAGCCTGGACTCCATACTTCTTTCTTTTGGGTTCTGTCAAAAGAAAGGCCACCAACAGCACCTTTACCTGAGTCAGTGTCTTAGTTATCTAGGGCTGCAAAAACAGAAATATCACAAGTGGATGGTTTTAACAGAAATTTATTATCTCACAAGTTAGGAGGCTAAAAGTACAAATTCAGAGGACCAGCTTTACAGGGAGGCTTTCTCTCTGTGTCTCCTGCTTCTAGGAGGTTCTCAGCACAGTGACCCTGAGTCAAAAGGACACACTCAATTCCTGGGTCTTCTTTCTTAGTACTAGTAGTTCCATCTCTTTCTGCTCACTTCGCTCTCCATTTATTTCTTGTAAGATAAAAAGTGCTGAAAGCTACACCTCTGGGAAACTCCCTTTACATTGGATCAGGGTTGTAATGTGAGTAAGGGTGTTGCATCCCACCCTAGTCCTCACATCAGATCACATCAGGGGGGATAAGTACATAAATGTCAGGTACATAATTACATAACTGCCAAATCTCTGAGAATCATGACCCAGTCTGCTGTTGCTGTTGAGGGGAAATAATGTTAAGATGCTTGGCTGTCTTATGAATATTGGTTTCCCTGGCCTACTATTGTAAAATAGACACTTGAGTGGGATAGAAAGGAATGTTGGGAACATGATTACAGAAAGTTTGTAAGCCTATCTTCAGCCTATAACTCATTGTTGTTGTTGTTGTTGTTAAGTGCCGTCGAGTCGGTTCCGACCCATAGCGACCACCTAAAACAGGTTCTACAACTTGCCCAGTGAAATAGGCTTCTTGCAGAGCCTTAGTGTATAGGACCTTAGGTGGAATTCTGAGCCCCATTCAGAACCTTCTGAGGTGGGACATTTCCACTAGAAAGAACAAGCAGACCAGCCTGAAACAGCTAGAGCAATACAAGATACATCTTCAAAGAAAGATCAGCAGAAAAATACCTAAAACAAAAATGGCAATCTGATTGGCTACTTACTACAAGAACAAGCAAGTTGTTTGCCAGAGAGCCATCAAGGCAAGCAATCAAGTCCCTTCAGGACAAACCCCCCTCTCCAAGACTGAAACTCAAAAGGAACATATGAGCAGGCATGTAAGTTTGCTGGCAACCATGTTGGTCTATGGGTGAGTGGAAGAGGAGGAAAGGCAGTAATGAAGAAATGGGCTGAGTTCAACCATGCTCCATAGATTCCTGTTGACCTGGAGATAA
>NW_006408804.1:469125-469629 GCF_000296735.1 Chrysochloris asiatica
ATTGTTATCATTGCAATGAAGCAATGGTGTAAACCCATGTTCTCCCATGTAAACTATCACTCAGTTCACAGTAAAAACTTTAAAAAAAAACACAAAAAAATGATATATATATGTGTGTGTATGTATATACACACAGAATATAAATTCAATTTATTTATTAGTGGACTTAACAGATAGAAAATTACTATGTCAATTTGCTATGAAAGTTTCCAAGTGCCTATTACTCATAAACCAATGCATTAAAAAAAAAACTACTTTTTCAAGCAGTTTTAGGTTGACAGAAAAATTGTGTAGAAAGTACAGAGTTACCATAAACTTAGTTCTCTAGCGCTGCTAAAACAGAAATATCACAAGTGGCTAGCTTTAACAAACAAATTGATTCTCTCATAGGTTAGGAGGCTAGAACAAATTCAGGGCACCAGCTCTAGAGGAAGGCTTTCAGTCTTTGTTGGTTCTGAAAGAAGATTCTTATCTCCTTTCAACACTTGCGGATCTGGCATTTCT
>NW_006408804.1:470324-473429 GCF_000296735.1 Chrysochloris asiatica
CGGGAGAAAGATGAGGCTTTCTACTCCCGTAAAGATTTACACCCTCGGAAAACCTATACAGGGTCGCTATGGGTCGGAACCGACTCGATGGCACATAACAACAACAACAACAACCCCCTTGTCTTAGTTTCCTAGGTCTGTACTAAAAACATACAATAAAGTGGGTGGCTTTAAACAATATAAATTTATTGTCTCAATTACGGAGGCTAGAAGTTCAAATCAGGTCATATCAATTCTTTCTGAGGGCTTTGACAGAGGAACTGCCCCATGACTCTCTCCTACTTTCTGGCGACTGTTGGGCACTTTGGTAATCCTTTGTAGCAACAGGAAAAGGATATAGATGCATCTACTTCTATCATAACATGGAGTCTGTCTTCTTCCTATTTGTGTCTCTGTCTCTATGTCTGTTCTCCTTTTTTATAAGATACTACTGAGGAGGGATTAGGATTCATCAAACTTCCATATGACCTCATGTTGTTGTTGTGAAGTGCCATCGAGTCAGTTCTGACCCGTAGCGACTCTGTATAGGGTTTCTGAAGAGCAGCTGGTGAGCTTGAACCACCGACCTTGCAGTTCAAATGGCTTTTTCTGTCTGGCACATTAACCCACAGCGCCACACCACTGGAGGCTAACTTAATTTAGCATCTGCAATGAAAAGCTATGTGTCCAAATAAGATTAGGTAGGATTACAATTTATTTTGATGTGGATTTGCAGGATAAACACTGGACTGCTAACCGCACGATTGGCAGTTCATACTAACCAGTCACTCCTTAGAAACCCTATAAAGGTTGCTATGAATCAGAACCAACTGGTGGTACTTAACAAGAACAAAAACAACACTCAGTCTATAATATTCCTATTAGTAAACTGTAAATTGTTTCTCCTATTAGCAGCATCATGAATTTGCAAGGTATATTTGTTATGATTGACAAATCAATAGATACATTATTAACGAAAATTCAGTTTACATCAGAGTTTTCTCTTGTGTTGTTAATCCTATGGGTTTTGGCAAATGCATAACGTAATTTGTTCACTGTTTCAGTAGCATACAGAATAGTTTCATTGCCCTAAAAATACTGTTCTCCACTCATTTCTCCTCTTACTCTCCCTCCCGGAGCCCTGACAGCCATAGATTTTTCTACTGTCACTATAGTTTTACCTTTTCCAGAAGGATGGCATATAGATGGAGCCATACAGTTTTTTAACTGGCTTCTTTCACTTAGCAAGTTAAGATTTCTACATGTCTTTTTTTTTGTAGCAGGATAGTTCATTTCTTTCTTTTCTTCTTTTTTTAAAGAATTTTTATTGTGAATTGAGAAGTTTTACAGAGCAGATCATCAGTTTTACAGTCAACAAATCATATACTTCCTTTCATTACAATCATTTCTTTTTATTGTTGAATAATATTCCATTTTATGATGTACCATGGTCTGGTTACCTATTCACCAGTTAAAGGACATCTTGATTACTTCCAATTTGGGACAATTATAAATTAAACCTCTATGAATATTTATATGTTGATTTTTATGGGTACATACATTTTCAACTCATTTGGGTAAATTTGGGTTGCTAGAATATATGGAAGGCAATATTTACCTTTGAAGAAACTGCCAAACTATTCCAGATTAGCTGTACCATTTTTTCTGTTATTCTGCATTCTCAAGTGCATCTGGTATTGTCAAGTGTTTTAAATTTTAATTATTTTCCTAGGTGTGTAGTGGTATGTCATTGTTGTTGCAATTCTCTAATGTCATACACTTATTTCCCACACACATGTCTTCTTTGGTGAGGTGCCTATTTAGATCTTTTGCCCATTTTGTAATTTGGTTGTTTTCTTATTGTTGATTTTTTTAAAGTTCTTTGCATAACTTGGATACAAGTTCATTATCAAGTATATATTTCACAAATATTTCCTTTCAGTCTGTGGCTTGTCTTAATCAATGTATTTTTCAGAGACAAAAAAATACAACAAAGAAGGGCAAAGAAAGGACCAATTTAACTGGCTTGTATGTTACTGCATTAAAATTACTGCATAAGTTTTGACTTCTTCATTCCTGTGTTGAGGTTATATAAAGTTCCCAAAATATGTACACTGGCCTGGCAGTTAGTTTATTACTGATAAAATCACAATACATTTAGATTTTTCTCATCTGTAGAAAATACTCAAATCCTAAAGGCACTGATTGAATAGCATATTTCCTTTCCAACTGTAACTTATTCAATACGTTATATTTTTAAAAAGTATCAAGATATGGATTTCTATTGATTGTATGCCATGTAAAATGTTACATCCATATGGACTCTGGTGTAGCACTATGGGTTAATGTGCTGGACTGCTAAATCGGTATGAACTCCAAGGTCGGTGGTTCAAGCTCACCAGCTGCTCCTTGGAAACCCTAGACAGGGTTGCTATGGGTTGGAACTGACTGGGTGGCACTTAACAACAACAAAATATTATATAGCATGGAGCTTCACATTCAGGTTTTATTCCAAGTAAGGACTCTCTCTTAACTCTAAGTCTTCTTAAACTCCAAGCTCTTGGCCTCTTACGCACTGTCTCAAATTTTCTCATGGAGAATCCATAGATAACATTTTACCAATTTTCACTCCTCTGCATCTATGGCCCCTCTTAAGCTTCCAGATTCCTGTGTGTTTCTTAAAACATGTACCATTAAGTGTTATTAGACTAGGAGTCTGGGTACTAGTAACAACAGTTATGGTGTTAGACTTTAGGGAAATTAATTTCTTGATTATCCTTTTTCTCTGAAAAATGTACATTTAATTTCCCAGAGTAAGACCATCATTTTTTATGCAGTTTACTTAGGAACAAGATAACTATTTTAACACATAGTCTTCAAGTAGTAATTTTCTTTAGCAGTATTACTTCACACAATAAAATATTGATCTTTTGAAGATCTTTAAATATTTATAGAATTGAGAAAAAAATGAAACCATTGTTCACTACTCCAAGATATAGTTCTTTCAGCCATCTTTGATTAGAGTGTGTTTGGAAAATGTTAGTTTATAGTTAAAATTGTGGACACAAGAAATGAGCATCATTTTAGTGTCAAGTCCCAGTGAAATGGCATTGCATACTGTTAATC
>NW_006408804.1:477150-485517 GCF_000296735.1 Chrysochloris asiatica
CAAGGGACCAATGAACAGCTACCAAAAGAAAATAATGTCCACACCTTTATCTCAGCGGTTCTGCTAGGCATCTGTGGCCGCTCCGATCCTACACCCGCATGGTCTTACCCAAGATGGCGGCTCCTCGAGCAGCTGAGCTTCCTGGACCAGAAAGCAATGGGTTTCTTGTTTCTGCCACAAATTCCCCCAGCTGTAAGCCTTCCAACCTTCTAAATATTCCTTTATATGTGGTTAAGAGTTCTGGGACAATTCCCTGAGCCTGTTTGGTGGGGTATTCTGTGTTGTTGTTGGCGGAGCTCTTTGCTACACATCCACCCAATCCGCCATCTTGTTTGTTCTCCCTCTTTCTTTTTGATATACACAAAAACACTCAGGAATATATAATCATTTAAACAACCACAGGACACAAACCTGCTTCCTGGCCACCAGCACACAACCTTTCTCTTTCCATGAGTCTAGAGTCTTCAGCTGCTCTCCCTCTCCATGCCATCATCTCTGCCTCCATCTCGGGTATCACTGGTCTCTGGTTAAGGTCCCACATTCTGTTCATGCTCTTCCCCCTTGATGGTCTTAGGGTCTTCTGGTCCTGGAATGTAAGATGAACTACTTCCCCCTTTAGTTTATAAAACTTCTACCATTATAGTTGTGACAATTCAGTTAGTCATGATAAAAATTACTCACTATAGAATCAAAAGAATCCTATACCCATCTCCTTTTACCAGACCCATCTAGACAAGATGAAAACTATTTAGTGAGGATTCTACATTCCCCCATGCACTCTGAAACTAAAATCCCTCATGAAAACTTGTAAGCCAGCCACTTCAGGCCTTTATAGTGCACCCACACTCCAATTTTAGGTAGCCTATATCTAAGTTGCCTGTCTCTATCAACCCTGTATACTGAGGGGATAGGTTTGACCCTTGCTGTGAAGACTCCTTCCCTCTCAGTTGGTATTTTGAACTACTACATCCATAAGAATAGGTCAAGTTCATCAAATTGTAGTAATTCGTACTTGCTCCCTTTATCGAATTTATCTTCCTCTAGTCGAGCTCTGGTCATCAAGATAACAAAGCTAGATCAAATGAGTACTATCTGCAAGTTAGTGCATCTCCCCCACTTCATATAAGCTGGAAGCTTCACTCTCAGCTCTAGCCCTCCATGGCTAGGTCAATTTCCATAGGCTCAGAAGTTCCCAAGTATCCCCAAACTTCAGACCAACCAGCCCTTCCTCTTCTTTCTCTCTCATCTCCAGGTCAACAGAAGTCTATGGAACATGGTTAAACTCAGCCCATATCGTCATTACTGACTTTCCCCCACTTCCACTCACATGTAGACCAACACAGTCGCCAGTGAGCTTACATGTCTGCTCGTGTGTTCCCTTTGAGTTTCAGTCTTGGAGGGGAGGGTGGTGTTGTCCTGAAGGGACTTGATTGCTTGCCTTTATGGCTCCTCTAGCCACTCTGGGTTAGTCCACATGTCCTTTCAAGTGGGAATGTCCCACCTCAGAAGGTTCTGGATGGGGCTCAAGATTCAACCTAAGGTCCTATACACTACAAGGGATCTGCAAGAAGCCTATTTCACTAGGCAAGTTGTAGAGCCCCTTTTAGGTATTCCAGTCAGTTATATGGCAGCATCAGTGGGCTCAAGTGTGGCAACAATAGTGAGGTTGGCCCAGGATTGGGCAGTGTTTCATTCTATTGTACATAGGGTCACTATGAGTTGGTACTGACTCAATGGCACCTGACAACAACAATCAGTTATAGGCTGAATATAGGCTTATAAGCTTTCTGTAATCATGTTTCCCAATATTCCTTGTTATCCCACTCAAGTATCTATTTTACAATAGTAGGCAAGGAAAACCCACATCCATAAAACAGTCAAGCATCTTAATGTTGTTGTTAAGTGCCATTGAGTTGGTACTGACTCATAGTGAGTTGGTATTGACTCATAGCACAGCAGAATGAAACACTGCCTGATCCTGGGCCAACCTCACTATCGTTGCCACGCTTGAGCCCATTGATGCTGCCACTTTTATTTCCCCTCTTTTACCCTCTCAAACTATGCCTCAATCCCTGTATCAGAGAGTTCTGTGGTTTCAAGGTAGAGCATGCATCACTATTTACCTCTGCCCCATTTAGCCCATGAAAACCTGCCTAAGTGGTCCCCTATCTACCTTGTTCTTCCATTCCCTTTCCCCTTCTTGTATGTTGCACTCCCCAACACCTGAACTATGATGCAACCTTTTCCTTAATTTAAAACAGCCTTTTTTATCCTATAATCTACCTGACCTCCTCATCACCCGGATCTCTGTTCCTATATTTTTATCTTCTTTCACATTGTAATTGTGTTGATCATAGACTGACCTCCCAGAGCCTCTGAATTCATTCTTGTAGTTTTGTTCTGTTCTGGACCGTTCCAATTGTTGATTGAGTTCCTGGAGGTCCTGCCACTTATGCCAATCTATGCTTGTTGTCTGTTCTTATTCAGTCTCAGTCCAAAGATCTCCCTTTAGGATGTTTTGAAGTGCTGGGTTGGCTTTGACAAAGTCCCTTAGCTTCTGTTTATCCTGTAATGTTTTTTATTACAGTGTCATATTTGATTGACAGCTTTGCTAGGTAGATAATTGTTGGTTGGCGTTTTTTTGTTTTGTTTTGTTTTTCTCTCTCAGGGTTTTATATATGTCTCCCCATTGCTTTCTTGGCTGTATGGTTTTTGATGAGAGAAAGAGCTTAAGTTTATTTGCTTGCCTTTGTAAGTATAATTTCTCTTTTCTCTAGCTGCTTTCAGGATTCTCTCCTTGTCTTTGCTTTTGGAGAGCTTGATTATGATATGTCTTGGTGATTTTCTTTTGGGGTCTATCCTTCCTGGGCTTCCTGATGCTTATCTTTTTGTCTTTCAGGATGTTAGGGAAATTAATCATCCAGAAGCTCTTCAACTACTTCTTCTGTAGTCTTCTGTGATCCTTGCTATTTTGGAATTCTAATAATCTTCAGGTTATTCCTCTTCATGTCACCTCACATGAATTTTAGACTTCAGATTATTTTTATTTTTTCTGCTTGCTCTTCTATCTTATCAGTATTGAGAGAATTGTCTTCCATCTTGTTGGTTCTGGCTTCCATCTCTTTAATTCTACTCCTTTGCACTTTCAGTGTATTGTCCATTTCTGATATTTTATTATTAATCATTTGGACCTCTTTTTGCAGGTTTTGAATTATTTCCAATACTATTTCTATCTTATTTGATTGTTCCTGTAGCACTTCCCTGATTTCTTCCTTATTTTTCTGAACCCCTCTGTGGCATTTGGATACACCTCAGTATCATCCTCCTGAATTCCTTCTCAGGCAGTTCCAAAACCTGCCCTCTTTCCAATGTAAAGTCCAGATCTGTCTCCAGCTCATTTGTTTCAACTACTTTACTTTGTTTCTGGACATGTACTGAGATCTTCTGGGTTTTTTTTGTGTTTTTTTTTTTTGGGGGGGGGTTTCAATAATTAGATGTATTTTCAATGCTTAGATGAATATCTGTTGGTGTATTATAAAGCTTTCTGATTGCCTCCAAGTAGATGTGATCAGGAGATGGGCTTCACTTTTCACTTTTCACTTCTCTTATTACTCAAATCAGAATAATTTTAGCAAGTATTGGCTATCTATTTGGTGTCTAGCAGCTGGTATTGGCTCTTGCCTGGATGGTGGAATTTTATAGGGTGCAATTGTAGCTTGGTATATGATCACAATTGCTGTCTTTTCTTAGGTAACACAGGGAGCAAACAAGCCCATCAAGGTAAAAGAGGGACCAATAAGCAAAAAGCAAAACCACAGTGACAAACAAAAAAATCCCAGATTGGACACTAAAGTCTATAATCACCAGAAAAGAAAGAAAAAGAAACCTGTAGCAAAATATGAGTAAGCCTTTAACACTTCTCTTTCAGTTTCTTGGCTTCAAGACCTCCTGGGAAATTTCAAGATGTTTCCATTGCTACTTAGGACATAACCCAAAATTTAATTTGGCTTCTTTCCCATTTTGTCTTTCTCTCTCCATTTCCCTCAAACTCACTCAGGTGTTTCTCCTAGTGAGAAATAGCCTAGGGCCAGCTCGAATTGTTTTGGGAGACCCTCCCATTTTAAGTGACCCTTCTGTTTTAAGCTATTCCTGTTGACTCCTCCCTCTTCTTCAATTCTGGGCCCAGGGGTCTTTGCTGAGCAGATCCGTGAGAGTGTGTGTAGTAGAACACTCTGGGGATGGGGAGTGTCCACTCGTTCAGGCACCCCTTCTAGTCACCAGAGGGGAGGTACACAGACAGAGACAAATGAACAACAAAAAAAATGTTCACACCTTTAACTCCGACAATTGGCCAGACACCTGCGATGGGAGCTCTCCCCTGCTCTTGTATTCTCTCTGCCCACAGTCACAGATCGGAAAACACCACCTTTCTTACTTCTGCTACAAATCCCACTATCAGTAAGCCTTCTAAATAGTCCTTTATATATAGTTCAGAGTTCCAGGACCATCCCTGAACTTCTTTCATCCAGTATTCTGTGTTATTACTTAGTAGTTTTAAGAGTTTCTTTAGGTTGGTTTCAGAGTGAATACTGTAACAGTTTGAAAAAAAAAAAGGCGGGGTGGGTCTGAATATCCAGAAACTAAGCATTTCCTCTAGGATGAGGAGAGAGGGTGAGAGAAGGCCACTGTGGGTCTCTGAAGCTGCTGTAATCTACAGTGTTAACTCGTGATCTACAGGCTTAAGGAAAACTATAGACTTCATCTCCAACATCAGGAGTCTTCCTCTTGTATAGGACTCCTACTACTACTTCCACATGGATCTTACCTCCTTCAGTCAAATCAGCTGAAGTTTGGCCCCTCTTTTTCATTAAAAGATACCACTAACTACTGCTGGAGTCCTGGTATGGTGCTGTATGGTAAGAACTGGACTGCTAACCACAAGGTTAGCAGTTTAAACCCACCAGCTGCTCCTCCAAAACCCTCTACGAGGTCACTATGAGTCAGAACTAACTCAACAGCACTTAAAAACAACAACAACAAACTATCCCTGCTGGTCCCAATGGTTAACACACCTGATTGCTAACCAAAATGTTCGCAGTCAAAATCCACCCAAAGGTACCTCTGAAGAAAGGTCTGGTGATCTACTTTAAAAAAATCAGTTATTGAAAACCCTAGGAAGCAGAGTTCCATCCTGCCACACATGGGGTCACTATGAACCAGAATTGATTCCACAGCAATTGATTTAATCACCCCTGAGGTATGTATTTAATTAGGATAAATGCCTGCCCCAGAGTCTGGATTAAAAGTAATACGCATATTTATACACAAACTGCTGGAAATTTTAAAGTAAATTACAGACCACAGAACACCTTCCCTTTTAAAAGTCAAGCTACTTGAAACAGGGACTACATTTAAGATGTCCTCTTCCTCATTTCTCATTCTGCAGTTGAGTTGATTCCAACTCATAGCATAAGGACCCTATAGAACAGAGTAGAAAGGATTTCTAAAGCTACAAATCTTTATGGAAACAGACTGCTACATCTTTCTCTGGCAGAGCACCTGGTGGGTTCAGGTGAGCAGACAGCAGCAGTTTCCTATCCTTAGTGCCATAGTACGACTGCTCCCAATGGGCTAGGTGTTACCACATTTCCTGAAGTATAGTGTTAGAACATCATTCTTCTCGGCTATAATCTTAGGAGAAATTAAACATGTCTCAATCCTATTTTCCCTTGCTAGATACTCAAATGTTTTAATTAAACTTCTAAAAAACCTTGATTCAGGTATGAGACAGGAAAATCTGGAAAGGTAATTAAGTGGAATATGCCATGTTCATTATTCAGCAAATGAATTCTCACTTCCCATGAAAAGGTTAAAAAAAAAAAAAAGGGTGGGGGGAGAAGAGAAAAAAAAAGGCAAAAGCAAAAGAAAACAGTTTTATTTCATTAAGCCTCCAATCACTCCTGAAATTACCCAGCCTAACAAGTCAAGTATGTAAAAGCACCTGGAGATACAATAAACAGAAGTGAAAAGAACACAGCTAGTAAAGTTTCATGGGCAAATCAATTTATACATTTTTTCTAGAAAAATGAGTAGAGTCCACTAATCATTCCTTCCTATATTAAAGATTCCTTTCTATATTAGATGTACATGTTTCTTTATACACATCAGTTTTAATTTCTTGGCAAAGACTTTAAAGAACAAATATCAAAGACCAAATAAAGGAACTAGAAGTAGGTGATATACTCACAGAGGAACTTCTATGAATGCAATAGTTATGCTTGTGTGTATTGTCATGAAACTCTTTGAATTGTAGTTCAACTGAAACAGGAAATCCAAGTGTTCCACCCAATGGATTTGAGTGCTTTCCCTCCCATAGAATGGAATGTTGGGTGTGCCTTTATTTTCAATCAAGTGGTTATTACATATGTGCATGAGATATGGGAGATGTCACTAGTAATAACTGAAAACCTAACCTGAGAAAAGCTTAAATTGCAGGGGAATAAGAACAGAACTGCCAAATCATGAGTAGAAACATGGTTTTAGAAAATCCTTCTCTTAGTTTTTCTTACACTCAGAATTTTGAGAGCATCTTTTATCATGTTGAAATGATCCTACTCTTTTCAGAAAAGGAAAAGGAACAGAAAGCACAGCTGCATATGGAAGGAAAATCATCCTTCAGGAGAATTCTGACTCAACTGACATTTAAAGTGCACCTGATAAATTTCCGGCACCATGTGTCTTAGTAACCTAGTCCTGCTGTAACAGAAATACTACACAAGTGGGTGTCTTTAATGAAAAGAAATTAAGTTTCTCACAGTTCTAGAAACTAAACGTCAAAATACAGAGTGTGGCTCTAGGGGGAGACCCTTCCTTACGGGTCACCCAGGAAGGTCCTTCCTTATGGGTTGCCCTGGAGCACTCCTTGGAATTCCTTGGTCTCTATCTTCCTCCTGTGTGTATGTATCTCTGTCTATTCTGGTCTTTCGATAACTCAGAAATGATTATGTTTAGGGCCTACCCTACTCTGGTATGAACACATTACGTAACAAAAGACAACAGACTTATATTTACAGGTTAGGGGTTAGGATTTCAGTACACATTGTAGAGAGAAAAAATTTAATCCATAATACCATCTTTGTACTTTCTCAAAGAGTTATATGCCATTTGTCCTCATTATATTCAAAGATACCAAATCAGCTAGGGAAAAGGGAGAAAATGTGTGTGTATATATATATATATTTGTAATTTTGTACGTATATTCATTCAAAGAATTCCAACAATTCACATACCACTTTAATACTAGGAGCTTCAAAACTTTTACGAAAAAATGGAATTAAGATAGTGAAATTTTTCCATGAAACTTTTAATTGTGAATTGGGTTAGATCGACAGAGCAGATCATCAGTTTTGCATTAAAACATTCAAACACAAAAATAAGAAATGAAGTCTAGCCATCCGCACTTCTAATGAGCATTCTTACTGTATTTCTTATGACAGACTTGTTTGTTCTTCTGGTACGTTAAATATTCTTGGTCAACACCATAATTCAAAATTTTCTAAAGCATTCTTTGGTAATTGTGCAACTTTCCCATGCATATGAGGCAACTGAAAAGTATCATGGCTTGGGTCAGGAGCACCTTAGTCCTCAAAGTGACAACTTTGCTCTTTAACACTTTAAAAAGGTCGTTTGCAGCAGATTTGCCTAATATGTTGCTTGACTTCTTGACTGCAGCTTTCTTGAGTGTTGATTTGTTCAGCATATAGATTAAATAATGGTAAAAAAAATACAAAACTGATGCACACCTTTCCTGATTTTAAACCATTCAGTATCCCTTTGTTCTGCTTGAACAACTACTTCTTGGTCTATACACAGGTTCTGCATGAGTACAATTAAGTGTTCTAGAATACCCAGTCTTTGCAATGTTAGCCATAGTTTGTGATGATCCACATACTCCGATGCCTTTACATAATCAATAAAGCACAAGTAAACATCTTTCTGACATTCTCTGCTTTCAGCCAAGATCCATCTGATGTCAGCAATATCCCTCATTCCACGTCTTTTTCTGAATCTTGCTTAAATTTGCTTATACACCTGTTTATTGCTTGGCTAGAAATTGAGCCACAGGAGGTGAGTTAAGTTACAGGCCTGGAGGGCGACAAAGGACCACAGTCTTGGGGGTTCCACCACTCTCTATGTGTTCAGTAAACCTGATCTCTTTAATGATTTCGAGGAGGTTTTGGGGGTAGTGGGTAGGAGTAAAGCCTGAGTTAGGGTCGGGACTGTAGTTCGATGTAGGCTAGGCTTGTTGTTGTTAGGTGCCATCGAGTCTGTACCAACTCATAGTGACCCTATGCACAACAGAATGAA
>NW_006408804.1:490967-494223 GCF_000296735.1 Chrysochloris asiatica
TTTGTGTAGTATAGTTCAGGGTGGGGTCATCTGCCTCTAGAAGCAGACCCTAGGCAGAGCAGAGGCTGTGCAGGAGGGGGTACCACTGATCGTTGAGTTGGAAAGGGCAGGGCCTGGCCACACCACTGGCTACCAGGAGAGTATGGGAACAAGTGAGAATTTCATCCCTTGATGCCAACCTTCAGCCATGTCCTGGAGGTCCTTGTAACTACAGTCACTCACAAAAGCTCAATATGGCCATGTCGCTCCATGCCAGCCCACAGTTCACCAATTTTTCTTCTCTTTCTCACTGCCACTGTTCCTCATCCCATCAGCACTCAAACTACTTCTCTCTAATATCTTCTGATACTCAGGGTTCCAGGATCACCATCTGTATCTGTTTCACTAGGTCTCTCATGTTGTAGAGGGCTGGCTGAGTGCATCTGCTTAGTCCATCGTCTTTCCCTAGACTTCTGATTTTGAGTTTTCTTCCACATCCCCCCCACCCCCACTCTACCCAGGAGCTTTTAATGTATCCTTTTCAGAGCAGTTAGTAGTCGTAGTTGGGCACCATCTAGTTCTTTTGGTCTCAGGGTTATGGAGACGAAACTGGTGTTCACGTGGGCCATCTGTCCACTGGACTAATTGTTTCCATGTGTCTTCTATTTTAACCACTCTTTTTTCCTCTGGACAAGAAGAGACCAACAGTTGCACCTTAGATAGTTGCTCATGAGCTTTAAAGACTCCAGTCACTACTCACTAAAGTAGAATGTAGAACACTGTCTTTGTGGACCACGTAATGTCAATTGACCGTGGTGTCACTGGCTACCAGGAGAATATGGGACCTTGAGACTATGGCCCTGGCTTCCCAGGCCCAGTGATTCATTCCCTCAAGGTGTTTGACTATGTCTAAGTTTTCATATGCTGTATGTTCCACCACATTCATGGATATATTTGCAGCAAAGGTAAATATCTATGTACAAATATCCTCTGTTGTATCTCTATATATTTGTGGGTATACTCGTACTTTCCCTCTAGCACTGTTCAGTCTGCATGTCTACTCAATTGTATATTGGCTTCCCCCTTCAACTAAGCAACACATGTATTAATTTCTTCCCAAGTTTCTAACAGTTTACTCTGTCTTGAAATTGACTTACTTTTCATTTGGGAATTCTGTAACTGCACTCTTCCTTTTTTTTCTTCCTAACTATCTTCTTTACAAATTGATATCTCTGGTTTCCTATGTTAAGTATTTCACTATGGACACTTTTATTTCTGGGTTGACTTCTGGGTGGTGTTGTCATACATGTTATTGTCAGGTTGTTGTCTACTGTCGTTGGTTCTCTGTCCAAAGAACTACTTTTAGTATTTTTGTAAGGTTGTTCTGGCTTTTACATATTCCTTTTAATTCTGTTTATCTATATATCCTATTTTCTTTGTTGTATTTGAGAGACATTGTTGGGTATATGATTCTTGGCTGGTGATTTTTTTTCTTTCAGAGTTTTATATATGTTATCCCATTGTCTTCTTGATTACATGATTTCTATTTAGCTTTACTAGTTCTTTTCATAGGTAACTTTTCATTTTTCTCAAGCTGCTCTCAGGATTCTTTCTTGCCTTTGCTTTTGAAAAATTTGATTATACTATAGCCAGATGATTTTCTTTTGGAATCTATCCTTTTTTGGGTTTGTTCAGCTTTTTTGAATACATATCTTTTATGGTGTTAGAGAAGTTTTCTTCCAACAACTGTTTGGCAATTTTTTCTGTTTTGTTTGTTTGTTTGAGTATGTGTGTGTGTGTCTTCCTGTTTTGGAATTCCAATCACATGTAAGTTAATCTTCTTGATGGTGTCCCACATAATTATTAGTCTTTCTTTCTTTTTTTTTTTTCTTGTTCTTTTTTTCTGATTGTTTCTTTGACATATTAGTATTGAGATATTTGTCTTCAAGCTCACTCACTTTGTCTTCCATAGATTCAATCATACACCTTTTTCTTTTCATTGTATTATCTGTTTCTGAAATCTTGGTATTAATTGATGGTTTTCTAGCTGCTGTTTTTTTAATTTTGAAAGTTTCTTCTTGTAGTGTTTTCCTGAATCCTTTTAGAGTTTTTTTTCCCCTGTGTTTTCCTTGATTTCATCTGCAGTTTTCTTTATCTTTCTTTCAATCTGTTGAAAGTACCTAAATACCTTTCTTTTGGATTCTTTATCAGGTACTTCCAATGCCATTTCTTCCTCACAAAGGTCTCCTGACTCTGTTCTGATCACTTGTGTGAGCTACTCTTTCTTGTTTCTTCATGTGAATGGAAATTGTTCCGTTTTGGTATTATATTTGCATTTAACTGAAGATTGTATTTGGAGTGTTCTTAGCACTCACCACCTGCATCCTGGTGGTGGTGTGATAGAGAATTTAAGTGTGTACTCAGTTTTCTGTTCACCATTCATGTAGCATAGTTGAAAGTGGGTTTAATTGGTGTTGTTTGCAGTCAAGTGATGATCAGATGGTACAAGAGTGGGTTGTAGTCCTTGCTCAGTAGGTGAGGTTGCATGAAGTATAGGTGTGACTGTGCTGTGTGGGCATGGTTACTATCTTCAGTTGGGTCAGATAAGAAAAAAATAAATATAAATACAAACAAACTCCAGTAAAAAGAAAACAGTAAGTAAAAATAGCAAGTAGGGTGGGGAAAGGAAGCAGGCAAACAAAAAAAGGAAGAAGGCAAGAAAAAAGAATTTAATAATGAAAGAAAAACAGGAAATGAAAATAAATACAAGGAAACAGGAAAGAGAAAAAATAATATAATAAGCAAAACTGGTGTTGTTGTTGTTGTTAGGTGCCATCGAGTCAGTACGGACCCATAGCAACCTTATGCATAGCAGAACGAAACACTGCCCAATTTTGGGCCAACCTCACTATTGTTGCCATGCTTGAGTCCACTGATGCTGCCACTTGGCCAACCCATCTCGTTGGGGATCTTCCTCTTTTTCTCTGACCCTCCACCTTACCAAACATGATATCCATCTCCAGTGACTGGTCCCTCCTGACAATATATGTGAAGTATGAGAGACGAAGTTTGGCCATCTTGGCCTCCAAGGAGCACTCTGGCTGAACTTCTTCCAAAACGGATCTATTGGTTTTTTGGCAGCCCATGGCACTTTAAATATTCTCCCCCAACACCATAACTCAAAGGCATCAATTCTTCTACAGTCTTCCTTATTCACTGTCCAGCTTTCGCATGCATATGAGAATATTGAAAAATACCATGGCTTTGGTCAGGCACA
>NW_006408804.1:494888-496476 GCF_000296735.1 Chrysochloris asiatica
CAACCCGATTCGTAACCACTACGCTACCAGAGCTCCTTAGATGATATTCCTTTAGGCTTCAATTTTGTCTGGTCAGAGCACCTGGTCTGGAAGTAGTTCATGCCAACTCAGAAGGTGATTGAGATCAGGATGCTTGGAAGAAACTCTTTCAGACCCAGAGGGCAGCTGGAGGCAGGATGGTTGGTTGTGGAAGGAGTTCCTGTGCTATCTACTGGTCTGATGAGGTGGAGTTCAGGCTCATTTGGTCTCAGGGTTGGGACATCTGGCACCTGACCCACAAGGACACAGCTCCAACCTTAGGCAGAACATGAACTGTGCAGGTTAGGGGGTGTCACTGCCCATTGGGTGGGTGAAGGTGGGGCTGGCCATGATTCTGGTCACTAAGAGGATATTCGGAACAAGGTAGGACCCCACCTTTCTTATTGGTAGACACTGGTGTGTATTTGTGCTCTCAGGTCACTGTTGCAACCAAATGCTGCTTGCATCTGTCTCCTCTCTTGCCACTTTTGTACATCTTCTTTTCCTAGTTGGTATTTAATCTGCTTCTCTATCCTTTCCTCTGAGTTTTGGGGTTCCAGGATAATCATTCATATCTATTTCATTTGGTCTCTCATGCCTTTGTTGTAGGGCGTCCATGTAGCATGTCTGCCTAGTCTGCCATCTTGTTGGAAATCACTCTTAATGAACTTTTGAAGCTCTCTGATAAACGAATAAACAAATGTTCTTGCAGAATTATGTCTGGAATAATCTTAAGAAAGACTTAGTAAAATATTGAATAGTCTGCTCTTCCTCTCATTGTGAGCATTTCACCATGTTTTTGTTTTTGTTGTTGTTAAGTCCCATTGAGTTGGTTCTGAACCATAATAACCCTGTATAGGGTTTCCAAGGAGCAGCTGGTAAGCTGGAACTACTGACCTTGCAGTCTAACACATTAACCCACAGCGCCACACTATGTACAAGGTATTTAAAGAGAAGCATTTTTTCATATAACATGATCCTTTTTCTTAGTGTCTTAGTGTTACTATAAAAGAAATGCCACAGGTAGGTGGCTTTAGTGAACAGAAATTTATATTCTCAGTGTTGTTGTTGTTGTTAAGTGCTGTCAAGTCAGTCCCGACTCACAGCGACACTGCATAAGGTTTCTGAAGAGTGGCTGATGGTTTTGAACTTCATGGTTAGCATTCAAGTGCTTACCTTATAGCACCACACCAGGACTCTACAGTATAGGAGGCTAGAATTCCAAATTCAGAGCAGGAGCTCTAGGAGAAGGCTTTCTATTTCTTTTGAATCTGGGGGAAGACCTTTTTCTCTTCTTCTGTTCCTGAGTCCTTTGGTGGTCTTCATGCAACATGGCATCTATCTCCCCCCATTACTGTTTCTTTGCTTCAGTACTTAACTGTTCTTTTATTGTCTCAAAGTTGATTAAGGTACGCCCTACACTGACACAGTATCACTAATAAAGCAAAGAAATCTCTATTCCAAAATGGGATTAAATTCACAGATATAGAGTTAGGATTTACAACACATATTTGGGGAATACACCATTCAATTTATAACACCTAACACCCAAAACTCTTGAAATGGTTGA
>NW_006408804.1:498296-520313 GCF_000296735.1 Chrysochloris asiatica
GTCGCTATGAGTCGGTTCCGACTCGATGGCACCTGACAACAACAACAACTGACAACACCCAAAACACCAACTAAATTGTTCTTATAGTCTCTACTGAGGAATTAGTTATTCATTCTAGTGCTGGAATTAAGATTGGTCATGTTCAGTATGTTTTTGTTATAGTGTGCTGTGAGTCAGTTCTGACTCATAGGAACCCTGTTTAGGGTTTCTAAGAGTGACTAGTGGGTTTGAACCACCAACCTTGTGGTTATCAGTTCATTGCTTATTCTACAGATCCACAGTATATTGTTATTGTTGTTAAGTGCCTTCGAGTCAGTTCCAAGCTATAGTGACCCTGTATAGGGTTTCCGAGTAGCACCTGATGAGTTTGAACCACCAACCTTGTGGTTCAAGCTGACTTTGCAGTCCAGGGCATTAACCCACAGTGCCACACCAGGACTCCTGGTCTCTAAAATGGGGACTTTTTAGGGGCTTTCCAATGTATGAGAGCTTAAATTTTAAGTACTTGTTTTGGGGCAGGCCATGATTGAGTCCATGTTGAGTCTTGGCATAAATTCAGTCTCCATTTGAATTATTTCTTACCAGCAATGTGCCAGTTTTGCCCTCAGATAGAGTGTGGTTGGAAGTAGATTACAAATCCCAGTGAGAGACAATTTTGCCTTTAGGCTCTTTTGGAGAATCTGGGAACTTGCCTGGGCAAGTCCTTAATGATTTGCCTAAAATAGCTTCATGTTATCTAAAAGTTGAGGTCCTGAGGGCAGTGACTGTGGGCTGTACGGTCATGAGCCATTTTACCCCACCACCACTCCCACCCCCACCACCACCACCCCACCACCACCACTTAGCCAGGTGATCAAAGCCATAGAATCAATCCTATAGGATTGTTAAACCTGCAATTATGTATGTATCCCAATCACATTTCTTTCTCCTCTTCTCTAGTCCTGCCTGTGACAGTGATGAGTTGATAGGCCACCCATCATGATTTTGTGATGACTTCCTTTGTTTTCCCGTCATCTATAATTAGCCCCTTGGCCATGCATTCTCTGTACTCCATTTCAGCCTGATGCTGATGGTTTCCCTCACTCAGATGATTGTTGTTATCCTGTTCAAAGTTTAATAAAAGATTCTATAGAATATGTTTTAACTAAAGGATTTCCCCCCTTAACATTCTGATTTTAGCTTAATCCTGATATAAACTGTGTCTTCACTTATCTTCCTTTAGTTTAATTCTCACAAGGAACCTGTGAGGATTACCATGTTTATTAACAAGGTCCCCTGACTCCTTTGGTGACAGCCTTCCCCTTCCTTTGGGGAATTACATGATTAGACAGTAACCTCACAGATAATTGGGTCCAACTCATAGTGACCCTGAATAGGGTTTCTGGGGAAATTCCAACTCTTCTAGGTATGACTACTTAGATGAACTCACTTAGAGTTTTGGAAAATGCAAAACCAACTCTAAGCAGAGTTGACTAGCACCTAAGGGAAAGCTGCAAGGGATCTTCAAAAAGTTCATGCAAAATGGAATTAAAAGATTATGAAATTTTTCCACAGAAAAATTTAAAAATCTGAAGCCCCCTCATATTTGTGCTATAGCATACACTTTCCATGGAGCCCTGGCAATATAGTGATTTAAAAACTGGGCTGTTAACCACAAAGTCTGTAGTTCAAATCTACCAGTCACTCCATGGGAGAGAGATGAGACTTTCTGCTCCAGTAAAGACTTACAGCCTCGGAAACCCTATTCAGGGTCACTATGAATTGGAACCAACTCGGTGGCACACAACCATCACCTTCCGTAGAATGTGAAATGCCACACACTGAAATTATTCCTCCAAGAATTTTCTGTATTTGAGGAGCTGCCCAAACATCCAAATCAGCATTCGGGGTCTAAAGATCACAATAAACCTCAGTTACTGAGTTTTCCATTTTGCGGGTTCCATGTTAAGAATTTTCATTAGTATGCATTATAGTCTTATTTACAACAGCAGCCCTGCCATCTCCATTATTCTCTTTCCCCCATCAGACTTTGTTTCTTCTAGTATGTGCCACTGCTGAAATTACACTATGTATTTATTTGTTTTATATTTTATCTGACTCCAAAAATAAAACGTGAGCTCAATTCTTCAAGGACAGAAAACTGTGTTGTTAACCCCTGTGTCTAGATTGCTGGTAGACAGTGGATTTTCAATGAAAATTCATGGAGAGAATGAAGGTAGCTTGATTTCATTTTGAGAACTTCATGGGATAAGCTTCTTTGTTTTGTTTGTGATTTTGTAAATGGGATTTTAATACTGCATTCTCAGACACATTGTTATTGATTAAGTCAGAGAATCACTAATATTTGTACACTATTTTGTACCACACTATTTTGTTACATTCTTTTTAATATTCTGATTTAATTTTTGTTTTGTTTTACATTATCTAAGTATTTATGGTAGCAAATACCATTGGTTGCCTACTCAACATCCATTGTCTCCTTTTTCCTTTCTAACAGAGCCTCAGTTGTATGCAAGCATCAAGTCTTGTCCATATGGCCAAGTCATTGAGGGGAGGCTGACAGATGTATACCAGTATTGATTAGCCTCACTTTGAGAATGTGGGGCTTGTTTTGGACACATTAGGAAAATTGTACCAGACAGCACTGCTGGCAAATAAGAGACTCACATTTGAATTCAGCTCTGTGTGACTCCAAAACCTTCACTGTTTTCTTGAGGTGAAAGTCACATCACATAAAACGAATCATTTTAAAGTGAGCAACTCAGTGGCCTTAACAACATTCCCAATATTGTATGACTATCACTTTTACTAAATTCGAGAACATTTTCATTGCCCAAAAAGGAAGACCCAGACCCATTAAGCAGTCACTCCTCATTTCCTCCTGGTAATCACTCATCTGCTTCCTGTCTGTATGTATTGGCCTATTCTAGTCATGTCATATAAATGGATCATACAGACACCTTTGGTGTCTACTTGTTTCACTTACCGTATTTTCAGGTTTATTCATATGTATCAGCACCTCATTTCTTTTTATGGCAAAACCTTTGCTTTTAACTACCAAATTATGCTGGCTCCCAATATACAGACATTGTGGCTGGGTGTCCTAAAGTCTGTACAGCACAACAGGTAATTGATGTTTAAAAAAGATCATTTAATTTAAGAAGTCCTTGAGCAGTGCCAATGGTTAATGTTCTTGAAAGGTTAGAGGTGAGAGTCCACCCGTAGGTACATTGGCAGAAAGATCCGGTGATCTACTTCCAAAAATTCATCCACTGAAAACCCTACGGTGTACAGTTCTATTCTGACGCTTATGGGGCTGACAGTTGATGACTCTTGGCAAATTCTCAGTAAACAGTAGCAGTGATCACCAAGGAAAAAAATTGCTTATAACATAAGGAAGCATTCCAGCTTTCCTCTGCCTCCAGTCTGCACAGGGATAGACACACTGGACTTGATGCCTTTCCGACTGATGGTGTTGACTGGCCATCATCAGACAAATAAACAACTCAGTTCACTTATATTTGTTTTCTTTCAAAACCCTTGTGAGTCCTGTTCCCTGCCAATGCTCTTAGACATTCAGTGAGATGCCAAACTTACAGCCTAAAAGAGCTTTGTGGCAATGAACATAAGGATCCAATCATAACTTCCAGGGGAAGAACACAGACCCTTGCAATGGATGACTGAGCCAGTGCACATTCCTTCTATGGGGGAGCACAGGTCCTACTGGTTCAGGAGCCTGGGGCTAACTACCTCTGCTCTACAAACAAAAAGGGTTTAAAAACATTTCTTTGGCAATATTTAAGGGCAAAGACAAAAGCTGTTTGACTTTCAAAGTTGTTTCTGTCTATATGATAAATCCTTAGGTAAATGTCCTGTTCCAAGGTATGATGCTCTTATTTTCAAAGCTTCTGTAGTTAGGGCTTGAGTTATTTGGCCAGGGCTTTCTGCTCCCATAAAGATTCAAAGCCTTGGAAACCCCATACTAGGTCACTATGATCAAGGAGCCCTGGTGGCACTATAGGATAAGCTCTGGACTGCTAACCGCAAGGAATGCTAACCGCATAAGTCACTCTGCAGAAGAAACATCAGGCTTTCTGCTCCTGTAAATATTTACAGCCTTGGAAAACTTATACAGGGTTACTGTGAGTTAGAATCACTGGATACCAATGGGCTTGTGTTATTTTGGGTTATCACCATGATCTGGGAGAAGCACATAGATCTTTGACAAGTAGTTGGGTTGGTATTTATTGCTGTCTTTATATACTCTAAATGATCCCTGGTGGCACTGTGGGATAAGCAATATAGGGTAACTGCAAGGTTGGCATTTCAAACCCACCAGCCACTCCATGGGAGAAAGATGAGATTTTCCGCTCCCATAAAGATTTATAGCCTCAGGAAACCCTATACAGGGTCACTATAAGTCAGAACTGATTAGATGGCACTGAGTTCAGCTCTAAGGAGCCCTGGTGGTGCTGTGGGTTAGGCATTGAGCCACTAACTGCAAGGGTGGTGGTTCAATCCAGGGGAGAAAGATGAGGCTGTTTGTTCCCAGAAAGATTTACAGTCTCAGAAACCCTATATAGGGCTGTGAGAGGGAATAAGGTTTTATATACTCGAGCAGAAGGTTTTATATATATATTTTTTATATACTCAGAGGGGTTTTAGATGCTCTGTCAAAGAGGTGAACATTGGTGTGGCTCTTTTCTCTGCTTTAGTTAAACAAACGCACTGTCATTGAGTGGATTCCAAGTCATAGTGACCTACAGGCCAGAGAAGAACTGCTCTACAGGGTTTCCAAACTGTACATCGTTACACGAATAGCCAGCCACATCTGTGGCTGCTGGGTTTGAACTGCAAATCTTGTGGTTAGCAGCCTAACCCAGAGTACCACCAGGGATTTCAATCAGGAATATCTCTTTTTAATATCCAGAAATGTTACAAATACCAGCCCACCCTAAGAAGAGCTGCATACTGACTGAGAAAATACATAATAAAAAGCAGCCAGAGTGAATTAACTAAGACTTCAATGAACTGGCAGTTTATGAATCATAATAGCACCTACATATATTTGAAATATTGTTGTTAAGTGCACAGAGACCCTGTACAGAGGTTCCAAGGAGAAGCTGGTGAGCTTGATTCACAGAACATGCAGTTCAAAGTTACGTTGCAGTCCAGCACATTAACACAGAGCCACACTAGGACCGCATTATCTGTGTGATATCTTAGCTACTCAGTCAACAGCCATCCCAGAAGCTGAAAAACCCTTGCATTAACATCCTGGCATCTCAGACTTGCCTGAAGTTTGGTAACCACTGTCTGAAAGTATTTAACTGAGAATTTAGAGCATAAAATACCACTAAGTCTATTTAAACTTTATCTATCTGTTCTGTAATTCTACTACTGACTTACTACATTTAAAAATTAAAATAATGATAGATTGGCCATAAATGTAATTTTGGTTTTGAAACAGGAAAAACATGAATTTCTAATTATGGTACACTGATCTAAGTGTTGGCAGGATACAAGACATAATTTGAAACCATGAAGGTATAAACCCAAGGGAACAATGAGTATAATGCTTGAATTATGTTCAAATTGATTTGGGCAGTGGGGGGTAGGTGGGGAACGTGGTGCTAAGGGGAGATAGCTATTAAAATTACTGAACAGGAAAGTCCCTTTAACCACAATCTAAAAGCGAATCTGTGATTATTGGTCAACTTTTCCTTTATACTCCTCCTTACTTTATTGCATAGTTCATAGAAAAACCAGTTTTTGCACTTTGTGAATTCCTTATATTTTTATAGAAAAAAGAAAACCTTAACTTTACCTTTAATTTTAATTCCACCATGCAATAAATTGCTCTGAATGAAAAAGAATTAGTCTCTCTGCTGGTCTCCTTACTTCCACTAAAGTGAATAGAAGTTTCAGATTTACATAAAATGAGTAGTACACCCTTTTATCATTAAATCATTAGGCAAGTGACATTGTTGCAATTTTAAAGATTCTGAGAATGAAGTAAATACTGAATATATATCTTCAGAAATCATATACCTGACAAGAATCCAATAACCAAAATATATTTCAAACTGACAACAACAAAAAGACAAATAACCCAATCATAAAATGGGTAAAGTACTTAAATAATTTTCACAAAAGAAGATATTCAAATGGCAACCTAACAAATGAAAAAAAGGATGATCAGAATAATTAGCCAACAGAAAGATGCAAATTTAACCTCAATAAGATACCATTACACTCCCACCAAAACACCTAAGATTGAAAAGCAAAACAAAACAAAAAAGCTGAAAACAACAAATGTTGGCAAGAATGTGAGGAAATTGGAACTGTTATCTATTGTTGATGGGAATGCAAAAAGGTACAGCTGTAGTAGAAAACAGTGTGATGATTCCTCAAAACACTAAAATAGAACTACTATGCTGCTGTTGTTGTTGTGGTAAGTGCTGGATAGTCAGTTCAGACTCATAACAAACCTATATAAGGTTTCTAAGGAGCAGCTGGGGAGTTAGAACTGCCGACATTGCGATTCAAACTGATTTTGCAGTTCAAACCAACTTGTGGTCCAGTGCAATTCCACTCCTTTGTTGTTGTTAGGTGCCATAGAGTCGGTACCGACCCATAGTGACCCTATGTACAACAGAACGAAACACTACCCGGTCCTGGGCCAACCTCACAATTGTTGCCACACTTGAGTCCATTGATGCTGCCACTTTGCCAATCCATCTCGCTGGGGGTCTCCCTCTATTTCTCTGACCCTCCACTTTAACAAACATGATATCCTTCTCCAGTGACTGGTCCCTCTTGACAATATGTCTGAAGTATGAGAGATGAAGTTTGGCCATCCTGGCCTCCAAGGAGCATACACAAAAAATACTTGAAAGCAAAGAATCAAAAAGAAACATGTATACTAATTTTCATTGCAGTACTATTCACAATAGTGAAAAAGGTGGGAACAACCTAAATGCCCGTCAACAGACAAATGGATATATACATGTGGTACATACATACAAGTACAATAGAATACTATTGAATTCTTTAGCCAACAGAAGAAATTAAGTCTTGATACATGTTACAGTGTTAATGGAGCTTGAAGACATTATGCTGAAGGTGATCCATGGAGGGGATTGTAATCATTGAAATGAAATGAAATATGAGAGGATGAGTGCAGAGCTGATGTTCTGTCATGTAAACTATCATTCAGTTCACAATAAAAGCTTTTAAAAAACAAAAAGAAAGACTATTCAAGAGGAATGAACTAGAAAAAAAAAGTTACGATGTGGAGCAAAAGCTTCAAAAATGAATGTAACTGGGGCCAAGTCTATCAATAATAACTTAACTGAATACCTGTTTCACAAATACATAGTTATTAAGTGCCATTGAGTCGGTTCCTACCCATAGCAACTCTGTAGGTTTTCCGAGAAGCGGCTGGGGAGCTTGAACTGTCAACCTTTTGGTTGAAACCGGCCTTTCAGTCCAGTGCATTAACCCACAGTGCCACACCAGAACTCCACAGATAGATAAAGTCATTCATTTATTCCTTCACTTATCCATTTAACAAACACTGGTTGAGTTATCCCCATCTGCTGTGTGCTGTGAATGCAACCCTGCTCAGACAATAAAGAAGTCAATCATATGCTTTAGGCCCTGGAGTCTAGATCTTTGTAGCTTCATCCCTTGCTTATTGTTTGACCTTAGGCAAATTACAGGACCTTTCTATGCCTTGCTTTCCACTTGAGGGAAATGGGGATATGAATCCTACTTATCTAAAGAAATATTTTGAAGATTAAATGATGTAATTACTTATCATAAAATTCTTACCACAGACTGTAAGCTCCATTTCACCAAGTATGATATCCTTCTCCGGGGACTGGTCCCTTCTGGCAACATGTCCAAAGGATGAGAGAAAAAGGCTCACCATTCTGATTTTTAAGGAGCATTCTGGCTGTACTTCTTCCAAGATTTGTTTGATCTTCTGGTAGTCTTTGGTACTTCCAATATTCTTCTTCAACACCATAATTCAAATGCATCAATTCTTCTATGGTCTTCCATATTAACTATCCAACTTTCACATGCATGTGAGGTGATTGAAAATACTACGGCTTGATTCAAGTGCACCTTAATCCTCAAAGTGACATCCTTGCTCTTGAACACTTCAGAGACCTTTTGGATCTAAGCGAATTAAAGTCTCTGACAACTTCAGTCTTGTCTCCATTATGTATTGGTCAGTTGTGAGGATTTACATTGTGCAATCCATGCTGAAGGCTAAAGTCTTTGATTTTCATTCGTATGTGATTCAAGTGTTCTTTGGCCCCAATAAGCAAGGTTGTGTTACCTGTATATAGCAGGTTGTTAATTAGTCTTCCTCCAATCCTGATGCCTCATTCTTCTTCATAATCCAGTTTCTCAGATTATTTGCTCAGCACATTAACCCACAGGGCCATACTGGTAACCCTGTAGGACAGAATATAACTGTCTCATAGGGTTTCCAAGGCTATAAACTTAGTGGTGCTCTATGATAAAGCACTGTTTGAACTGAAAGGTTGGCAGTTCAAGCTCACCAGCCACTCCCTGCAAACCCTGTACAGAGCACAGTGAAAAGATAAACCTTGATGGACACCTTTCCTGATTTTAAACCATTCATATCACCTTGTTCTACCGCTGCCTCTTGGTCTATGTATAGATTCCTCAAGTATTCTGGAATACCCATTTTTTGCAATGTTATCCACAGTTTGTAACGAGCCATACTGTCAAATGCCTTTGCCTTTGTGTGCATAAATACCCACCTCCAAATATGAAAGAGGCATCATCTGTAAACTGGACCACATTTCATAAGGAGGAGCCAAAGAACCTGGTTTGTGTTTTTATCCTGCCATGAATGACAGCTTGATTAAAGTGGACATGAGAACTACTTCACTGGCTAGTCCATCTGAGGAGTCACTTACCAAAGATTCAGTGTAGATGGCAAGTTCTATCACCGAGTTCAGAAGGCCATTGTGGCAAATATCACTAATGTTTATTCAGAATCCATATTTTAACACACATTATCACCAGTTGCCATGAAGGCGGCTCTGCTATATGCGTCACAGTAGAACTACATGTGTGTCAGAGTAGAACTGTGCTCCATAGGGCTTTCAACAGCATTTCATCCAAGAAGCTTCTGGGTGAACTTGAACCTCCAGCCTTTGGATTAGCAGCCTAGCGTATTAACCATGCGCACCACTCAGGAACTCCTAGAACACACTGTGAAATAGCTAGGCTTTAAGAAGCTTTCCCAGGTCCTCCCTGACAGAGAAGAAATTATACACAACACGCAACGTACTCTGGATGATGCCACTGAGGCCTGGAGAATCAAGGTGTAGGAAATGTGAGGAAACTAAGAATGCAAACTCATAGAAGCAGAAGCCCCACACCAAGGTTATTAAAGATTAGAAAGAGGTGCATCATTGTTTCAGAATGAAGTGCTAAGTCTTTGTGATCAGTACCAGGCTCCTTGACACCTTTAAATGTAGAACTTCCAGGCATTTGCTGAGAACTCTTATGATTGTCTATTATTCAGAGATGTACAGTGAGGCATTGTAATCATTTCTGATTGCTGCTGAACATACCCATTCCTGTTAGTGTCTTAAAGAGGACACTCACTTACTATGTTATAGTTCAGGATGTCAGAGAACCTGGGTCTTACTCAAGGCTTCAAAGAGACTCACTCTGATTTGGCTCCCCTCCCCATGACAATCTGCATTTCCACACCAGATATACTGAATTAGAATCTACATTAAGCAACACTCTTTATATGTACAAGGAGCTCTGGTAGCATAGTGGTTATGAATCGGGCTGCAAATTTTAAGGTCAGCAGTTCGAAACTACCAGCTGTTCCGCGGGAGAAAGATGAGGCGTTCTGCTCCCGTAAAGATTTACAGCCTCAGAAACCCTGTACAGGGTCGGTCGCTATGAGTCGGAACCGACTCCAGGGCACATAACCACGACCTTATATGTACAGGAGTCCTGTTGTGGCGCTGTGAGTTAATGCACTGGACTACAAAGTTGGTTTGCACTACAAGGTCAGCGATTCAAACTCACTAGCTGCTCCCTGGAGACCCTGTACAGGGTCGCTATGGGCGGAACCGACTCGACAGCACTTACCAACAACAACCACCATATATATATACACATAAGAATCACCTGGGGATCTATAAAAATAATCTTGGTATCTGTAAGAATCATTGAGGATCTTGTTAAACTATAGATTCTAATTCAGTATATCTGGGTTGAAAAAAAATGAATTCTCAGCAGGGAGTTGAACTGGAATGAACTAGTTAAAAGCCCTAGTCTTATAGGGTTAAAATCAAGGAGTTGCATTCCTTCTGGACATAAGAAGTAAGAATTTGTTACTTTATCAACTTCTAGTGGCTGCCTGCATTCCTTGGCTCATAGCCCTCTTTCATCTTCATCACTCTGACTTCTGTTTCCATGGTCACATCTCATTCTTGGACTCTCTTGTCTCTATTCCTTATAAGGACACTTGTGATTACATTAAACTCAGCCAGACAATCCAGAACATCTCTCCAGCTCAAGATCCTTCACTTGATCATATCTACAAAGACAATTTTGCATGTAAGACAACATCTTTACATGTTCTGGGGATTAGACTAGGAGCCCTGGTGGTGCAGTGGGTTAATCAGAGAACTGCTAACCAGTCTGCTTCCATAAAGATTTACAGCTTGGCCTTGGAAATCCTATGAGGCAGTTCTACTCCGTTTAATAGGTTGTTATGAGTTCAAATCAATTCCAGTCCTGAGTCTGGGGTTTTTGGTTTGAGGAATTAGGATATGTGAATATTTAGAAGGGATCATTATTTTACCTACCAGTCAGAGGTTAGGTTTCAATGTTGAAGAGCCAGTAGGACAAGGTGATTGAATCTTCTACTTTCATTTCCTTTGCTTGAGCTTGCTGTGCATAGAATCTGTAGCAGTTCGAAGTATTGTTAAACTGTAAATACAGAAAGACATAGAGGTTGGTGATGTAAGTAAGAAAATCTCTTAGCCGTTTTAATGTTTAAACTCTTTCATTTATAAGCAGGTTAAACTCCTCTTCTTTCTGATTTTCATAGAGTGCCTCTATACCCTGGAACCCAGGACAGAAAGAAGTGGGACGTTATAACCACCAATAACCTCAGGCCACCGGCTGCACCTATCTATCCTGTTTCTCCTCCACTCTGCTCACTTCTGCAGAAGCTCTGATTGAAGAAGAACTTCCCAACAACTGTGTGGTTTTGCTTTTTAAACAAAATCTTCTGTACTGAGCCCTAGTGGTCAGGACAAAATAGCCATTCAGCTAGCTATTCTGAATACATATTTGAAATGCTCTAAAAGTCCTGGTGTGGCGCTGTGGGTTAATGGGAGGGACTGCAAAGTCGCTTTGGACCGCAAGGTTGGCAGTTCAAGTTCACCAGCCGCTCCTTAGAAATCTTATATAGGGTCATTATGGGCACTTAACTCGACTGCACTTAACAACAACAATACCAACAAAACTAACATTAGGAACCCTGGTGGCAGGCACAGTGGACTGCTGTGTTGGGCTGCTAACTGAAAGCTCAGTGGTTTGAACCTGCTAGCTGCGCCATAGTAGGATGTTGTGGCAGTCTACTTCTATAAAATCTCACAGCCTCAGAAATGCTACGGAGCAGTTCTAATCTGTTTTACAGCTGTGTATGAGTCTGAATCTACTCTGCAGTGTGGAAAAGCAATGTAAGGAGCTCTGGGGGTACAAACAGCTAAATGCTTAGCTACTAACTAAAAGGAAGACCTGGTAATCTAATTCTGTAACCACCACAGCCAAGAAACTCTATGGGGCAGTTCTAGTCCCACATGGGGTTCTATTAATTGAAATGGACCTGATATAACCTACCAACAACAAAACCAGTGTGCTATTTTGAGAGTCTTCAGGGAAGTAGTGGGTTTTATTCCCTGTAGGCAGTGTGCTTTGAAGGCCTGGTTTGAGGCCTGGTTTTCACAATGTTCAATAATACTTATACATTGGAATACATCATATATGGGGCACAAAATTTCTAATGAAGCTGGTGGATGCCTTCAAACTTGTGAAATAAAGAGATATATGTTATTATTAGGTACCCTCAAGTCAGTTCCAACTCATAGCGACCCACCACAGGGTTTCTGCAGAGTGGTTGGTGAGCTTGAACCACTGACCTTGTGGTTCAAACTAACTTGGAAGTCAAGCACATTAACCCACACAGTGCCATACCAGGACTCCAAAGAGATATACAGAGCAATGTTTAACAATCCCAGCCTACCTGTTGCCTGTTTATTCCCTCCAACCTCCCCATTTCCACCATTTAATTGATCCTGATAGGGGAATTAGTTGTTCTATCTTGGGCCTGGACCTCTAATGTGTAACATTAGGAAGTAACTCCCAGTTTTTAAAGTCTCTCATATGTGTACATGGCCCTCCTCTTCCTAGATCTAGAAAGCCGACTTCTGAAATAATACTTCTTATTTGAGGTTCTGAGTTTACTTTGAACAGTCCTTACCCAAAGTTACCTGTTGGGACCACTGTTGCCTGACCCTACCTCTCTAGAGTGACTCCCTCAAATCACCTGAGAGTGATTGATCTACATTCTGGCTTCCAGACTCAAGTTCCTAGCTAGCTTTACTGGAGGTGTCTGAAGTTCTTTGGCTTAGAATTCAAATTGCATTTCTTTTTTTTTCATTTATAAATTTAGCTTTATCTACTCTCTCACAAAGATCAACACTTTGAAAATTCCTTCTCTGAGTTAGAATAGTGATGTTTTTTGGTTACTTGAGTTTCCATAAATCTGGATTCTATTCTGCATACGAGAATTCTTAGCCCATATGACTGAAGCTGAATCACATGGGGAAAGAGGAAGCAGAGAAATACATCTAGAATGAAAATTAGACTAAGCACTTCCCCAAATGCCTGCATTTCCATTGAAGTATATAAACTGGGAAAAATACAAAACAAAACAAAAACCTGTTTTAAAAAAATGGAAACAAAATGAAAAAATCATTGTCCCTACTTAGAATCTCAGGTGGAGCCCAGCAGCTGAATTAAAAAAAAAAAACCTCCCAAGGAGATAAAAGTGCACATGTAAAATGTTGGATATAAAATGATGTCAGTAATAACAATGAGGAGGAGGAGAAAGAGCCTCAAGTCCAAGTCAGGGTCATAATCTATCAACATGCAGTATGATAAGTACTGCAGCAGGAACAAGAAGAGAGTGATCTGAGAGTACATCAGGGACCAAGAGAAGAAGAGAATGTCTGAAAAAAAAATTTAAACCCTAAGTTTGAAACCCAACCAAATACACACCACACACACACCACACACACACACACACCCCTCCTGAGGGGGCTTCAAAACGTTCAGAGAAAAAATCTACTATCTTTTAATTCTATTTTTCATGAATTTTTTTGAAATCCCCTCATATATATACACAATGCACACAAAAGATCTTTTAGTGGCCTGCACTTAGAAACTACAGCCTGATTGGTGTTAAATAATCAGCCAGCATCATTCTTTGTAGCATCATTAACCAAAATCAAATCGGGAAGAGAAAGGCATAAGGCAGCAGTTGAACACAGAGGTGACCTACTGCCAAGGCAGTTCCACTCATAGTGATTCTATACACTATCTTCATATTTAAAGGTACAACAGTGGTTTCTGCACAGGAAAAAAAAAAACAAAAAAAACCACTTCATTGTTTCTCCTGAGATTTTTGAATTACTTCTATTTTCCTGAAGATAATTGTTTTGAATCCAATTGTTTTCCTGGAGGTCAGAACATAAACATTACAGAAATGTTTTTCTTTCCTTCTAGTTTTCCACCCTAATGTCAATTTTGACTTTCAAAGCTAAGGTCAAAACAAGTAATTGGGTTAAGTCGGATCAACTGAGATGGCTGTTCTTTAGAAACCAGCATTTTATTTACTACAGTAGTTATCATGATATGACTTTACAGTGATGTTAATTGCTCAGGTGGTCTTACATTTTGCTTTGAAATTCTATACAGTGATTCCCTGAAAGCGTGGAGTTACTGAATTTTCTGGATCTTGAAGTTATCATTATTATTTTTTTTATCATTTACATCTAATGCTGCAGAATTTAAATTCAGTCATGGAATTTACTGTTTGTTTTACTGGAAGAAGAGTGGAGAGGGAAAGACTACCTAGAGGACTCCTAAGGAGCTCTGGTAGCGTAGTGGTTACGAATTGGGCTGCGAATCTCAGGGACAGTAGTTCGAAACTACCAGCTGTTCTCAGGAGAAAGATGAGACTTTCTGCTTCCGTAAAGATTACAGCCTCGGAAACCCTATACAGGGTCGCTATGATTCGGAACCGACTCCACAGCACATAACAACAACAACAGAGGACTCCTGGTGTGGCACTGTAGGCCCAGCACTTGATTGTGAACCACAGGGTTGGCAGTTCAAGCTCACCAGCTGCTCCTCAGAAACCCGATACCTGATCACTATGAGTCAGAACTGACTGGACAGGACTTAACAACAATAGAGGAAAATATAGTTATAAAACTACTATATAATTATACAAAAATCAGTATTTTATGGTATGTTAGGAAGGTTGAGGTTGAGTAGCTTTAACAGAACTCTTTTAAATTTTATTATAGCGTTTGAGTTGTTAATTTACTGAATTTTTTTATACCCTGGTCATTAGCCTTAACAGATAATCAGCAACTCATTTTTGTCTGGGAATTTTAAGCAAGCAGGCTTGTTTATCTTTAATGCCTTTAAAAAAATTAAAACTGAGTGTGTATATATATATGTTGCTGTTAAGTGCCACCGAGTCAGTTCCGACCCATAGCGACCCTGTACAGGGTTTCCGAGGCTGTAAATCTTTACGGGAGTAGAAAACCTCATCTTTCTCCCGCGGAGCAGCTGGTAGTTTCGAACCGCTGACCTTAGGGTTTGCAGCCCGATTCGTAACCACTACGCTACCAGAGCTCCTGTATATATATATATTTGATGCTTGGCATTAGGTATGTTGTTACTAAGTGCTGTTGAGTCAGTTCTGACTCAAGGTTTCAAAGGAGCTGCTGGAGGGTTTGAACCAGCAACCTTGTGGTTAGCAGTCCGTCCAGTGCTGATGCTACAGTGCACACCAGGACTCTAGGACTCCATCACAATCCATAGACCACTGTTAAAATCAAAGAACGCAGTCAGCTTTCCAAACACTGCCCTCCTCTGCAGCTGTGGTATGGCAGAGACTCTGAGGCCCTCTAGCCCAGAAGGACACGTGGTCTGAACAAGTATTGTCCTCCTTAGTAGTAGCTGAACACAACCACATTGAGCATCACACAGAAGCCTGAGTCCAGCCTCATTCCTTCTCCTCAGACAAATTGTCTCTAGTGCTAACTGAAACCCAGCAAACCAAACATCTAGGCTTCACTCATTCATTGAAATACTACTTCAGAAAACACCCCCTCCATCTTGCTGAGCCAGGCCCCAAGATTTTTGCTGTTGTGTACATGCTTAACTTTTCTGGACGAGGAAGTTGCTAAAAAATTTTTTTTTATTTTTTTTTATTTTAAAAAAAGCAGAGGCAGTAACTGCAAGCTCCAGGTTCCAAAGTTTCTAAGAGCAAGTGTTTGCTGGCATTTTCTGTCCCACTGTTTTTACTTTTCATTGTTATTACTATTATTTTTAATGCACACATTTGTCAAAATATTCCAAGTAGATATACTAGTATTTTCTTAATATACTTTCAAAGATTATGCAATTAATATTACAGTGTAATACCAATCTCTCTCTCCGCATGCACGCACACACACGCACACACACACGGCATGCACTTGGCAATCATTTTTACTGTTTCTCCACCTCAATTGGAAGTTGGTTGGGCCCAGGAGAACAAAAAAAAATATGAACACTTGAGCAATTTTCGTGGATTAAAATTATTTAAAATAGAAGCTGTGAAGTCCCTTAAATGCTATGATAGAATTCTTTGTGCATTTAAGGAAAGAAAAGAAAAGAAAAAAAGCCTAGAGAAACACTGGGTAGCTGTGGCTGCACTGTGATTGGAGCACCAGAGCGTCACAATTACAGTTCTTAAAGTTCTTCAAAACCAATCCTGTTTTAGAGTCCTTCTTTTAGGAGAGTTTTTTCTCAAATAGGTTATCATTGTAGTTAAAAAAAAAAAAAAATCACATTTTTATTTTACAAATTCAGTAACGTTTCTCCTTTCCTGTGTCAGAGGGTTGTTTTTTGTTTGTTTGTTTGTTTGTGTTTTGGCTTCTAAATAACTGGAGTCTTGGTTTGGCACTGTAGGACAAGTGAACCTGGACTGCTAACCTCAAGGTCAGTGGTTCAAACCCACAAGCTGCTCCTTGGAAACCCTATATAGCAGGGGTGGAGAATCTTTTCTCTGACAATGACCATTTGGATATTTATAACATCACTTAATAGAACTTTACATTGCTATGAAAAAAGCTCCTATATTTAATGAGTAATGAGTCCCGCTTGTGGTTGCTTTTTGGCAGGGTCATAGCCAATGATTTCCCCATCTTTGTTATGTTGTTGTTGTTAAGCACCGTGGAGTTAATTCCAACTCATAGCGACCCTGTACAGGGTTTCCAAGGCTGTAAATCTTTACGGGAGCAGAAAGCCTCATCTTTTTCCCGTGGGGCAGCTGGTAGTTTCAAACTGCTGACCTTGTGGTTCACAGCCCTATTCGTAACCACTACGCTACCAGAGCTCCTTATCCCTGCTATACAGGGTCACTATAAATCAGAAATAAATTGACAACCCTTAACATCAACAACAGCCAGAGGTGATCAGAATCACAGTTCATGAGGTAAGACCTTGGACCTCAGAATGCCGAGTATCGAGTAATGTGTTCATTGCTAAAGTTCCTTAACCCAAGTTGTGGTTTGTTGTCCATACTACAACTTCCTCCCAGAAACTTCCATCAATCTTTCACCTTCTCACAAAGGCAGTGATTACCCGGAAAACACACTGCCAGCAAATCAAGCAAGAGCAGACTCCCCAAAGCTTCTCAAAGAGGCTTCAGGAAAAACAGCTGGGATTCTTTAATGGAACAAAAAGCAGGCTCTGCCTGTCAGCCCTGTGTTGGAGCCTGTGCTTCCTGCTAGATCACCATGGTAGGAGAGTTCTTTCGCTGCCTATCTAGGTCATGTGGTTTGAATTAAGATGTAATTACTATCCTGGCACTCTACCCCTTACCAAGGAGAAACAGGTGGGTGCAGTTGGCAGTAACTGATCCCTTTTTCTGACTCAGAAAGAACCTGGCACCCTCTACCACAATGGTTAGCAAATCCCAGAAGCCCCAATCATCAGGTAATTGCTTGATTGTGACTGGATTAGTCCTAGGGGCTAGAAGTGTCTGATAAGAAAAAGGATATAGAACTGCTGAACTAATTATTTTCCTGTTGTATTTGGCATTTCAGTTGAAAGAAGACTGGGATCACATTAGAATTTTAATGAGACTTTTCCACCTGAGTCTTAATCAGAAGCTCACGTTCTGCTCTCCCATCACTTCTTCCTTTTGCCACACACAGCTCTTACCTAGAAATTGATGGTGAGGACAGTCCATGCTCAGAAAAAGAATGCCGGAGAGTTAAACCAGCTAGACCAGAAAAACAAGCAATTATCTGAAAAATTCTGACCCCTAATCTTTTGTGTTCTGTACTGCTCAGATAACTCAGGTAAAAATGGGACTTCTCCAAAATTGTCTCAAAATTGCTGCAATTTCCTTCTTTGCTAGTGGAGCTTTCGTGATACAGTATTATGCTTTTTAAACCGAAACTTTCCAAGTCCTGGCAGAAAGGCATTGTCCTTGTGTCAATAGAATGGGTGTGGGTTTTCTGAGAGATTAGTGTGTCTGCAAGTTTCTCTTCTTACTGATATTACTCTCAAAAAGCCCCAGAATGCTGATGCTGACACTTTAAGTGAATATCAGCTTTTGCCTCAAGCCACACTCTTATGGAAGAAGAAAGCCTGGTGAAAAAGGAACAAAATTTGTTGTCAGATAGGTCTGGGTTTCTACCCTTGCTCTTCACCACCTTCCAATGTGGCCTTCGGTAAATTGTTTATTTAATAATCTCTCTAGCTGTGGTTCCTGATCAGAAAAAGCACAAGCTTCAAATGAGATAGCATATACTTATGCAGCTAAGAGCGACTAATAGGGCAGATTACCCAATAAACAAGGTAAGCACATGCTTAATGCATCAACAAAACAGTGATACCAGGTGCCCAAAGCAAAGACCCATAGATGCCAAGCAGACAGGACATAAGGATAAGCAAGCACTGCAGTGGAAGAGAATCAGCTAAATGGCATTATTACCAACTCTATAGCATGAGAATGTGCCATCCAGAAATAAAGTTCTTTCAGGGTCACAAGAACATCCACACACACAAGGTTTTTAAGTTAGGAGGCCCCTATCACTTCAACAGCTTTGTTGACGTCTGTCTCCTTTGGTCCTCTCCCATGTAATTAAAACTTTTTCTCTCAATGGGTCTCTTGGGAGTATACTATTTTTTTCTAATAAACAAAAAGATAGGGTGGTCTGTCACTTCAACTCTTTCTACAGTCACTCAATATGCAACTGGATCCAACATGAGTGGTTACTAGGCAAGGAGGAGATGTATTGATAGATCTCTGCTTTGAGAAAACCATCTTGTACCTTCACATCTGCAGTCCTGGTACGGTGCTGCAAGATAATGCACTGGACTGCAAGATCAGTTTCAAGGGCAAGGTCGGCAGTTCAAACCCACCAGCTGCTCCATGGAAACCTTATCCAGAGTTGCTATGAGCCAGAACCAACTCGCTGGAACTTAACAACAACAATAACCCTTCCCAAAAGAATTTTTCGTATTTCTACATATACTACTTCAAAAAGTAGTTCTGATATCCTTGAGAAACTCAAACTGTGTTCTCTTTAAGTATTCTTTGGATTGGAGGAACAAAAAGAAGTCTGATGGTGCAAGACAAGGGTGGGAGGGAAGATGAGGTAATGCTTTACAATGAAATTCTCATACAATAGCACTTAATATACCCTTCAACAATGAATGGATGCATTGTTGTGATGGGAAAAATTCCTCAGCGCAGCTGCCCTGGCCTTTTTTTCACCAATGCAGTTTTCAATTTTCTGAAAACTTCTTCATAATAAGCCCCTGTGACCTTCCCATGTCTGTCAAGAAAACCCTATCAAGTTTACTCCTTTGGAGTCCCCAAAACAGTCACCATAACCTTCTGAGCTGACTTCTTTACCTTGATCTAAGTTGTCCAGTGGATCATCTCAGAAGTCACTGTTTTGATTGGACATTTTGTTTTGAAGGCATCCTAATGAGCTTAAGCAACAAGAGAATGTTTGCAGCCATTTACTGATTGCAGAGGCATGCTTAAATGCATTTTGTTTGGAATAAACCTGCGCATGGTGTGGAGCTATAGGATTCGCACTGGACTGCAAACCACAGGTTGGCAGTTCAAGCCCACCAGCTGCTCCTTGGAAACCCTAATCAGGGTTGCTGTGAGTCAGAAACAACTGACAGCATTTGACAACAACAACAACAACATGTATGAACTGCAGCAATAGTAGCAGTATTTTTTTGTTTTAAAAACTTATCCTCATATAATGGAGCACAGTGATGGAAATTTCTCAGACTTATCCAAACGCTTCATGGCGTTAAGTTACTGAGCTTACAGGATAAGGACCATAGTCTTGGGGGTAATCTGGGTCAGTTGACATAACAAAATTCATAAAGATAATGTTTTATATCCTAATTTAATGAGTAGCATCTGGGATCTTTTGAAAGTGGCGATCTAAGTTAGAACTACTAGTGTCTTTGTATCTGAAGCAAAGGAGAGTGAAGGAAACCAAAGACTTAAGGATACAATCTGTCCACAGGATGAAGGTCCACGCAAACCACAGCCTCCACTAGCCTGAGACCAGAAAACTGGTTGGTTTCTAGCTACCACTACAGATAACTCTGACCAGGGATATAGTAGAAGGCTCTGGTTAGAATGGGAGAAAAATGCAGAACAAAATCCAAATTCATAAAAAAATTATCAGATTTACTGGACTAATACAGACTACAGGTACCCTCAAGATTATTACCTTAAAGAAAAAAGATGGAATAAGAGGCAAGAGGAGGAAAAAGAAAGATGTACAGAAAGACCAGAGTTAAAGAGATGTAAAAAAGAGAAGTGAAAGGAGAAGAAGACATCAAAAAGGAAAGAGAAAAAAGGGAGAGGGAATAGAGAAGACAGGAGGGAGAAAAGTGAGGAACATGGAGCAAAAAGTAGGGTGAATTCCTTAGGCAGTACATTTGGAGCAACACAGAAAAAATCCTCATTCTTCAGGTCCCAGGAAGACACAGGAGTGGGAGGTAGCCTCAGCTTGGTTCCCAGATCTCAGCTATAAGCCAATTGGGGTGTTCAGTCCTTACCTACAGCCTTCAGCAGCCTGGGGGCGTGTTAGACTTTGAACATGTAGCAAAAACATACACAGGGGCAGCCACACCCTGAATGACAGGTAATGTCTATGAACTTCCTGTTAATTTGACAGCAAAAATAAGATTCTTGAAAAAGTACATACTCCTTACACAGTGTTTTGGCTATAAAAGATGCTCACTGCATTGCAGTTTATAAGGGGGACAATAAAGAAATACAGAAAGTGCTAAGGAAGAAGAAATGAAATGGGGCTTAATACCTTTATGATACATTTGTGAGTACATGACAGAATGCTATGTAGCCATTAAAAATGGTGGCACAGAAGAGCCCTTAATTACATGGGAAATTTCCACCATACTAGATGAAAAGGTCAACACATATATGTTTGATAGATGGTTAAAAAAAAGAGAGAAAAAAATATTATAGTCTAGGAAATTCTGTGGGACATTTCTACCCTCTTCTATAAGGTCATTATGAGTTGGAATTGGCTTGGTGGAAATGGATTTTTATATTTAATGTATTTTTGTCATTTTCCTCAGAGATTCTAATTTCCCTATACAGGGTCGCTATGGTTCGGAATAGACTCAATGGCACTTAACAACAACAACAACAACAACAACGCTATTTTCCCTAGAGGATTTTGTATTCTTTGAGTTCAAGAACCATGACTAATTTTCTTTGAGTGATTAACACTTACTGTCTTGCAATACTATATAATCCAATAATATCTGCTGAATAAAAAAAATGAATAAATTAAATGAAAGTAAATAATGTGTGTATCAACATGGTCTAATACTAAACAGACTGCACAAATATTGCTACTGTTGTTAGTTGCCACCTAGTCACCCCTAAGTCATGGAGAAATAAGCACAACAGAACAAAACACCGCCTGGTCCCACACCAGATTCATAATTCTTGGTATGTTCAAGTCCACTATTAGTCACTGTGTATTTTGAGTGCCCTCAAATCCAAAGCTTCATCTTCCAGCACGATATCAGGTAATATTCTATTGTGGCCCATAGGGTTCTCATTAGCTAATTTTAAGAAGTAAATGACTCTCTTTCTAGTCTAGATTATCTTCATATTGTTGACAAGGGCTTTCAAGTCATTTCTGACTCAGAGAGACCCCATATACAACAGAACAAAACACTGTCCAGTATTGCTCCATCTTCACAATTATTGTTAGGTTTGAGCCCATTATTGCTGCCACTGTGTCAATCTATCTTATTGGAGGTCTTCCTTTTTTTCGCTGACCCTCCATTCTGATTACATGTTCAAAGTATGAGAAACAAAGTCTCATCATCCTGGCTTCTAAGGAGCAATCTGGTTGTATTTCTTACAACACAGACTTGTTTGTTCTTCTGGCAGTCCATGGTAACTTTAATATTCTTTTCTAACACCAAAACTCAGATACATCAATTCTACTTTCTTTTTTATTTACCATCCAGCTTTCAAATGCATATGAGGTGACTGAAAATACCATATCAGGTGCAGCTTAATCCTCAAGCTGACATCTTTGCTCTTGAATACTTTAAAGAGAT
>NW_006408804.1:521408-529994 GCF_000296735.1 Chrysochloris asiatica
TTTTGCTTTCTTTACATTGAAGTACAACCCATATTTTGGATAGTCAATAAAGCTAAAGTATACTTCTTTCTGGTACTATTTTCTTCCAGACAAGATCTATCTGACATCATCAATGATATCCCTTCTTCTACATCCTTATCTGACTCTGGCTTGAATTTCTGAAAGCTCCCTATTGATGTACTGGTGCTAAAGTTTTGTAATTACCTTCAGCAAAACTTTACTTGCATGTGATATTACTGATATTAATCAATGATTTCTACATTCCTTTGATTCAATATACTTTGGAATAGTCACAAATATGGATCTACTCAATCAGTTGAGTGGTAGCTGTCTTTCAAATTTCTTAGTATACACAAGTAAAGGTCTCTAGAACTGCATCAGTATGTTGGAAAATTTCTATTTGTATTCCATCAATTATTGGAGTCTGGTTTTTCACCAATGACTTTAGTGTTGCTTCAGCTTTATCCTTCAATACCATTGGTTCTCGATCATGTATTTTGAAATGACTGAATATCGACCAATTCTTTTTGGTTCAGTGAGTCTGTGTTTCCTTCCATCCTCTTTCAATGTTTTCAGTGTCATTCAATATTTTTCCCATAGCATCTCAGTATTGCAACCCAAGGCTTGAATTATTGTTTTCAGTTCTTTCAGCTAGAGATATGCTAAACATGTTATTCCCTTTGTTTTTCTAATTCTAGGTCTTTACACATTTCCTTATAATATTTGATTGTCTTCTTTAGCTGTTATTTGAATTTTTCTGTTCAGCTCTTTAACGTCCACATTTCCTCCAGTTGCTTTAGCTTCTCTATGCACAAGAACAAATTTCAGAGTCCATTCTGACATTAATGTTGTTCTTTTTTTCCTTTCCTGTCTTTTTAATGACCTTTTGGGTTCTTCCTGTATGATGTTCTTGATGTCATCCCATAACTCTTCTGGTCTTCAGTCATTAGTATCCAATACTTCAAATCTGTTCTTGAGATGATTTGCAAATTCAAGTGAGATATGTTTAGGTCATATTTTGACTGTCATGGTCTTGTTTTAATTTTCTTTATCTTCAGTCTGAACTTGCATATGAACAATTGATGGTCTGTTCACAGTTTGCTCTTGGCCTTGTTTTGACTGACAACATCAAACTTCTCCATATGTCTTCCCACAAATGTAGTCCATTTGATGTCTGTGTACTCCATGGTGAGGTTCAGGTATATTGTTATTAGGTGCTGTAAAGTTCATACCAACTCATAGCAACCTTATGCACAACAGAGCAAAACACAGCCCAGTCTTGCACCAACTTCACAATCATTGCTATGCTTGAGCCCATTGTTGCTGCCACTGTGCCAATCCATCATGTCGGACGGCAATCTTCCTCTTTTTCACTGACCCATGTATATGAAGTTATTGAAAATACCATGGTGTGGGTCAGGTCCAACCTTGGCATTCCAATCACTGATAATTATCAATACATTGTGAATGCATGTTTGATCAATCTCAGATTGAAGAAATTGGTAAATTCTTCAATTTCATCACCCTTGTCTTTAGTGGATGGTGCGTAAATTTGAATAACAGTGGTATTAACTAGTCTTCTTTGTAGGTATATGGATATTATCCTATCACCGACATCATTGTACTTTAAGATAGATCTTGAAATGTTCTTTTTTTTTTGATGAATGTGACACCATTCCTCTTCAATTTGTCTTTTCCAGCATAGTAGTCCATGTGGTTGTCATTAAAAATCATCAATAGCAGTTCATTTCAGCTCACTAATGCCTAAGATATTTATGTTTATGTGCTCCATTTCATTTTTGATAACTTACTATTTTCCTAGATTTATACTTCATACATTCCATGTTCTGATTATTAATGGATGTTCACAGCTGTTTCTCCTCATTTTGAATTATGCCCCATCAGCAAATGAAGGTCTTGAAAGGTTTACTCCATTCATGTCATCATGGTTAACTCTATTTTGAGGAGGCAATTATTTCCTAGTTGTGTTTTGAGTGCCTTCCAACCTGAGTGGCTCATTTTCCAGCACTGTATCTGACAATACTCTGGTGCTCTTCATCATGTTTCAATATTCAATGTTCTGGTGCTAACAGACAGTCTTTCACTGCTATTCATAAGGTTTCCTGTGACTAAATGTTTCTAAGTAGTCTGTCTCTCCTTCTTCCTAGTCTGTCTTAGTCTGTCAGCTCATCTGAAACCTGTCCATTATGGGTGATTCTGTTAGTATTTAAGATACCGGTGATATAGCTTTGCGAATCATAGCAACATGCAAGACACCACAGTATGGCAAACTGACAAACAAGTGGTCGGAAGAAGTCATTGGTCTTCCATCATACGACTGCCAATATCATTTGTATTACCTAGGTCATATTTTCCAACTATAGATCCTTCTTTGTTTGCAACTTTCATATTCTAAGCACCTATAATTATCAATGCACCTTTATTGAATATTTGATATATTTCAGAATGAAGTAGGTTGAACTATTCAATTTCATCATCAATGACTTTAGCGATTGGTGTGTAAATTTGAATAATACTGGTATTAACTGGTCTTCTTTGTAGGAATATGGATATTATCCTATCACAGACAACATTGTACTTCAAGATAGATGTTGAAATGTTCTTTTTGATGATGAATGTGATACCATTCCTCTTCATCTTGCTGTTCCTGGCATAGTAAACCATATGATTATCTGATTCAAAATGGCCAATACCAGTCTATTTCAGCTCACTAATGCCTAGGATATCAATCATTATGTGTACCTTTTCATTTTTGACAACTTAAAATTTTCCAGATTCACACTTCATACAGTCCACATTGTGATTATATAATGGATGTTTGTAGCTGTTTCTTCTTATTTTGAAATATGCCACATCAGCAAATGAAGGTCCCCAAAACTTACCTCTATGCATATCATTAATGTCCACTCTACTTTGAGGAGGCAGTTTTTCTTGGAACATATTTTGAGTGCCTTCCAACTTGAGGGGGCTCATCTTCTGATGCTATGACTGACAATGTTCTGCTGATATTCAAAAGGTTTTTAGTGTTTAATCCTTCAGAAGCAGACCACCTCTCCTCCTTCCTAGTCTGCCTTAGTCTGGACGCTCCACTGAAACTTGTCCATCCTGCTGGAATTTACAATGTCAGTGGCATGGCTTCCAGTATCACAGCAACACACAAGCCACCAGAGTATATGTCACTCTGACAGACAAGCAGTCATAATTATCTTGCTAGGTCCACTGAAACCTGTTACTATGGGTGCCCCTGTTGGTGTCTGAAATACCAGTGGCATAGCTTCCAGCATCACAGCAATAAGCAAGCCAGCACATTGATAGGCATGTGGTGGTGAGCAAATATAAGGCAGTGTTCAAATAGAAGGGGGTTTCCATTCATTCACTCAATCAACAAACATTTCTGGAGTGTCTGCTATGCCAGGCACTATGCTAGCAGAGATGGTGGAAGAGAACTTACATCTGCAATAGCAGTTCTACAGGGGAGCTCCTTACTTTTAACAGTGGACTCAATAATGAAGCTTCAAACAAGAGTAAAACATGTGAGTGGTTAGAAAGAACTTTACTTTGATTTTGTACAGGCTCTAACTTATTTAGAAATTTTAGAAATAATCTAAAGTTAATATTTAATAAATTAATGCATTTTACCTAAATGTCCTGTTTCTTTTTTTCTTTTTTTCACTTCACAGGAATAAATCCATATGTTCACACAATGTTTTCCCTTCCTTAAGACATTAGATCAAATGAAGAGCATTCAAATGTTAGTTGTTTTAAAGTGCCTTATAGCAACCCTGCATAAGGTTTCCAAGGAGCGGCTGGTATTGAATCCTTTTTTCAAATGAGAAAAGATTCTAGCCTTTGAACAGTCTTCAATCAATAATAATCTGTATCAGGTTTCTGAGGTGGTACATTTTTACAGGGGCAAACAGCTTCATCTTTCTTCCATGGAGAAAGCTGGTGGATTTGAACTAGTGACCTTAGGGATAACAGTCTAGTGCTTATCAAACAGTGCCATCAGGCCTCCTTTCTTCAGAGATTGTTGTTGTTGTTAAGTGCCCTATATAGGGTTTTTGAGGAGCAGCTGGTGTGTTTGAACAACTGACCTTGTGGTTCACAGTCCACTGCTGATCCAACAGTGCCACACAATGAGTCTGTTCCAACTCAAAGCGATCCTGTAGTGGATTTCTAAGGAGCGGCTGATGGGTTTGAACTGCCAACCTTTCTCTTAGCAGTCTAGTGCTTATCCTACAGTGCTACACCAAAACAGCCAGTGGCAACTAGAAAAAGATGTTGCCTGCAAACTGAATAGGGCTAATTATACAAAATAATTTAATTCCACAAATATGTCTGAAAATAGTACTAAATACTGGGTCAGGGTCTGAAGGGCATAGCCCAGTATTTAAATGATTTCAGTGTTACCACTACCCTCAAGAAGCTTACAATTTAGAAAAAAAGAACAAGACAAGCATACAAATATGCAGAGTCATAATTGTGGAAAACATTTGTCATAAAGGAATTAATTTATGGATTGTCAAATATTCAGAGTGAAATTGCCGTTATTGTAAATGGATTATAACGGCAGCTTCACAAGGTGTTAAAATTGCCTATAGAGCCTTGAAATAATTAACAGAATGTCTCCAGTGGAAAATCAGTCATTTGTTAGTCATTACCCAAGCCCTTACCATTTATGCTCTGTGCATAATTCCAGCAGCTTTTGTGTAGTTACAGTGATTCATCTTGTATTTTATGTAGTCTTTTCTGGAACCATTGTTTGTATCTCTAAATACAGTCCACATAGATTCAGCTTTTCAATGTAATATTAACATTACGTGTGCATGGAAATGTTCTCATTTACTTATCTCTGCTGCTCTCATTCTAGTCTTTAAAATCAGTTTGCTGCCAAGCTGTTTGTTCCTTGCATGGTGTGAGATAGGCGTATAGCTCACATATAGTGGAGGCATAATAGCTAAGCAGTTTTTATTTTAGCCTGGAGGATCACAGTACTGCCCCCTGGGATTTATGCAGTCGTTTCAAACACCAAGCTAAGTGAAATGTGTATTGTCAGGCTTGCTTTACTCTTCTTTCAAATGCAAGTTTAATCAACTTGACATTTACAGTAAGGAGAGTCTTGGTGACAGCATTTATGCAGCATAAGGCAGTTTCTATCCAAAAGTAAATATGAAAACATGGAACGAAGAAGGGTAGTTGAGCATATAATAAAGACTCTAACAGCCTTTTGAGTGCTGAGATGCTGCTGAAGCTGTCTCCTGTTTTCAAGGCCATGGTTTTTTTTCTGCACAGTGTTAACAGATTTTATGTGGGGGAGCGGGGAAAGGAGTCTTTAATCAAATAAATTTATTTGATTAAAGCCAAACAGCTCTCTAGAACAGAGAGAGCTAGGTCAAACAGGAAAAAAGTGTTTAACTTCAGAACTTCTCAGAGCTTGTAGTATGCTAACATGCTATCTGAATTGCCACAAGAGGTTTATTATGCTATTTTCTAGGACATTTATGATCACAGAAACTTATTTTTCAGGGGAACGCCTTTTGGCAAAAGTGTTTGATGAAAGACATTTAGCATCAAAGAACTTCGCTTGCTTAGGTTGTTTTGCCTTTTTTTTTTCTTCCCAAGCAATGAAAGTTAGTTTTCTTTGTTTATTTGCTTTTCTTTTCCTTATTAGAGCTTCTTGAGGTTTCCTTTAAAATATTTTGAATTTCCATTTCAGAAGTTAGTAAAATAGAAAACGTTCAGGTTTGAATGTTTGAAAAGAATTTTGATATACCAACACAGCTCCACTAAGCTTACATGATTTTTGGTTTATATTCTGATCATGAGCTCTTGCTTATTAGAAAATATATTGTTATGGTTTATAAACATAGGTTATGAAAAATGGAACTTGAATATTTTGAATTATTTACTTCTCTTCAAGGAAAAGAAACCTAGTGTAGTAGAGGGGAAAAAAAATCTAGCTTAGAAGAAAAATTTAAAGGTTTCAAAATAGTCTTCCGTAGTTAAGATAACAACTAACAGTGTAAATATTTGGTGTTTTGATAAAGCATTCCAAAATCATATGGATCTCAAAAACGAAAACATAAAAAAAAATTGAATTAGGCTTTTTATACCTAAATGACTTATACCAATACTTATTGATTGTATTTGTAATCTATATTGATTGTATATGTATATTTCTAAATATGCTTCTATTTATCATGAGTTGAGAAATACATCACTACATTTTAACTCTTGGTGCTCAAACTTCTATGGCTATAACTATTTTAATTTCCCATACAACTGATTTCTGGCTAGGTTTATAGAAGCATTTGTCATCACTTAGGAAAAAGCTGAGTCCTGCAATAGGGGGGAATATGCTCCTATTCTCTAGCTCTCTTCTAGAGAGCTGTTTGGCTGTCTGTCTTCTGTTTCGTTTTTCCTGTATATGCAGTATTTATTAAAAGCTCGACTCCCTCAGGAATTTAAGAACATGTGTGAAATAAATACAAACCCCACACAGTATTTAATAATCATGTGTAACAGTATTAGAAAAATAAGATATGTAAGCAGCACAAAACACCTTGCTAACAGCAAGAGCATTCTCTGCTTGCTCCCTTCTATGCAGCACTGGGCAGGTGTGCCAGGGAAATAGATATAGGTCTTTCAATTAATGACTGACAACAGAAACATTAATATTCCTGCCACACAATTAAACCCATGCTGTATGAAAGAAGACTCTATTCATTGTGTACAAATAAAGTGGTAAATGCACTCAGCAAAGTGGTAATTGAGGAGGGAGTTGTAGGAATTCTAGGTGAGGACAACTGCAGGCTTATTTGCCATCTGTCTTCCTTATAGTCCCTGAACAGAGTTTTAGGAGCGATTTGTGTGATTAAGAGAGGGAGCCTGAGGAGCTGTGACAGGTCAACATTGCAGGAGCAAGATGAGGCTTGGAGACAGGGTAACTAGGGAAGATGGGACTAGGACAATGGGAAGGCACCATTTAAGGGAAGTGAAATAGTCTCTGGAGAGAACAAAAATGTCTTTATAATCAGAATGAAAATGGCTCTCATGAGATCCCAGGTAATTAGAAAAGTCTCTAGTCCTAAAAAGGGCAGGTGGCTGATTAATGTCTAGGGCTGACTTAATTCACCCTTTCCCAAGAAAACCAGGAAGACATGGAGACTCAAGTCTGGTAGAAAGGCTGCCCTCTGAGCTCTCACCTACTATCTCACCCCGAATCTTCAGGATATCTACCTAGAAAGAGACCCCCATGTGGATTCTATGACTACCTGGAACTAATAATTGTCAAAAGGGGAAAGGAGGTGTTGATGTGAGCTCAGTGCACAAACGTAGTTTCTTTCTTTCTTTCTTTCTTTTTTCTCTTCCTTTTTATTATGAATTGGGTGAAGGTTTACAGAGCAGATCCTTTTTCTATTTAACAATTCATTCACCTTGTCTTTCATATCATTGACTGAAATCCTCATAATGAAACATTGCTTATTCCGCTTTCTCACTGTGTTTTGTTTCCTTTCCTCCTTCTTTCCTAACCCTTCTGAACTTGGTCATTGAGCAAATATTTCCCGTTTGATCTCAAATGGTTGCTTATTCTGTTGTGTGCGTATCTCCCCAGCATTATTGTTCTCCCTATAAACTTGTCTATTATTTGGCTGAAAATTGAGCCATGGGAATAAGTTCATTTCCAAACCTGAAGGATGACTCGGGCCATAGTCTCAGGGGTTCCACCAGTATCTATCTGACCAGTAAGCCGGGTCTTTTTTATGCTGTTGAGTTTTTGTGTTTTTTGTTTTTATTGTGAATTGAATGACAGTTTACATGGGAGAACATTGGTTTTAAACTCATCATTTTATTGCAATGATTATAATCTTCTCTGTGCATCATCATTCAACAGTATTTGATTGTATTCCTGTTTTATCCAGTGTGGGGGGTGGATGTACACAGACCACTCAGGAATACATAATAATTTAAACAACCAAAGGGCACATTCTGCAAGCCTGCCTCTTGGCCACCAGCATTCAGTCTTTCTCTTTCCATGAGTCTAAAGTCCTCGGCTTCTCCCTCTATCCCTGTCCTCATCTCTGCCTTTATCTCTGGTGCCACTGCTTCTCTGGGTAGGGTTCCACATTCTGCTCATGCTCTTTTCCCTTGATGGTCCTAGGGTCCTCTGTTCCTGGACTGTATGATTATCTATCCCTTCCTTTTTGTTACAAAACTTCTACCTTTACAGTTGTGACAGCCTCAATTAGTCATAATAACAATTGCTCACTATTAAATCATAAGAATTTTATTCCCCATCTCTTTTCACCAGACCTGTCTAGACAACTATTCAGTGAGGAGTCTACCTTTTCCCACACACTCTGAAACTAAACTTTCTCTTGAACACTTGTAAACCAGTCACTTCATGCCTTTATCGCCCCCTCATTTTACATAGCCATTGTCTAAGTTGCCCGTCCCTATCAACCCTGTATTGTTGTTGTTGTTAAGTGCCTTTGAGTCGGAGCCGACCCATAGCGACCCTGTACAGGGTTTCCGAGGGTGTAAATCCTTACGGGAGTAGAAAGC
>NW_006408804.1:530094-530700 GCF_000296735.1 Chrysochloris asiatica
AATTTTAAAACATTCAGTGTTCCCATGTTCTGTTCGAACAACTGCTTCTTGGTCCAGGTACAGATTCCTCATGGGTACAATTAAGTGTTCTGGAATACTCATACTTCACAATGTTATCCATAGCTTGTCATGATCCACACAAACGGAAGCCTTTGCATAGTCAATAAAGCACATGTAAACATCTTTCTGATATTCTCTGCTTTCAGCCAAGATCCATTGGACATCAGCAATGATATTCCTTGTTCCACAGCCTCCTCTGAATCCGGCTTGAACCTCTGTAAATTCTCTGTCAATGTATAATTGTAGCCGTTTCTGTATTACTTTTAGCAAAACTTTACTCACATGAGATATCAGAGAGATTGTCCGATGATTTTCACATTCCATTGGGTCACCTCTCTTTGGAATGGGCACAAATATGGATCTCTTCTGATCAGTCAGCCAGACAGTTGACTTCCAAATTTCTTGGCAGCGATAAGTGAGTGCCTCCTGTGCCACTTCACTTTCTTGAAAGATTTCAATTTCTATTTCATCAATTCCTGGTGCCTTGTTCTTTGCCAGTTCCTTCAATGCACCTTGGACTTCCTCCCTAAGTATCATTGGCTCTTG
>NW_006408804.1:530800-537536 GCF_000296735.1 Chrysochloris asiatica
AAGCCTCATCTTTCTCCCGCAGAGTGGCTGGTAGTTTCGAACCACTGACCTTAAGGTTCGCAGCCCGATTCGTAACCACTACGCTACCAGAGCTCCTTAACCCTGTACACAGAGGGGATAATATTGATACTTGATGTGAAGACTCCTTCCCTCTCAGTTGGTATTTTGAAATACTATATCATAAGTATAGATTAAGTTCATCAAATTTTATCAATTTACACTTGTTTCCTTTATCAAAAATTGTTTTTCCTATCTTCCTCTAGTAGAGTTCTGACCATCAAGCCATTGAGGCTAGGTCAAATGGGTACTATCTGCAATCTGGGCATTCTTGTGCATCTCCCCTCACTTCCTATCAGCTGGATGCTTGTCTATGCTATGAGTTTTGATCCATATTTTTCTCCCACTCTTTCTAGGCCCTTCTAATGTGATCCCTTTCACGGAAGTTGGCAGTTTGTAGCGAGGTTGTGGTCTCAAGTTGTAAAGACTGGACTGTGGTCTCAAAGTTATGGAGACCGATGTGCATGTGGTCCATTAGTCCATTAGATTGTCTCTTTAAGTTTTCAATTTTCTTTCCTGCAGACAGGGAGAGACCAATAGTTGTACCTTAGATGGCTACTCACAGAAAATACCAAACAGAGATTTCCTCAAGATAACAAGAGTAGTCCATGAAGAAGCTAGAAAAAAAAAAAAAAGCCCTATTTGTAACCTTAAAGTTTTCAATACCTCAATATCCATTGCTTTTTTTCCTCTCTCTGTTTCATAGAGTATTCAATAATAAAAACAAAAAAAAAAGTGTGTGATCCCTTTGTTATGAATTTTTTTTAAAAGACAAAAAGCTATATAGGTGCCCAGGCTCATTCCAGCTCTAAATATATGTGAATTGTTTTAAAACTAAGCTTTTGTAAGTTGATCCCTATTATCATTCTATTTTATATTTAGATATAATTTAAACATCTTTAGTTCTACAACAGAAATGATAATAGTTAAGATTACTTCTCCAATTATCTTTATGATTTATACTACAAGGATTTAAGAATCGTATCTTGTAACAATGCATTCAAATATTTCGTTTATGTGATTTTTGATGCTAAATGGTGTTACAATTTATTATGAAAGCAAAATCACAACAAAAGTTAAAGAAAAACCCGAAAGGGAAAATATTAGTCATGCGCCCTCAATTTATCTCAAAAGTTTTCATTTATGCAAATTGTTGACATGACTATTTTATAGAATTACAATCATAGTACAATGTCATTTTGTAATTTTTTTCCTTTCTAATATATTGTAAGAAATCTTGGTGTGGCGCTCTGGGATAATGCACTGGACCTTAAGGTCAGTGTAAATCACATGGTCAATGGTTCAAACTCACCAGCCACTCCTCAGAAACCCTATACAGAGTCACTATGGGCCAGAACCGACTCAACGGCACTTAACAACAACAAATATATATTGTAGGTAGTAGCTATGTAGGATAAGCACTGGACTGTGAACCACAAAGTCAACCGTTTGAGCCTTCTAGCTACTCTGGGAGAAAGATAAGGCTTTCTGCTCCCATAAATTTATAGCCTCAGAAACTCTATAAAAGCTCACTATGAGTTAGAACTGACTCAACGGCACTTAACAACAAAAACAATATATTGTAAAAGGTGTGCTGGTGTGGCACTGTAGGATAAACACTGGCCACATAATACAATGCCAGCAGTTCAAACCCACCAGCATCTCTAAGGAGAAAGATGAGGCTTTCTGCTCCTATAATCCTATACAGGGTTTCTATGACACAGAATTGACTAGATGGTAGTGAGTTTGGTTTTGTTGGAAAATATTGTAAAGTAAGTCTTGTAATAAAATTTTTTGAATGTTTGTATATGGTTTCATTGAATTTATGTGACAGTCTCTTGACTTTTGTACACTTAGGGTTTTGTTTTTCTATTTCCTGATAATTTTGTGGTATTACTATGAACAGCTTTATGCAAATAGTTTTTTTCTACTTTTAAATAACTTCCTTAAGAATAGGATAAATGGATCAAAAGGTTGGGACATTTTGGAGGTTTCTCATAAAAATGTTTTGCTCTCCAAAGTTTGTTGTATAAATTCACATTATAAATGTTCTAGTTAAACACGACTTTACTCTAAGCAGTCAGTGCTATCTTGTAATTTGCTGTACTTGGACTAAATTTCTTTAAATCAGTTTTGAATATATTCCTTTCCTATACTGCTTTGACTTTCTGCTCCCATAAAGATTTACAGCCTCAGAAACCCTGTACAGGATTGCTATGGGTTGGAACCGACTCGATGGCACTTAACAACAATGACAACATACTGCTTTGTAAGAGCCCTAGTAGCATAGTGGATTGTGAGCTGGGCTGCTAACTGAAAGGTCAGCAGTTCGATTCTACAAGCCACTCTGCAGGAGAAAGATGAGGCTTTCGGCTCCCATTAAGATTTACAGCCTTGGAAACCCTATACAGGGTCTCTATGAGTCAGAACCAACTCCACAGCACACAACCACCCCCACAAGCATACTGCTTTGTATTACACCATCTATGTTAATGTCCTTTGTCCATTTTTTTGTTGTCCTTTGTCCATTTTTGATTGAGTGGTTTTCCTCAGTGGTTCTCTAATAATCTGAATGACTCCCATGATGGACATTTGTCCCCTGAACCTACCCACAGACCTTTCCCTGAAACAAGTGAATTTTCCTTTGGGAACAACCCCTCATTCCTAGCATGCTGCACTGTTACAGCATCAAGTATGTCTCCACCACCAATTAGACACCCTGGAATTCGAATTTTTAAGAAAAATGAAATAAGAGCAAAGAATTATGAAAGCTACACCATGATACCCAGGGTGGTGGTGGTGATGATCATGTGCCATGGAGTTGGTTTCCAACTCACAGCGACCCTGCATAGGGTTTCCTCTGGTAGCGTAGTGGTTACGAATCGGGCTGCGAACCTTAAGGTCAGCGGTTCGAAACTACCAGCTGCTCCGCGGGAGAAAGATGAGGTTTTCTACTCCCGTAAAGATTTACACCCTCGGAAACCCTGTACAGGGTCGCTATGGGTCGGACCCGACTCAACGGCACTTAACAACAACAACAACAACAAATCTTTACAGCAGAGAGCCTTATCTTTCTCCTATGGAAAAGCTGATTGCTTACTGAAAAGACTTCATAACCATTAGGGTTTTGTGGTGCCTTGAATTTACTTGATATGGCTTTTCTATCCAAAGTCTTCTTATTTCCCAGCAAGTGACTAGGTGAGACCATGCAAATAAGGTATACAGATTGGTTAGTTTTGCCCTCCACCTAGGCTTAAAAGGAGCCATCTCAGAAGCAGAGACAGGAAATCCCAGGAGCATCAAGAAGGAAGAACATGAGTGAAGTTGAGAAACAGCAACAGCAGAAGCAATGGCAGAGGAAGTAGCATGGAGAGAGACAGAGCAGCTTGGGGCTCTAGACCCATGGACTGAATAAAGCCAAGTGCCTATGGGCAGGAGACTGGCTTGAAGAATGTGCCTTTGGGCATTTACAGCCTGAGTAAAAGACCTTTGTATTAATTGTATTACTTGCCTGAGCAGGGCAGAGGTAAAGGGCCACAAAGCTGAGAGGCTGAAGACAAGAATGAGGTGTGCCTGTAATATGGTAGACAAGAGACGTTCCTGACGAATTGCTGAGTTCTGAGTTGATTTTGATCCTGAACTGTTTACTTCCCTAATAAACCCCATAAGCATGATGAGTTCTGAGTGGCTATTGCAAAGAATTATCAAACCTAGGTGTGAAGCAGAGAGTGCTGTGGGAGGGATGGCTGGTGTCAGAATAGGTAAAGACGGTGGTAGGGTGGAAGCATGTCTGATCTCCAATTCATAGGAATTGGTCTTGGACTGATTTTGAGTTTGAGTCTCTATCCCCCCTGTGAAACCATAGGAAGTCAGGCATGGCTTTCCAAATGGGTTTTACAGGTTTCTACTACCTGTAGTTCCCCTAATTCTTATTTTTATCAAGACTTGAGTTTTTCCAGTGTTTCCTTTAGTTTTGCAAACTGTATCATATAATGCAACTCTAACACAATTCTTTTCTTTTAAAATTTACGTTAGAGTTGGTTTTTGTTGTTTGTAATCCAAGAACCCTATTTGAGAGTATCTCTACCTACATTATATAATAAATCTTTAATCAAATTTTATGTAAAAATCTCCACAAGTCATTGACTCCTTTTGACTATAACTTGTTTTCACTGTTTAAAACAAACAAAAAGATGTCTTCAAGTCAATGCCAACTCATAACAAATCCATGTGTCAGAGTAGAACTGTGCTCAATAGCGTTTTCAACAGCTGCGTTTTCAGAAGTAGCTCAACAGGCGTGTTGTCAGAGGTGTCTCTAGGTGGACTAAAACCTCCAGCTTTTCAGTTAACAGTCAAGCTTGTTAACTAGCTGTACCTTTGTATCACCCAGGGGTTCCTTTCACTGTTTTAAACATATAGAGGTTTACCTCTCAATTATATATGATCCCTTCAAAGCTAAAAACATTAGCTCAACCTTTCTATATTGATAATTTCTAAAGTGTGTTTAAATTTTCATTTTTCCTAAATACTTGATTTTATCATGTTGTTTAATAGAAACTGACTTTAGATTGGTAAATATGTTTTTAGGTAGTTCCAACTCTTCAGATCTCTGAATGTGACTTTTTGGTACAGCAGATAACTTTCCATACGGAGAGAAATCCACTCCAATATACCTCCCAAGGTATTGTACAAATACTAAATTTAGGAAGGGTGAAAGTAGGTGAAGCATGTGCATAGCTAGTCCTTGTGACTCTTCCTATTCAGTTCTTTCTTTCCTTTCTTTTATTTTTTTCCTTTCTTTCTTCTCCTTCCTTCCTCCCTCCCTCCCTCCCTCCCTCCCTCCCTCCCTCTCTCTCTCTCTCTCTCTCTCTTTCTTTCCCAGAGAGGAGGCAGGAGAGTAGCTCTGGGTTATGATCTGGGAGGGCACCAAAGTGCTCAAATCAGGTACAGCATTAAATCACATAATATTCAATGGTGACAGACTGAAATAAGAGTAAATTCAATATGAGAGTAAGCCAAAAAGTATTATTACTCAACCTTTATTAAAGTATCAAAATGTGAAACTATAGTTTCTTCACATATTCTCCATCTTGGTCTATAACTTCTGAAAGGAGTGTTTACATCTCTGTAACTCTTCCCCAAAAGAATTCTGAACTCTTCAATTTATACCACATGAAATGGCAGTTTTAGCATTCTTGAGGGATTCAAATCGTGTTCCTTCTAAATGCTTTTTGAATTGGGGAAACAAAATGAAGTCTGAAAGGGTATGATCAGGACTGTAGAGTGGATGAGGTAAGGTTTCCCAATGAAATTCTCATCGAACAGTCCTCAAAGAAGGAGCAGGTATATTTTTGAGTTGAAAAAAATTCCTTATTCAACTTTCCTGGCCTTTTCCTCACCAGTGCTATTTTCATTTTCTTAAAAGCTTCTTCCTAAAAGACCCTTGTGATTGTCCTATGTTCTTTGAGGAAATCCATCAAGATGATCCGTTTAGTATCCTCAAAAGACAGTCATCATAACCTTTTGAGCTGACCTGTCTGCCCTGAGGTTAACTGCCCAGCAGATCTCCACAGAAATCACAATTTAAATTGGACCTTGCTCTCTGGATCATATTGGTAAATCCAAGATTTACCACCAATTACAATTTGTTCCATAAAATCATCTTGATTAGTTTTGATATTGCTTAAAAGACCAATGGAAACGTGCATCACTTTTGGTACCCACTGAGCCAATAGCATGTACAGACCAAAATGTCCCCATAAAATTTAAAATGCCAAACCATGTGAGAGCCCAACTTCAGTACCTATCACATCAACGGCAACTCTTCAATCTTCTTCTATCAGTTCTGGACTTCAGTCAGTTTCTTCATATGTTGACAGTCTTCCCTTTCTTGGCTCTTCTTTGAGGTCTTCCTGACCTCCCTTAAAATGCAGGTTTATGTGAGGCAGCATTCCAGTAAACTTGTTGTAAAGCTTTTATGATTTGGAAAGACACATGAGTTGCGTTGAAAATATGATTTTTTAAAAGACATCCTAAACAAGACTAAGGTAAATGTATTACTGAAAGAACTTGTCTCCACTGATTGCAGAGACATATTTTATTTTGAATAAATCCCTGCATCTGTGAACTGGAACCCTAATAGCAATACTTTTTGGCTTACCCTTTTAAATGTGTTAAAAGTCCATTCCACACTAAGGAGCCAAACCTGAAAACTTAAAAGACGTGTGTATATAAATTTAAGGCAGTGCTGTGGCTCTGCAGGATAAGCACTGTCCTAACCAAATAGTTGGCAGTTTGAGCCCATCAGCTGCTCTGTGAGGAAAAGATGAGGCTTTGTTCCCACAAAGATTGTTGTTGTTGTTGTTAGGTGGCATCGAGTCAGTACCGACCCATAGCGACCTTATGCACAGCAGAACGAAACACTGCCTGATCCTGGGTCAACCTCACTATTGTTGCCACGCTTGAGTCCATCAATGCTGCCACTTGGCCAATCCATCTTGTTGGGGGTCTTCTTCTTTTTCTCTGACCCTCAACCTTACCAAACATGATATCCTTCTCCAGCGACTGCTCCCTCCTGACAATATGTCCGAAGTATGAGAGACAAAGTTTGGCCATCTTGGTCTCCAAGAAGCACTCTGGTTGCACTTCTTCTAAAACTTATCTATTGGCTCTTTTGGCA